>NC_090445.1:1412926531-1413229561 GCF_031143425.1 Pleurodeles waltl | reverse complement strand
CATCATCCTGACCTATCGTCTGAATCTTAACGCCATAATGGAACTATGTACTCAGTTGGAGCAAGTTCTACTGCCTGCTATACGTGATCCCTATTCCATCCCTACCACAGTACAGGTATTGTCTGTGCTACACTTCCTTGTCTCTGGCTTTTTCCCGATTATAGTGGATTTGCAGCATGTTCAGTCTATAGTTGACAGGTGTACTGTCTGCTTTATGGAAACACATGGACAGCTACATTAGGTTCCCGCAACATGTGGATTTGCCTACTGTGAAGGCTGACTTCTGTCATATTAGATGCACCCCTCATGTGACTGGGGCCATAGATGGCACCCACTTTGCTTTGGTCCCTCACAGGGCCAATGAACAAGTCTATAGGAACAGGAAAAACTACTACCTCATCAATGTACAGGTGATGTGTCTTGCAGACCAGTACATCTCCCAAGTGACAGCCAAGTGTCCAGGATCTGCGCATGGCTCCTTCATTCTGAGGAACAGCAACATACCACACATGATGACACAACTACAGAGAGAAAGACCGTGGCTCATTGGTATGTTCGCAATAGAATGTGTGTCACTGTAATGTCAACTGTCATCCCATTCAGCCCTGTGTCTCTACCGGTATTGTGACAGGTCCTACCTTTGTTCACACAGGTGAGTCTGGCTATTCTAACCTTCTGTGGCGGCTGGCATCAGAGAGGTACCCTACCACAGATAGGGAACACTGTTTCAATGAGGTCCACAGCACGACGAGGTGTCTTATTGAAAGAACATTTGGGCTCCTGAAGGCCAGATTCAGGTGCCCCCACATCTCTGGTGGTGTCTCCCTTTACAGTCCCCTAAAGGTATGCCAAATCATAGCTGCCTGCTGCATGCTACACAATCTGGCCCTGAGATGACAGATTCCTTTACTAGTTAATGAGGAGGAGGCAGCAGGACCAGTGATTGATGCTGGGGACATGGAAAGTGATGAGGAGGCTGATAAGGAAGGTGCAACTGAATCCAGGACTGACCTGATCCCTCATTACTTCCAGTAACATACAGGTAGGTTGTATGTGTATTGCCAGGTATATTATTTCCAAATTGCCTCATGACAGTGCTGCTCATGGTCAGGTACATCATTGGAGCTGTTCAGTGTACCTATTCCTCGGTGTGACTTGTGGTGTGAGACAGACTGCCTACCAGGAGTTATGTTACTGATGAAATCCCACTGACATGTGTGGTGAATGGAGATTGGTAGGTTTATAATTCCTATGTACAGGCATGTGGTGTGTCATTTGTCCTGCAAGGTCCTATGCAGATCTTTTCCCAAATGAAGATTATGTAGTGTGTCTCACTCCCTAACAAAACGTTTGGTTGTGGCATTCATGGACATTGTCCTTTGCTAACAGTAGTAAGTGTAGTTATTTAACAATTTCCGCTGAGATCTACTGCGTAATAGTCATGTGAATCCTGATCTTGTGGGTGTGACATTGTCTTCTGTTGTCCCCTGTGTAGTTGCAAATTCACACTGTGGCCAACAACAATGTACTGCATATGTGCTGTGGCTCCCATAATGCCTACTATCCTGATGTGGTCTATTTTCAGGCTGTATTTGTGGATCTACTCCTGTGTGTGGTTGGGCTAGTGACTCCCTTGCTACTGGAAAATTGGCCCTGTCTGGTGTAGGGTGTCACCTGCAGGAAATGGCTCCCTCTGCTGTCAATGTGTCATACTTTTGGTGAAGGGGAATTACCACACATTGCATTTCGCTAGGATTGACATTCATTCATGTGAGAATAAAGACACGAAGACAGTTCCTGTGTTCTATGGTGTTTATTGTGTACAAAGTGTGGAAGAATTGATGAGTGGGGTCATGGTTGAGTAATCATCAGAGTAGGTGGCTTAACTGTAGCCAGTATAGGTCCAGTATCCAAGGGCCATGTGAAAATAGAGTAATGACATTGAATAGCCAACACGGTATCTCAGTGGCACACAAGGGAGAATGTCCAGAAGAGGGTTACTTCCTGGCAGTGAGTTTGGTCTTGGAGGATGTCTGGATGGACAACCATGTTTCCGGGGGTGGTTCCTCAGCTGCAGAAGGGGGGGGTGCCAGTGTCCTGCGGTTCCTCTGGCAGGGCCTCCATCCCACTAGCTGAGACTGATGTTGATGGCTCAGTTGGCATCTGGCTAGTGGTAGGGGCCTGTTGGTGGGTGGAGGTAGCATGCAGGATGCTTGTGAGCTCCTTGAGCACCCCTGCAATGAAGGCCATAGTGGCATTGTGGGCCTGCCACTGCTGCATGGTCTCCTGGTGGTATTGCTTCTGCAGCCTTTGGTTTTCCTCCAGAATGGTGATTATTTGGTCCATCTTGCCCCGGGATTGCTGATATGCTCCCAGGACTTGGGAGATGGTTTCCTGGCCAGTTGAGTCCCTTGGAGGCCACATCCCCTGGCCCACAAGTACCCTCCCACAGCCCCTGGATCCTGGTGCCTGTGCCCCTGGCACGGTGTGCCCACTCCCAGTTACCCCAGGACCGTCATTGTCTTGGGTGTGAGTGGTCCACTCAGGTCCCTGTACTGTGGGGCCACTTGATGATTGACCAGTCCTTGGGACACAGGTTTGGGGAGCAGGTTTTGGCTGAGATGATGGCAATGACAGATGCAGCACTACAGACATTGTTTGTAGGCAATGTACAGTGATATGGGTAGCATGTTCCGTTGAGGGTTGCTGTATGAGGATTGTATTTCTGTCATTGTTATGTATAGGTCCTCAGCCATAGCATCCTGTTGGTGTAGCAGGTGCAATAGTTGTACATGCAGGTGTTGCACTGTGATGTGGACAGATCAGCTTTTCATGTGGATGCGCAGGTGCATTGCGGGAGTTGTAGTGATAGTGTCTGGAAGTGCTATCCGTGCAGTGGGCAGGGACTGTCTGACCATTGTGGCTGGGCGGTGGGGTGGCATGCAGAAGAGAGGCTTTAGGTGATGGTGTGGGAGGTGTATTGGAAGATACGGTGACTTGGGGAGTGATAGGGTGGTGGGGTAGCATGCTGGTGGGCCGAATTAGTGCAAGGGGCATGTGGGTACATTACAAGTGTCCAGTCCTCCAGGTATTCCAGTCAGGCCCTCAGGATGCAGGATGTCCAAGACCTTCTCCTCCCATGATGCGAATCCTGGGGGGGGGGAGGAGGGCCCCACCTCCAGTCTTCATCACAGCAATTGGATGCCATGGAATGCACCTTTCCCCTAAGGTCATTCCACCTCTTCCGGGTGTCCTCCCTTGTGTGTGGATGGTGGCCAACTGAGTTGACCCTGTTGACGATTCTCTGCCATAACTCAATGTTCCTGGCTATGGATGTTTACTGGACCTGTGCTCCGAGCAGTTGTGGCTCTACCCTGACGATTTCATCAACCATGACCCTCCACTCATCTTCTGAGAACTGTGGGTGTTTCTGACAATACTTAGTGGTTGTGTTGTGAGTTGGGGTGTGTGTAGTGTGTAAGGGTGCAGTGTAGGGTGCTTGGTGGGGCGGGGATGCTTGGTTGTGTGGGTTGGTTATTTGTGGTGTTTTTGTGCTGTGACGATGTGTGTATTGTGTCAACGGTGCAGTTGCATGGTGTGTATGAGCGCTGTGTGTGATTGCGCTTATGGTGTACGTGCTCAGTGTCTCTGGTTTGTGTGGTCCTAGCTGTCAGTGAATTTTGTTTTTGTTGCAAATGGTTTTGGGTTGTGTGGGGCTGTGTTTTATAGTGGTGTGTATTGGTGTGTCTAATATGTGCATGTGTGTCAGGAGTTGGGTATTCGATTTGTCCAATACGGTGAGGTGTTCTGGTAGAGGTGTGTTTGTGGCCGCGGAGGTTCACACCGCCAATGGTTTTTCGCTGTGCAATGTCCGCTGTGCAATGACCGCTCTGCTGATTTGTGGGTCGTAATATGGAGGTGGTGCTGGTGGTGGGACCGCCGTTTATCCCGCCCTCAGTCATCCTGCTGGTGTTGGATTTATGGCTATTCTTGTGTGAAATTCGTTGTGGACTCAATACGGATTGCGGGATACCACCAACACTGGCAGACTTTTGGTGCCCGCAACCACGGCAGTCTTGCTGAAAGACCGCCAAACTTGTAAAGAGGGCCTCAATCTTGAATCACATGTTACGTTTTAGAAACAATTGGGAAAACAGTTTACTCTGGTCCCCTTTCATGTACTCTGTGCAGCGGTGCAGGGCACCTGAACACTGACAGATATCTTACTACAGTGAGTTATGACAATTTTGAAATAAAAAAACGATCTTTTAAACAGAGCACCAAAGACAGATCTTGTGTAGGTCGTTTCAACCAGAGAAGAAGTCAAAACACCAGGGACCAAATGTACAAAGCATTTTTCTAGTTGCAAAAGTGCCGATTCACAGAATCGGACGGTTTGCGACTAGAAAAATGCTTTTTGGGATGTACAAAGCCCAAATTGCGAATCCGTCATTTGTTATCGAATTGCAATTTGGGTTTTGTGATTCGGTATTAGAAAGGGGCATGTTCAGGACGTCCCTTCCTTAAACGGAATCTGAATAATATGTACAATTGTATTGTGACTGTGAATGGGGACCCCTTCTCCTTTGTGAATGGTAGCGAAAACAATTTTTCAGAGGTGGCAGTGGTCACACGGACCACTGCCTACTCTGAAAAAATAAAAAGAAAAGTTTTTTTTTTTTTTTTAAATGCATCTCATTTTCCTTTAAGGAAAACAGGCTGCATTAGAAAAAAAACTGCTTCACTTAAAAAGCATTCACAAACATGGGTTTCTGCTGTCCCCCGCAGGCCACCATCACTGTGAGTGCGGCCATTCCCAATGGGGTCACAAATTCCAACCTACCTCATGAATATTGATGAGGTAGGTCTTTGCGACCCCTTTTGGGAATCGCTAACAATGTGCTTAACACCGTTGTACATTTTGTTTTGTGAATCGCAATCTCAAATTGCAAGTCGCAAAACAAAATTTGTACATCTGGCCCTAGGGGTTATATTATGTACACGAGTGCACGTTCTCAAAATACACTGAGGGACAGGCTTGGGTCGTTCACACTAGTACAAAAATGCTGTTCCCAGGTGAGGTGCAACAAGGAAGATAGAACAATGGTTTCAAACTGCTGCATCACCTGTTGTTTCATTCATGTCTCCCTTATTTTTCATTACAGGCAGGGACTCCTGAGACGTGGGCATACTAAGGGCCTCATTATGAGCTTGGCGGTCCGACCGCCAACAGACTGGCGGAGAAGACCGCCAAATTATGAGTTTGATGATGGTGTACAAAGAAGACCTACAAAGCACCGCTGGCACCGCCAGGCAGGACAGATTGCTGCAGTTGAATGGAGTTACAAACAGTCAAGCGGAGACCATCTTTATGCCAGACCTCTTAGGAGGTTGCACACCGCCAGTGTGACCACCACAGTCGAACCATCACTGAGCACCAGGCGGAAACAAACAGTATAAAAGGAGACCCTCACCTCCAGGAAGCCACACACGTCCAGAACTGCCATGGAACCACAACTAGACGTCATCCCGCTACTCCTGTTAGCTGAAAGACAATGTAGACATCGCTGACGAGGATGACAAAAAATGGAAGTACACACACTCACCGGCTACATATGAGAAAGGTACAAATTTGTACAGTTACATTACATACCGTAGAGAGTGGGTGCGAAGGGTTGCATTCACATGTAACAGCATAGTGACACTCACTCACATACTACATCAAGAACACCCATACATAAACATCACAGACACTGCAGCACACACACATACCACACATCAATACCACACAGTTACACATGCCAAAACAGCACAGGCCCAGTCTCACAGATCCCGATTCAACCCACAACCTTGTAACAACAACACAACAGCACAAATACCAACACACTCACAACCAACATTCGCCAGGGACTTGACATACATACAACACAATGTACACCCATGTGTGATGGAACACACACAACACGATCATGCAACCTAGCATTCGACAAACACACACACACACACATGCACAGTACATCAAACCTATCATGCCATGCACAATAGATACAGACTCAGTCAAAACACACAAAGCAACACTGCACAACAACAAACAAATATCACGACAAATACAACACAGTACCATGACACCAATATTTCAGATAGATACAAATACCGATCACACAACACACACCCAACCCCTGGAGGACAACAGCACTGCTTTCTGAAATCTGGCAGAGACATTGGAATTGGCCTCTGCGTGTATTCTCCGGGGGGGTTGAGACACGAAGGATTGATAGACCATCTAATGTCCTTGTGGGAGGGGTCCAGGGTATACTCAATAGTAACCGACCAGCTTTGACCAAGATCCGTTCCCCCCGGTTATCTGATCTAGACTGACTAAATTATGTTTCTCCCTCAGTGTTCCCCATTACAATTGCTACGGCTCATAGAAGCAAACGACAAAGGGCTCTTAATTCCATCGTACCCCTGAGAGCTAGGTCCACATTTGTGCTCTCTGAACTTAACATTATGAGGGTCATTCTGACCCCGGCGGGAGCCGCCCGCCTGGAGGGAACCGCCAGAATACCGCTGCGCGGTCAAAAGGCCGCCGCGGGTATTCTGGGTTTCCCACTGGGCTGGCGGGCGACCGCCAACAGGCCGCCTGCCAGCCCAGTGGGAAACACCCCTTCATGAGGATGCCGGCTCCGAATGGAGCCGGCAGAGTGGAGGATGTGCGACGGGTGCAGTGGCACCCGTCGCGAATTTCAGTGTCTGCTAAGCAGACACTGAAATTCAGGGTGGTGCCCCCAGGGGCCCCACGACACCCCATACAGCCATCCTGTTCCTGGCGGCCAAAGCCGCCAGGAACAGGATGGCGGTATGGGGGTCAGAATCCCCATGGCGTCGCAGCAAGCTGCGCCGCCATGGAGGATTCTACAGGGCAGCGGAAAACCGTCGGGAGACCGCCGGTTTTCCCTTTCTGGCCGCGGCTGAACCGCCACGGTCAGAATACCCTGTGGAGCACCGCCAGCCTGTTGGCGGTGCTCCTGCCGACCCCAGCCCCGGCGGTCCTTGACCGCCGGGGTCGGAATGACCCCCTATGTCTTGGAATGTGGCTGGATTAAAGAAAAAGATGGGAGATCCCGAATGGGTCAGCCTTATCTCTAAGCAAGATTTATGTCTTTTTCAGGAAACCTGGGCGGAAGAGATAAGATATGTTGAGGGGTTCACAACTTATTTTGTCGCAGCTCAACCTGCCTCTGCAGGCTTTGGTAGACCTATGGGTGGGCTTATGATTTTAGTGAAAAAGAAATTGCAATGCGACCATTCTGCACTATCCCTTAACTCGCTAGATCTATTGGGTGTCAGACTTACATTTCAGCCTGGTTTTACAGTGACATTGGTCAATGTGTACGCGAGGTCCGTCCCCCCAGCATGGAATCGATGGTACTTGCTCAGCTAGCCAAGCATATGGAAATTTTGCATCCATTCAACCATCTGGTGATAGGGGGCGATATAATCTGTTCCTTCGTATTCAAGAACCTTATAGGTAATTTGACAACTGAAGAAGATGAATCTTGGGGTATCCCCCAAGCGAAGGACGATACTTTTAGCATTGGTTCTTGTGTTGCCACGCAGATGGCCTCCCTTTGCCTACATTTTGGACTCAGGGAATGCAATGGTCGGACTAGATCTGATTCAAATTGTGCCCCCACTTTCAAGCGTGGGTGCTCTTGCAGCATTATTGACTATTTTTTTGTCAACATCAGGCTCTGGTCAAACACTCTAGATATGAAGGTGGAACCTAGCCATGATAGCGACCACCACCCCCTATGTCTTACTCTATCCAATAAAGCTTTTGGGAGAGCACAACATCTAGAGACCACTGATGTTCCGATCCCTTGCCCAAACTCTAGGCAAACTCGTGTCAGTTGGCCAAAAGTTACATCTAATCCATTCTCAATCAAACAAATGTATTCTTCCTTTCTACAGCTGTTCTCTGGTTTTGAAAATCAAGAGGTCGATAGTATTCCAATATTGAAAATCCATGTTGAATTGACAACCATTCTACAGAATATTTTTTTATAAAGAAACCACTGTTAGGCATACTCTTGATACCATCCGATCTAGAGAATGGTTTAATAAAGATTGCGACCTTGCGAAGCTCAATCTCAAATTGGCCCTCCACAAGCACTCACAGGAGGAGATCAGGGCCGCTAGATTTAGTTACACCAAGGCCCTGGATCTAGCGAAGAAATATTGGGAATTTGAGATCTGGCAGAAGTTGCTGGAGGCAGTCGAAAATCGAGACGAGGGCTCTTTTTGGAGGTTGTTGACCAACAGGCATAGAGAGGGTAATGTCACTCCAAATCTTCATATCCAGCCCGAAAGATGCCTGGCTCATTTCGCCGAGATCTATGCTTCATCCATGCAGCAGGACCATGAGGACCATAGGGGAGTTGAACGCAGACCTCTCACTGAAGGTCCTACGGAGGACATTGTTTTCACAATTGCTGAAACCACAGCAGCTATTAGTTTTTTTAAATCCGCTAAGGCTCCTGGTCCTGATAAGATACCGGGGGACCTGTTTAAGTCAGAACCCGTTATTTGGGCGTGGTATATTAATACATTATCGAATGCCATCGTAGCAGGCGGCCTTATTCCGGATTCGTGGCTCGGGCCGAAATTATCCCTATCTATAAAAAAGGAGATGTGGGACTGCCCGTAAATTACCGCCCAATTAGTCTCATTGATAATCTCCAAAAGATTTTCTCTCAGCAAGTCCTAGACAGGCTTATGGACTGGGTCCAAGCCAATCAGGTCCTATCTCCTCTCCAGGCTGGTTTCCGCTCAAGAATTAGCACTATGGACCAAGTGTTTAGATTCTTCCTGCTTCTCTGGAAATATGTTACTTTGGCCAAACAAAACTTGTATGTTGCTTTTGTTGACCTAAAGTCTGCTTTCGATCTCGTTCCAAGACAGAAATTGTGGGAAGTCCTAAAAAAAATTGGTGTCCCGAGGAATTTGGTGCACCTAATTCAAAGATTGCACAAGAACACCTATGCTCGAGTAAGATGGGGTAGTCAGGGGGAACTTACCGATCGTATTAATATCAGGCGGGGGTACGCCAGGGCTGTGTCCTGGCACCCACTCTTTTTTCCTTGTTCATTAATGAGGTGGTGCAAGCTGTAACTGATTGTCAAAATGATGCCCCTTTATTGAACAATTCAAAAGTTCCAATTCTTTTATTTGCTGATGACTCCCTCTTGATCTCTAAAACACCTATGGGCCTTCAGGTCCTCCTCGATAGGTTCAGTGTGTTCTGTGCAGACCACGGATTGGAACTTAATTCTAGTAAAACAAAACTTATGATCTTTGGTCTTGGTTGCACAAAACGTTGTAACATCTTATATAACGAGGTTCCTCTGAGCAAGGTATGCTCTATTGATTATCTAGGGGTGAGAATCAGCAATGATATGAACAGGCAGGCCCAGGTAGGAAAAAGCCTAGCTCTCTTAGCACACAGGTCAGGGGCAATTTTGCATTTTCAAAAGTCTAATACTGTGAAAGTTGTTTCCCCAGCTATTACAATTTATCTAGCAAAGGCTCAGAGCGCTGCGGTTTATGGCGCTGAAGTTTGGGGCTGCTTCAAAAGTAGCAAGTTATCTGTGGGGGAAAATAACTTTGTAAGATCGCTCTTGGCATGTCCTTGTAGAACACCCTTGGTTCCAGTGTTTTTGGACTTAGGGTTCCCCCACATTTCTGATGTAATAGTTCTAAGGCCCTTAACTTTTTGGGTTCGTATCTGGACCACCCCTGAATTAGTCGTATATAAGGAGTCCTTGCAAGACATATTGGATAGAACAAACGTACTTTGTATCCCTTGGTTCAAGTACATTTTGGAATGGTTCCATACTCTGGGACTCAGTGATTTTTGGAGCCAAATAATTTAAGGAGGGTTCACAAGGATCATTTAAAATCAGTTTACTGGTCCCATGTTAGGGAAAAATATCTGTTATGTACTTCACATGGTAGATTGACGTCTCAATTTCTCGATTACAAGTGGTTTCCCCACTTTGAACCCTTCTTAGATTTGATTACTGATCAACTAAGTAAAAGTTTGTATGTCCGGTTCAGGTATGGATGTCTCCCCCTGAAGTCTTTTACCAGTTCATGGTGCTCCACCCCACTAACTGATCAATGCCCAAGCTGTAACGGCTCTGTCGAAACTGTAGTGCACTTTATGTTTATTTGTCCTGCCTATGGCCTTGTCTGGCGGAAATGGCTCCATCCCGCTTGCAGGAATATGGGGTTGAGAATATGCAAAGATGCCCTAAGGTTGATGTTGAGAGATTGCTCCTCCTTCCTAACTTGTGCGGTCAGCAAGTTCCTTGTGTCCGCATGGCATATACGTACACATTTCTTAAAAAATCACAGTGATTTGTTATTAATTGAACCCTGATTTTAAATTTAATTAATTCAATTACTGTTTATACGATAGCCTTAACTCAATGAATTGTTTATTAAATTATTGATGAGGGAATTAAAGGCAGCTATTAAAAAGAAACTTTTACGTTTCCCCTCATATATAGGATGGGAGACATATGTGAAGATTTATATCAACTTTTTTTGTATACTCGCAGATTTCTCATTTATCCTCATTTTATCCTCATTATTTACTTTTAAACTTTGTTATTATATATTTATTATGTATAGACCATGGTTTTACTGTTGTAAGTTATTGCTTTGATGGTTTAATTAGACCGAATAAAGCTTGTGTGACTTGACTTGACTTGAACAGCATTGCACACAACCTCACATACCGCTTAAATGATATATGAAGCAGCAAGCAGCACACACAATAAAAATACTGGCACACAACCAATGTCAGCCCAGCACAACTGCTGGACAAAGATGTAACCAGAAAACCAACAACTGGTTGGTCATGATATATTATTTTGTGCAAAAAAGATAATAGTTCAAGGCCATTAACCAGTCCATATTTACAAAGTTTTTTTGTACTAAAGGCACAAAATGGTGCCCCAACTTGACTCCCAACTGCTGGGTAACCTTCACAGGTACGGGCATCGAGGGGGCAGGCAGGCACCTCGGGGAGCATTGGGGGATGGGGGGGTTGGGATTTTGGGATGGGTGGGTTTTGGTTTGGGAGCGGAAGAACCTTCTTGGGAGGGGTTGACCTCTTCTTGGCAAGGGGAGGGGCATGGGTGTTGGTAGGGGGGGTAGGGGAGGTCTTGGAGGTGGAAGGGATGGCCTTGGGAGGGGATACAGTCCTTTTGGGGGAGTCACCGGGGAGAGTAGGAAAAGGTCAAGCTTGAAAAGGAACACTTTTTTTGATACACGGGGATGGTCATCAGAAGGGGTTTTGGGTGTGGAGGGTGGGGAAGTAGTTGTATGACGTTTAGGAGTGGATGTCTTGGATGCGTGTTTGTGGGAGGTGAGCTTGTGTGTGGTGGGTGTCTGTTGGGTGGGTGTCTGTTGGGTGGGTGAGTGAGGGCGTTTATGTGTCTTGGGCTGAGAGAGGGTGGAGGTGCTGGTAATGTGTGGTGACTGCAGGGATGGTTGATGTGCTGCAGGTAGGCATGTCAGTGGCTGTGGTGTCTGCAGGTGTGGTGACTGGGGTGGATGTCTGAGGGTGTGCTGGAGTGCTGTCTATGAGTAGGAAAGGTGTAGTGACTGGATCAGTGAATGTTGGTGTGGTGTCTGCAGGTGTGTCAGGTGTTGTGTCTGTGGTGCTGTGGGTGGTGGGGGTGTCAGGGAAAGTTGTGACTGTTGCTGTGTCTTCAGGTGGATGTTGTCTGAGTGCATCTTGTGGTGCTTATGTTTCTCTGCACTACCCTTGGATGTATAGGTGGATGCATACCTGTCTGTTTGTGTCCTTGGCTGGGTCAGGAAGGGGGGACTTGGACTGGGAAAAGGAAGGTGGAGGGGATCAGTAGACAAGGGATCACTGGCTGCAGTCAGTCTGTAGGCCAGAGCTTGAAATGATCTCTGTAGGGCAGAGATTGCACCATGAATGCCCTCCAGGAATGCATTGCTCTGTTGGATCTGGCTGGCCAGTCCCTGGATGGTATTCACGATTGCCATCTGACCCACCGAGATAGATCTCAAGTGGTCAATAGCTTCCTCACTGAGGACAGCAGGGGGAACAGGGGAAGGGGCAGAGGTGTCTGCGGCAAAGAGATGCTCACCCTCTTAGATGAGCGGGCACGGCCAACTGGCTGGGGAGCTTTTGAGAGGGTGGTGATTGATAGAACTGGGAGTGGTGGACAGAGATAGTACAGGAGTGATTCTAAATGGGTCCGCCAACACTAGGGAGTGGCCACTAGAGGAGGACTCAGATGAAGATGTTGCAGATCCAGTTTTCCCCGTGGCACTCCCCTCTCCCTCCGGGTCAGGTCCTTTGGTGTCTGTGGTGTTGTGACTGGAGGTCCTATTGGCAGAACGCCTCAGCTCAGCTGTGCCCCGTCTCCTTAGCCTGCCGGTGCTGATGCTGAAAATAAATGGTGAAGTAGGGTCATCACATACATATGATGAAACTTCAATTTCTAATCAGACATAAATCACATACCATCATGTCCACTGACCCCCCCCCCCATCCACCTCAGGAAATTCCAGTAAAGTGCCAACATAATGTAACAACACGATACTATGCATGTTCCTCAATTTCTCAACTGAAACCTACAATACGATTAATGAAGTAGATAAATCACACTGACCATACCATGACTAGGTGACACTTCCACTTTAATACAGGTGCCCCAATCACAACAACATAGTTAACCAGTAGACAAGCAATAGACTTCCATTGTAAGCTGGATTATCAATTATACATACCCTATTCTTACCACACAAATACATCACCCAGATGTCGTGTACCAGGTAGTTACATATGTTGCCAAGTAAAGGTCTCCAGAAGACAAACAATAATGGGTAAGGACCAAGTAAGCTCACACCAATGACCCACACACAATTCACAGTTTACTATATTGTGTATGTATCAAATAGACTGCTACTGTGTTGCACAGGGAGGAGGGAAACACATATTGCTAACAACAACATTAGTAAACCATTTTGTCACAGAATGAGAAGCGACCTCACTACCCACATATCAGACACGGCAAGCCTGGCATTTGTCTGTGGTGGATTCTCAGAGGAAAAGCATAAGTGATGCAAACATAACTGGTACAACAACCATGATACAAGCCAACAGTCAGGTCACACTTACCAACTTACTCACAGGTGTTTAAAAACTACCACAACTGCACCACATATGTTTCTTGTCAAACAGGAAGTTCCCAAACACCCTGGCCTCATTTGTCATAGCTACATAGCTACAGCAAGTACACAAGATAATATCCAACAGTGAAGCATGAAATGTGTCTTCAAAATTTTACATGATGTTGACACAGTACTGTCTGGGCCATTGCTGTGAGTGGATAACCATTGCCAATGTGCCATATCTACACAAGTATACCGTGGGCAAGCTATGTGTCAAGTGTCTGCTATCATGACATCAGCATGGCAACAACATTCTTACATTTGATACCAACATGTATGTCCCTGTGGAAATGTAGCATATGCACACTAGTTACCAACATGCATATTGTCAACTCTAATATGCCATAGTACAGTCCTCACTTACCAAGAGAAAGTACTTTGCAACAGGTGTGAAGATGTTAGCTATGTATGTCATTTGACATGTCTGATGGACATCATTGCATCACATAAGGCTGGGACACATCAGAAACCATTAAACACTGGAGATGACTTGTCCCTACCTGACTTCTATTCACACATAGACATACCCCCGATACACAGCAGAGGACAGAACTATAGAACCAAGGAGCCCCCATAGTTGAGTACCATGTCACAAAACAACATGAATGTGCACACCTGTTGCCAATAGACGACTTGTCTTCATCAATGTGATCACAGAAGATCTGTGACATATTACACTTCCCACATTGTCAGAGCTAATATCCTGTCCCTCACTCAATCACCTGTTAAAGGGGCAAACATGTATTTGGTATGTACTTACCCCCTTGTGTCTGTTGTACTGCCCTGAAACGCCCATCCATGTCAGGGTAGGCTACCGCCAACATGTGGGCCATTAGGGGAATCATGGTCAGACGGGCATCCTGTCCTCGTTGGGAAGACATCCCCAGCTTGCCCTCTGAGGTCTTCCAGGCTCAGCATCTCAGGTCCTCCCACCTCTTCTGACAGTGGGCACTCTGCCGGCTGTGGACCCCCAGGGTCAACACCTTCTTGGTGGTGGCACGCCATATCCTCTGCTTCTGATGGGCATTGACCTGAAAGGATGACCCAGACAAGAAAGAAAATCATGTCCACAGGTACCACACAAAAACAGGCCTCAAGATAGTTCAACAAGTCAAACACAGACACTGGGTATCGGCTGAAGTTGAGGAACCTCAGTAATGAGGCATGAAATCTAACCATCTCAGGCTGTATATGGATACAGGGTGTGGCTATAGACTCACACTTGCAGTGCTGAAGCAGTCGAGATGGCAATATTTCAAGAAAGTTGCAATTGAAAGCCAACTTTCTCTGCAGGCCGAACACACAAATCAACACAAATTACCATGGTCCAAGAGGTTAGATACATCAGAATACTTAATGTATTCATAGCCAATTTGCAATGGCTGTCATTGTGCAGAGCTTAGGACCATAGAATGTCATCAATTGGCTTCATTACAACACTGCAACAATGCCAGATGTGGCCACAGATGTATGTACAGATACAGTGAGGGCACAAGTATGGAGAGAAACGGCAACCAATATGCATCAACACCTCCTGTTGTCATTTAGCACATATGTCCACACACCAAGCACATCTGGTGATGGGATATACCTAGTGATGGGTGCCATTACACCTCAGCTACCCATGTGCGACAGTCACAAGGTGGGTAAGGAAATACTCATTGCACATTCTACACAATGTCTCTGAACTCTACATCTGTCACTTCACATAGGGACATGCCCAGGACCTCAATCATTTAAGCACACTGATAGTACCTACAGGACACATTCTCACATATTGCCCATAAGCCTAGGCTAAAAAAATCAAAGATTAGTCGAGCTTTAGAAACATATGTGTACATGGTCTCTTACCTGCTCCTCTGGTGCACCATAAATCTGTTCATACAGGGTAGGACCTCCTCCACAAGCTTCTCCAGATTTCTGGTGAAAAGACAAGGGCCCTATCACCTGTAGGCATGGCATGATAGCTCCTAGAAGCAGTACACAGCAGCTCAAATTGTGGAGGTCTTGCTAACAGCGGTGTCAGGAGTCACGTGAGAGATTCATCAGGAGATGGCAGTCACATCCACCACGTACGGTACCGTCACTGCCAGCGAACACTGCCATTCAAAACAAATCAGGGTTTATAGAGCACAACTACTCACCTGTAATGGTCTCAAGGGTTTGTCCTCTGAGCTTCAGTTGAAGAGCATGGTTTTAAGGTCCTTCTTGAATTGTGGTAGCAATGGTAACTGCCTGAGGTGCAGGGTCAGGATGTTCCAGATCTTTGCCGAGAGGTAGGCGAAGGATCTTCCACACGCCAAGGTCTTTCATATGCAGGGTACAGTGGCTAGTGCTTGTTGAGTGGAGCAGAGAGGTCTGGTGGGGGAGTAGAAGGTGATGCAATGGATGAGGTAGGCTGGTCCTAGGTCATGGAGGGCCTTGTTAGCATGGACCAGGAGTTTGAAATTAATTTTTTTCTGGATGGGGAACCAGTGGAGATTTCTGAGGTGACTGGAGATGTGTTTGCGGCGGGGATTGTCCAGGATGAGTCTTGCTGAGGCGTTTTGGATGTGCTGTAGTTTCTTCAGGTGTTTCTGGGTGGTGCCAGTGTAGAGGGTGTTGCCATAGTCGAGTCTGCTGGTAACCAGGGCATGTGTTATGGTTTTTCGGAAATTTCTTGGGATCTATTTGTAGATCTTCTGGAGAAGTCAGGGTGTGTGAAAGCAGGAGGATCCAACAGAGTTGACTCAGCGGGTCATGGTGTGAGATGAGTCCAGGATGAAGCTGAGGTTATGTACGTGGTTTGCTGTGGTGTGGGGGGGTGCCGAAGGTGAATGGCCACCAGGAGTCATCCCAGGTTGATGTGGATGGTCCCAGGAGGAGGATCTCGGTTTTGTCACAGTTGAGCTTGAGGCAGCTGTCCTTCATACAGGTGGTGACAGCTTCCATCCCGTTGTGGAAATTCTTCTTGGCAATAGTGGGGTTTTCAGTCAGTGAGATGATCAGGTGGGTATCGTCAGCGTAGGAGCCGATGTTCAGCCCGTGGTTCCTGATGATGGATGCAAGCGGGCCATGTAGATGTTGAAGAGTGTGGGGCTCAGGGAGGAATCCTGTGGGTCTCTGCAGCAGATCTCAGTAGGTTTTGGCAGGTAAGACAGGAATGTGACTCTCTTTGTTCTGACAGACAGGAAGGAGCATATCCATTCTAGGGCCTTTCTGCGGATGCCAGCTGTGTAGAGCCTGGAGCAGCAGGTAATGTGTAAGACTGTGTCGAAGGCAGTTGATAGGTCCAATAGGATGAGGGCAGCTGTATCGCTGTGGTCGAGGAGTGAGCGGATGTCATCTGTGGCGGCAAGGAGGGCAGTTTCCATGCTGTGGTTGCTCCTGAAACCTGAATGGGAGATGTCCAGGCTGTTCTTCTCAATGTACTTACGGAGCTGAGCACTGATGGCCTTTTCAATGACCTTGGTAGGGAAAGGCAGCAGAGAGATGGGGTGCTAATTCTCGAGGTCCAGGGTCTTGGCGTTCTTCTAGTCGTCTGGGAAGGTGGCTTTCTCTATGGAGCAATTGAGGGTGTTTCAAAGCTGCTTTAGGCCAGGAGTCCACTTCGGCTCCACGAGCCTGCCTCCGTGCCTCTGACCCCGCCGTTTGCCGCTGCAAAAGAAGTTCAAGGCCCTCCACCACCCGCAGGCACCCGCCTGCGCCTCATCCCTGGTGCCTAGTTGTAGGCGTGTCTTGTCATGTATTTTCGTTCCATAGCTTGTATTTAGTTTTTCTGCATTTAGTTTCCATTGCTTGTATTTCATTTGCTGTATTTAATTTTTTGTTTTTAGATCTGTTTTTGACCGTAACTGTGCCCATTCTGTGCTCGATTTCGTATTTTGTTCCTCAATAGTGCTCGTTTTAACTCTCGGCTGTCGCAGGTTCCTCATTCCCTGCCGCTGCATCCCCTGCGGCCCCACCTCCCCTCGGACCCCATTGGACTCTCCCCTCCCACCTCCCAGCTTCTCCTCCTTCCCACCTCGCCTTCTTAAAGGCAGCCGCTGCGCGGAGCCTAGTGTGACCCCCTGATCTGCTTTAGGCCAGGAGTCCACTTCGGCTCCACAAGCCTGCCTCCGTGCCCCTGACCCCGCTGTTTGCCGCTGCAAAAGAAGTTTGAGGCCATCCACCACCCGCAGGCACCCACCTTCGCCTCATCCCTGGTGCCTAGTGGTAGGCGTGTCTTGTCGTGTATTTTCATTCAAATAGCTTGTATTTTGTTTTTCTGCATTTAGTTTCCATAGCTTGTATTTCATTTACTGTATTTAATTTTTTGTTTTTAGATCTGTTTGTGACCATAACTGTGCCCATTCTGTGCTCCATTTCGTATTTTGTGCCTCAATTGTGCCCGTTTTTCCTCCCAGCTCTAGCCAGTTCCTCATTCCCTGTTGCTGCGTCCCCTGCTGCCCCACCCCCCTCACGCCCCCATTGGACTCTCCCCTCCTGCCTCCCAGCTGCTCCTCCCTCCCACCTCCCCTTCTTAATGGCAGCCATCCACGGAGCCTGGTGTGACCCCCTGACCTGCTTTAGGCCAGGAGTCCACTTCAGCTCCACCAACCTGCCTCCCTGCCCCTGACCCCGCTGTTTCCCGCTGCAAAAGAAGTTCGAGGCCCTCCACCACTCGCAGGCACCCGTTTTCGCCTCATCCCTGGTGCCTAGTGGTAGGCGTGTCTTTTCGTGTATTTTCATTCAAATAGCTTGCATTTTGTTTTTCTGCATTTAGTTTCCATAGCTTGTATTTCGTTTACTGTATTGAATTTTTTGTTTTTAGATCTGTTTGTGACTGTAACTGTGCCCATTCTGTGCTCCATTTCGTATTTTGCGCCTCAATAGTGCCCGTTTTTCCTCCCGGCTCTCAACGGCTCCTCATTCCCTGTCGCTGCGTCCCCTGCGGCCCGCCCCCCTCACACCCCCATTGGACTCTCCCCTCCCGCCTCCCAGCTGCTCCTCCCTCCCACCTCCCCTTCTTAATGGCAGCCGCTGGTGCGCCAGAAGCAAACCTCTCTGTGCCCATGCGTGCCTCGACCGTGCCCAGCGCCTGTCCCCCTGGTCCACGAATCTCCGACCCCCCAAATCACCACTACTGCTCCACAGAACTCCATTCCCTCAACCCAGGCCAGCACCCCACCTGTGCCCAAGCCAACCCCAGACAGACACACGAACCATTCACTTGCCACTCATGCAACTTCTCCTACAGTCACACTAAAACCAGCAACACCAACAAGCACCGCAATTACTCCAATCCCGCAATCACCTTAACTGCATCCTCCTTAATACTCGCTCCTTCCACAAGCACGCCATTGAGCTTTGGTACCTGCTCACCACAAACTCTCCTGACATCGCCTTCCTCACTGAAACATGGATAAAACCCTCATCAGAACCCAACGTCGCCATAGCCATCCCAGAAGGTTACAAAATCACCCGTAGAGACTGCATCAACAAACCAGAAGGAGGTATCACCATGATACACAAAAACACCATACAAATTTCCACCAACACCAACAACACTCTAGACAGCGCAGAACACCTACACTTTCAAATACACATCGACGCCAACACCACCCTTAGAGGAACCCTCATCTACAGACCACAAGGCCCCGCCCCCATTCTGTCACTCCATCACAGATACCATCAGCTCCCACGTCTTCACCTCCACAGACTACATACTCCTTGGTGACTTCAACTTTCACCTGGAAAGCACCAACGACTGCAACTCCACAGCCCTACTGGACAACCTCACAAACCTCGGCCTCAAGCAACTGGTCACCTCACCCACCCACTCAGCAGGACACACGCTAGGCGCCATTTTCACCTCCAGCAGCCACATCACCTACACTCACACCACCGAACTCCACTGGACTGACCACCACTGCGTCCACTTCTCCTTCATGAAACCCACCACCCACCACCAACAACACACCACACCCTACCGCAAGTGGAACAAGATCTCTAAAGAACACCTGATCTTCAACCTCACACAAGCTCCACCTCCTATCACCAATGCCCCAACACCACCGCCCACAACCTCACACAATGGCTAGCAACCTGCGCAGACTCCCGCTCCCCTTTGAAAACAAACAACAACACCCGCACCATCAAGACTGCCCCCTGGTTCACCACAGAACTCCAGGCTTCCAAACGAAAAATTGAGAAAGCCTGGCGCCAAGAACCCTCACTGTGCATCTTCTCCGCCCTCAAAACAGCCATGCGCAAACACCACCAACTCATCTGGCCCACCAAACGGTCCTTCTACAAAGAACGCATAGACAACAACACACACAATAACAAGGAACTCTTTGCCATTGTCAAAGAACTCACCAAGCCCAAATCCAGCACCATCGACCCCCCACACTCCCAAGACCTTTGCAACTCCCTCTCCAACTACTTCCACCACAAAATCGCAGATATACACAACAACTTCACATTATCAGCACCCACCATCACCACCACCGACACAACCAACACCACAACACCATGCAGCACCAACCAACTGATTGCCTCTGAGTGATGCAAGATGGCAGACGGCAGAGTGTCCTAAGTTCTGTGCGCAGAGGGTCTCCATGTTGTAGCGATGGAAGATCGGTGGACCAGGGTTCGTGCCACAGATGGGCCTGCCTTTGGCGCATCTTTGGTGTGCTGTCTGCCATTAAGAAGCAAGATACTTACATTCAAATGGCCATTAGGTCCCAAGGGATGAGGTGGAGGCGGGCCCTTGCAGGTGGAGGTTGGCCTCGAACTGAGAGTCAGGCAGGCTCTCAGCTCGAAACCCAGCAAAGGTAGAAGCAGCACCAACAGGTGGAGCTGCACATAGGAGAGTAAGCAGAAGCTGAGCAGGAGGTCAAAGAAGTCGTCCTCGGTGTGCAGCAGACACTATTAAGAAGAGGAGTGTGACAGGAGGGTTCCAGTCAGCTGGGAGGCAGGAGGGTGGGAAAGCTCTTCACAGGGAGGGAGGGGGGTTGGGCCTCAGGGGCAGTAGTGGGGGGGGAATGGAACATGGGAAATGCGAGGCGAGTGAAAGGTTGAAGGAGAGATAAAAAATTAAGATGACAGAAAAATAAGCAAAAGTAAAAAAAGACAACAAGATACGTATATGCAGATGGCCACTAGACCATCAGGGATGAGGCACAGATGCGAGTCTGCGGGTGAAGGTGGGCCTCAAACTGAGAGTATGGCAGGCTCTCAGTTTGAAACGCAGCAGAGGCAGCAGCAACTGCTGGAGTTGCGCAGAGAAGAGCCAGCAGATGCTGACCATGAGGTCAGAGGAGTCACTCTCTCAGTGTGCAGCAGCCACCATTAAAAAGTAAAGGGAGGCAGGGGTCTGGTCAGCTAGGAAGCAGGAGGGCAGGAAATCACTGTGCAGTGAGGGAGGGGGCGGGACACAAGTTCTGCAGCAGCAGGGAACGGAACGTTGGAAACATGGGAAGAGTAAAAGGCTCAAGGAGAGAGAAAGAGACAAGAAAGAAAGAAAAGAAAAAAGAAAAATGACAGAAAAATAAGCAAAAGTAAAAAGAAACAGCAAGATACTTACATGCAGATGGCCACTAGTCCACCAGGGATGAGGCGCAGGCATGAACTGTGGGTGGAGGTGGGCCTCGAACTGAGAATCAGGCAGACTCCCTGAGGCATTTGTTTACATTTCCATGTCAATTTCTATGTCATAATTGAGGCAAGGGGATGACATATCAGTGATATGTAATTATTGTCATTGGTATGTGATGTGTACCATGTTTCAACTGTATCATATGGCATATCACATAATTATATGAGACATATGTATTGATACTTATAAGGGACATTGTTAGAAATGGGGTTTCTGGTAGGCTAGGTATGTACCTAAGCCAGGCAGCACCTACCCACTCTAGTCAGGGCAAGGGAGTTACACATACAACATAACCCCTGCTAACCCCCTTGGTAGCTTGGCACTAGCAGTCAGGCCTATCCCAGAGGCAATGTGTAAAGCATTTGCACAACACACACAACACACGTGACGGACTAAATCCACCACAAAGGAAACACAGCACCAAGTTATATGAAAATATACTGTATTGTACACAATGCCGTTATTAGACGAAACACCACATATCAGTAATATCCTGCTACCTTAGCAGTTGTCAGAACGTTACACATTAGTTACTCTGCAAAACTAGCAGTAGTCATATATAACACACAGGTTACTTAGTATTCTGGAACATAAGCAGGAGTCAGGAAACACAGTATTACACCAAAGCACTTGTCATAAGAATATCATAAACGCCCATGTTAGGAACATCATAAAATGTATATCAAGTCAGAAAAACATATTAGCATGTTATGCCCATACAAGGAACACTAGCATACATATATGAAATATCATAAAACAGGTAGGCAACATATAAACCAATAAAGTCTCTAAAAAGAACTTATGCCCTATATATTGTCTTTTAGTAGTACCTACTTAAGAAGAGGGCAGTGCCAGGTGAACGAACATGGGGCCCCGGCACTCCTCTGCGGGGGCCTCTCAAGAGTTCTGGGGTTGAGGGGATGGCACCACCCCCTCAGGCTTAATGATGGACTGGGGGCCCCCTGGGCCTCAACCGGCCCTCACAAGGGGGGGCCAAAGTCCAGGAAGCAACTAGGGCAGGAGGGGGGTGCCACGCACCCCCTCCTGTTTGTAACAGGTCCCTCCTGGGGCCCGCTATCTCTAGGGCCCCTCCCCAGGCCTCCACTGGCCCTTCCACATGGGGGGAGCACAACACAATGGCACTAGCCCACAAGGGGCCACAAAATTAGACCACTGGCGCGGGGGTCCTCTGGCGAGGCTTTCGCCCTGCCCGCGATCTCTAATGACAGGCCAAGAGTTTTGGTAGAGCAGAAGGAGCCTCTGACGAGGCTTCCTTTCCCTCTGCCCATCCGAAAATGAAGAAAAGGGGCCCGGTGGGGCAGGGGAACCTCCGATGAGGCTTCCTTTCGCCTGCCCGCCTTCTGGTGCATGCTGCGGCCTGCCCGGCCGTCACAGAGGGCAGGCACCAGAGTAGGTGCCTGCCTGTGCCCCGGGGGTGCTCCTGAGAGCGCGCTTCGCCCCGGTGGCACGGTAGGAGCGCACTCGCTCCTTTTTCTCACTCAATGGTGTCCTGGGGGTTCCCAGCACAGAGCGTCACTCGCGCTCTTCACAAACAGACCGGGGTGCGGCAATGAAAATGAGGCACAGCAACGTGCTTTCCCAAAGCTCTAGGACATCATGGTAAGCCCGGGTCACGGTGGTGAATCCCGGCAACAAGTGCTTTCAAAGCGCTAGCTTCTTAGGAGAAGCAGGGCAATCAGGAAAAAGTGCTTTCCAAGGCTCTGGGACAAAATAAAGCACTCCTCGTGCTGTAAATGGATGCAGGGGTCAGGGGCCACAGCACCCTGCCCCTGAGGGACAATGTCCAGGGAAAAGGCCCACAGATGAAAGGACCCAGCAGCAGGCCAGCACAAAGAGGATGCAATCAAGTGCCAGTTCCTTACAGTGACCAAGCAGCTCACAGGTCAGCACAGCAGCAGTAGTCCATGGCAGTTCCTGGTGAGTCTTTCTAGCCTTCTGTGTCCAGTTCCAAAATGTCTCCAAATTGTGGGGAAAACTCCGCTGTACTTATACTCAGTTTTTACAATGTTTTACAGAGGAAGGGGAGAGGAGGTTCCAACCAGTTACAACTTGTTCTGGGAGTGCCCCCTCTCTCCTCCAGCACATGCTCCAAACATCAGTTGGGGGGTAAACAACCCTATTGTGTGAGGCCAGGGCACAGCCTTTACAAATGTAGGTGTGCCCCGCTCTCCCTTCTCTCAGCCCAGGAAGATTATATAGTATGCAGAGGCACCTCCGTGACAGCTCCAACCTCCCTGTGTACAGGCTGTCTGAAAAGTATGCACAAAGCCCAAATGTCACTCTGCCCAGACATGGATTGGAGTCAAGCTGCAAAACACCAGAGTCAAAAGCACAGAGAAATGCTCACTTTCTAGAAGTGGCATGTCTGTAATAGTAATAAAAAAATACACCTAGATCAGTAAGCAGCATTTCTTATCACCATTACAACCATACCAAACATGCCTACGCTACCCCTCATAAATCAGACAATACCCCTAACACATAAGGCAGTGTATTTCTACTGCAATCCTATGAGAAGGCAGCACTCACAGCAGTGAGACACCAAGTTAGGCTGTTTGTCACTACCAGGACAGGTCACGCAATCTGGCACATGTCCTGACTCTACCTACATATCACCCTGCCCATAGGGCTATCTAGGGCCTACCTTAGGGTGGCTTACATGTAGTAAAAGGGGAGTTCTGGGCCTGTCTAGTAAATTTAAATGCCAGGTCCCTGTGGCAGAAAACTGAGCACACAGGCCCTGCGCTAGCAGGCCTGAGACAGGTTTGAAAGGCTACTTCAGTGGGTGGCACAAGCAGCGCTGCAGGCCTACTAGTAGCATTTAATTTACAGGCCCTGGGTTTCGAGATACCACTGTACAAGGGACTTATAGGAAAATTAAATATGTCATTTAGGTATGAGCTAATCATACCAACTTAAGATGGGAGAGCACCTGCACTTTAGCACTGATCAGCAGTGATAAAGTGCTCAGAGTCCTAGAGCCAACAGCGAGGGGTCAGAAAAAATAGGAGGAAGAAGGCAAAAAGTCAGGGGATGAACCTGCTACAAGGGCCAGGTCCAACAGACACAATGAGTGATGACCATACCTCCTTATTTTCTCTCACATAGTTACCCTGACATGAGAATGATCAGACAACCTCCAGTGTATTGTCCACTAGCAGACCTGATGACCATGGAAGATCGACATGTGATTCAGATCTACCGCCTGGATAGGCAGACAATCATGAATCTCCTTCATCAGTTGGAGACAGATCTGATGCCTGCTATTCATCATCCTAATGCTAATGGCATGCCACCCATTGTACAAGTCATGTCTGTGCTGCACTTCCTGCCCACAGGCTCCTTTTAAAACACAGTGGCCCTAACTGCAGGGCTGTCCCAACCTATGTCCAGTCTGGTCTTAAAGGCTGTACTGTATGCATTGTAAAAACACCTGGATAGCTTCATCCAATTTCCACAACATGAGGATTTGGCCCATGTGAAGGCTGTTTTTTATGGTTTACACACATCCTACATGTAGTGGGAGTCACTGATGGTATCCATGTAGCCTTGGTCCACCCACATGGCAATGAACAGGACTACCAGAACAGGAAGAATGTCCACTCCAGAAATGTCCACGTAGTCCGTTTGGTGGTGCTCTACATTTCCCATTAAGGTGCACGGTACCCAGGTACAGTCCATGATGCTCTCATCATGCGGAACAGTGCTATCCCACAGCTGATGGCACAACTGTACCCAGAGAGGGCCTGGCTGCTTAGTACATCACATATGTTGTTTGTGCTATTATGTTATGTCTGCTGCCAAATGTAATGATGCCCTAGACTGATGTTTGTACCCTACTTACCGGGGACTCTGGTTACCCAAACCGACCCTGGTTGTTGACACCAGTGCGTTACCCAACCATGCCAGGAGAAGTCTGCTTCAATGAGGCCCGTGGAAGGACAAGGAGTGTCGTGGAACAGACTTTTGGGCTCCTGAAGGCAAGATTCCATACCATCGATAAGTCTGGTGGAGCCCTCCTCTACTCACCCACCAAAGTGTGTCAGATCATTGTGGCCTGTTGCATGATCCACAACCTTTCCTTTAAGCATCAGATCCCATACATCCCAGATGAGGGGGAGCCAGCACTTCCACAAGTGAGAATGCAGAAATGCCAAGTGAGGAAGAAAAATGTTGAGGATGAAGGTGGAGACATGCGGGCAGATCTCATGAATCATTACTTCACTTGAGTGTAAGTATGTGATGTTCTCTATTGTGACTGACTCAGTGGGGTAGTGTGGGGGTCAGGAATTTTTGAGAAGGGACTTTGTGTGACCATCTGGCAGGTTATTTGTTGCTTAGCAGTGTACAGCTCAGGTAATTTAGGACATGACATGGAGTTGTGCCTCTCGTGAGAAACTCCTTTGTTACTGGCAGTCAAAATTCAAAATCTGAGAAACCATTGTATTTGGAACAGGTATTTCTAGGTCATATTTGCCTTTCCTGCCTAAACTCCTTGTTCACCACTATTTCATTCTAGATCTCTTTGCAATGCCATCCTCATATGGACATTTCTGAATTGTGTCACTGGCAGGTGGGATTACCTTGTCTGACATATGAAGCAGAAATGATTGATGCAGGTAATGTGTGACTTGGCTTTGGTTGTGTTTGAGTCCCATGCCCAGGCTGTAGGGACAGTGGAATGGCAGTGTTGTGGTCTACACAATAGACCTGTTTGCCATGTTATCTGGGTTCAATGGTGTCATGTGTGTGATCATGTGTCTTTGAAACATATCTTCCTGTGCAATCCATTCACGCAACTTTCTCATTGTTTTGGGAATGATACGATTTGATTTCTATGTAGCTGGTACTGTGTTTCCCCATTACAGCCCACTGTGCATGTGTATCAAGACCGACATGGGTGAGTAGCATGCCTACAGATACCTGACGATGCCAAGTGAAAGGTTCCCTGAATAGGGACAGTTATACTGACCTTTGTCTGTATTATAAGGTATGTTCATTTGGTAGGCATGGTATAGGTATTTGTTAATTGTTTAGCTGATGACAATTTCCACCAATCAGTTTGTCTGGTACAGACACAGTCTGACATGCATCATACGTCAGTGGTCTATGGGACGTTAGTTACTGATATCCTATGCAGATGCACAAAGGTGTAAAGACTGCCTCTACTATGATATCCCTGATATTTTGTCAACCTACGTGCAGCATTGTGCAATAAACGGGGATTGATGATGTACCATTGGGTTTGTATTGAACCCAGGCATGACAGTACCTGTGACATGTACCTTCTCACATTTCCTTCATATGAATCATCATGTGCAAGAAAAATATTTAAGAGTTAACTGTTCAACATAGATGACAAATGATTCTCAAAAACAGTTTTTTGTTTTGGTTGTGTTTATTTACATGTGCACAGAATGAATGTGAGCAAAGAAATAAGGTTAAAACAGTGAAGGTTTAAGTCATGGTGAATGTTCTCAGTAGGTTATCTGCCACAACAGTTGAAGTCCCAAGTCCAGTGTCCTACTATCCCTGTAAATTGGACAGTATTGTAGAAGAGTCAACAGTGTGCATCTGTGGCAAAAAAGGGAACCATTCATTTGAGGATCACTTACTGGCAGTGGTTGTTGTCTTGGCATCACACCTCCTGGTTGTCTTGATGGACATCCACGCTTGTGGAGGGGATTCTTCAGCGACAGAGGCAGGAGTGTCTGAGGCATGTCCTTCCCTTGGCAAAGCCTCCATTCCACTGGCTGCCACTGATGTTGAAGGGGCTGGTGTTACTTAGCCAATGGATGGGGTCTGGTGTTGTGAACATACCCTGCTAAGGGTGGTGTTGATGTCTCTCAGCACTGCTGTTGGGGAGACAATGCTGCATGGACGGCCTCCCACTCTTGCTTGACATCCTGGTGATTGTCCCTCTGCAGCTGCTTGATCTTTCCCATCATGGCTAGTACTTGGCCCATCACATCTTGGGACAGTTGGAAGGCTTCCAAGACTTGGGAGATAGTTTCCTGGCCAGAACTGTCCCTAGCAGCCTCAAGCAGATGGCCCACACCATCTCTCCCACGCACCCTACCCCCACGTGCCTGTGCCCTTGGCATAGTTTACCCACTGCCCCTGGTGTCAGGTCCATCATTGTCAGGATTTTCAAGTCCCGTGGGGCACATGATGGTTATAACTGTCCTTGGAGCACAGGATTGGGGGCAACTGGTTGCCGGGGATGTAGATGCAACAGAGCGCGAGTTGTGGTCTGACCAGGTAGCCTAGATGGGCCAGAGCAGTGTTCATTGTCCACACATCGAGGCATGCTCTCCTCACTGAGGGCTTTATTTAGAGGGTAAGTGGCTGTGTCAGGTGTGCTCTGCATTGCACCAATGGCAAGTAGACCTGATGAAGATGTAGAACTAATAGACACAGCTTTTCATGTAACATGTAGTACCAAATTTGAAGGGGAGCTATGTTTTGGGCCATGTACATATCAGCTTTGCTTGATCCCCCTCACATGACAGTGACACCTGCTTTCAATAATGGAGACGTGATATATGGGTTAGAGACAATTCCTATTTAAGTCACCTTGCTAAAGGAAATCAGAGTATCTTGGCAGTTGGATGTTTGTTCATTGACTCATAACTTGGCAGCTGCATAGCTTTATATGTTTAATGGTACCTCCCAGTTAGCAGTTGTTGAATATTGAGTCGACTGACAGCTGCACAATGTCATGTGGACACTGACCTGGCCACCAGATTAGGAGTAACCATTCTACCTGGCCATATGTGTCTGGTTACACCAAGTGCAGCACGCTGCATATATGTAAGATTCCCCCCAGGTGAGTACAGTTCAATAGTTAATGGGAGCTCAAAGGAACAGTTTAGCAGAGGACAAAGTTGTAGCTGTGCGTTAGTGGTACTGTACTGGCAAATGTCCATAGCATTGTTTGGAGCATTCAGGTGGGTTTACTCCATTGTTGGAGTTGACATGCAAGGCAATTGTCATTGTGGTACACTGTTCTTGGTCTCTTAATGTTGGACAGTGCCTGCTGGGAGCTTCAGTGCTGTCAGGCCCTGTACAACCCACCCCATACACAGATACTGTGCCTTTAGGTGAGTAAGTTTACATGTGAGATGCCAAACAGGCGTCTTCAAACAGTTGGACAAAGAGGTGGTGAGTGGGTTGGCTTTAAAGGTGGCAAAAGGTGATCAGGGATCATGCTTGGCAATACATTTTGGTGCAATCTTTTGTGTTGTGACTTACCCGACTCAACTCCCCCTGGTATTCCCATCAAGCAATCAGGATGCAGAATGTCCAAGACTTTCCCCTCCCATTATGTGAACTTTGGGGGTGGAGGTGGGGAACCACCGCCAGTCTTGATGATTCACAGCTGCTGGTTGCTGAACTTGGGATTCAAATAAGTGTGGTTCTACTCTGATAATTCATCCACCATGACCCTAAACTCATTGTCAGTGAAAGAGGGATGTTTCTGTGGTGACATGGTGATGGTTGACAACAATGAAAAGTAAAAAAACAGATGATAAGGTGTGGGTGCTGTGTTGTGAGGGGGTGACAGTTGATGTGTGATGTATAGAGGTACTGTTTTGTGTGCTGGGTGCGTTGTGCAGTGTGGGATCAGTGCTGTGTGATGCATTGAGGGGTGCCTAATCTACTAATCTATGGTGCTATGTGTCTTTGCTTTTCAGCTCTGGCTTCTCTCTGTTGCATTCTTATTGCAAAGGATTGTGGTATGTACTTTATAGTGCAGTTTGTAGGTGTGTCAGGTGTGTGTGGATGTGTGTCAGCTGTGTGGAATTTGAACTATCCAATGTGTTGTGTGATACTGTAGTGACCGCTAACTGCTGCGGTTCACACCACTATTGGTTGCCCACCATTGAAGGACCGCTATTGTGATTTGTGAGTCGTGATAGGCTCAGTGGTTTGTTTGACAGCCTGGTGGTGCTGGTAGTGGGACTGCCTCTTTCCCACCTTCCAGAGTCCTGGCAGTGCCATTTTTCTGGCTGGGTTTTGGCGGTCCTGCCTGTGTGACTTGTAATAAAGCAGTCTATATGACCGCCAACACAGTGGTCTTTTGGCAGCCACCACCATGGCTGCCGCCACCATCACGGTCTAGCAGTTAAACCACCAAACTCGTAATGAGGCCCTAAATGTGTGCTACTTGCTCTGTATGCCTGTTTGACCCAGCATCATTAATATGATGTGCACATAAGGATGTAAGGGAAAGCCCCTTCAAATCATGCTGGTGCAAAATATGTGTCCATAAAATGGGTAATACATAGGGTTAAAATTTCTGCAACCCCTCCTTTAATACAGATGCAAAAAATGCAAGCACAATGACCAGTTGTGAACAATGGCTTTTTCTAGTCCAGGCCCGGATGTCTTGAGCAAAGAAAACTTGAGATGGCTGGACGCACCATAAAGCTGCATTTCTTTACAATGGACACATTCTGGCCATCATGATGACATTGGCGGTAAATGCTGCCTACCACCATGCTGACGGCCGTCAACATACCGCTGCAGTGGCGAATATCCGTACCACCATTTTATGACACACACACACCAATCTGACAGAATACAGCCACAGATATAACTCTGCCAGACCAAAGGTCAGTGATAAAGTGGCAGACCTAACACCCATACCGTTACACCAACAAAACAACGCCCGCCACATTATGACCCACGAATCACCACAGCGGACATTCAATGGTGGTAAACCATTGGCGGTACATACCGCCGCGCTCAGAATGGACACCGACATACAAAACTGCACTACATTGGCCAATACCAAAAACACACACCTGACACTCAGACACTCACCACACCCACACACCAACAGCACTATAAAACACCCACCGACATTACCCACAACCCTTTACCAACAACAATTACTGCCAGGAGATTGACATGAAAAGCACAGAGACAACTAGACACACACACCACTCACACCCATACATCCCTCACGCACTACACATCACACAGCCCACCACATTATTCAACACACTCTCATCCACACACACCACACAACACCCATGGCACCACAAAGGCACCCCTGTTTCACTACGGAGGAGTTAAGGGTCATGGTGGAGGAAATTGTCAGGGTAGAGCCACAGCTGTTTGGAGCACAGGTTCAGTAGATTTCCATTGCCCAGAAGATGGAGCTATGACGGAGAATCATGGACAGGGTGAACGCTGTGGGGCAGCACCCAAGAACAAGGGATGACATCAGGAAGAGGTGGAATGACCTACAGGGGAAGGTACGTTCCATAGCAGCAGGGCACCAGCTCACCATACAGAGGACTGGTGGTGGACCCCCACCTCCTCCCCCACAGCTCACATCATGGGAGGAGCAAGTCTTGGCAATAGTGCATCCCGAGGGACTCGCAGGAGTAGCCGGAGGACTGGACACTGGTAAGTCAACATTTAACACTTATCACACCCCATACCTGCATGCCATCACACCCCTTCACCCTCACTCCCATCACTCCACTACATCCCACGCACTGCACCTACACATGTGACTAACCCCAATGCCAGGCCCTGCATGCTGTACTTATGTATGGACACCCCTCTCAGCCCCGCATGGACACCCTTCACTAAAGCATGCATAGTATAGAGAAACTAATAATCACACAATAAATCACCATACACAAGCAAAAGGTGGCAGGGCAACACCAACGATAGAGGGGAAGCCAGGGATGTACAAGCGCCTCACACATGAAGCATAATACATCACTTACATCCCCACAGGTGCCCCAGCCAATGTCAGTGGAGTGGAGGTGCCACGACTATCCAGTCCCCCTACAGAAGATGCCCCCAGTGATGACAGTAACTCTGGACTTCAGGATCTGGAGGATCTACCTTGCCCATCAGGGACCACTGGACAGCTGGTTACCAAAGCCCACTCACAGACCACTACAGACCCTTCCTATCTGGATCCAACACCACAGCACCAACCCAGGGTACCCACAATTCTGTCTCCTGTACACGTCAATAAGCAGTGTGCCCACCTGTACGGGGACCCCAGGCCACACCTCCCCCCAAGACAATCAGGGCACTGGGGTCAGTGGCAGTGGGCACACCGTTCAGGGGACAGGGGTACAGGCCAACAGGGACACTGGGAGGACTGCTGTATACCAGGGGGAGGACAGGACCAGGGAACCGACTCTCCAGGAGGCACTCTCCGAGATCCTGGGAGCCTATCAACATTCCCAGGACACGATGGGCCAGATCCTTGACAGGAGATCAGGTGGCTGCAGGAGGGACAGTATCAGTGAATTAGGGAGGACTTGCAGGCCATCAACATCACCCTGATCTCCATAGCAGGGGTGCTGGCAGACATGGCCAACATCATGAGGGAGACAACAGCACTCCAGCGGGCCCCTACCACTAGCCAGTCAACTGAACAGTCCTCCACTTCTGCTGCCGCAAGTGGCCAGGAGGACCCACCACAGGACCCACAGACCACCAGCACCCCTCCCCCTGCAGAAGATGAACCACCCCGCAAACAATCCCTGCGACCCAGACAGAAGCCAGAGACACATGCCAACACCACCGCCAGGAATTAGACTCTCCTGATTGTCCCCCTTGTGTCCCACCCTGTCACCTTGTCCATCTTGAACTGCCTTTTCTCCCCTTCCTTTGGCCACTTGGACACTGCACCTGTACTACAAACAGACTGGAATAATACCCTGGACCTTCCTCCATTTTCACACAATTCCATTGCACTTTCCCCTCAATTTCTTAGCACTACATTAAACACCCTTGAACACAACTCACATACTTATATGTCATGTGTTGAAACAGTGTATTCATGGAAACAGTAACATCCGTTGCAAATTAACTGTACAGTGTAGAGCATAGAAGTAATGACTTATATCTGGCTCTAGTCAGCACATCAGTACACAGTTGTCATTGCACCAACATCTGTAAAATGATATTCCATAGCTGACAGTAAGTAGAGGTAAAAAGTGGTTAATGCCATCATGCCACAGCCACACAGAATACAACAATAGTCATAGAAATGTGACGTTGCACTGTCTCACCTGTGTGTCATTGGAAGTACTGTCGGATAACTGTGGTTCTGTTGCCCTCAGTCTCATCTTCAGGCTCTTCATCCTCACTGTCATCAGGGTCTACTGCAGCCACAGGGGCTTCTCCAGTCTCCTCCTGCAGAAAAGGAAGATGGCGTCTGAGGGCTGTAGGAAAGTACCATCTTTCTTGGCATGTCACCCCCATTTTTACCTGTATGTCAGTATGTTTTTGTCTGTCTCACTGGGATCCTGCTGGTCAGGACCCCAGTGCTCATAATTTATGGCCTAATGTGTGTCTTACCAGTAGTGCTTGGCTGTCAGTGAGGCTCTGCTAACCAGAACCTCAGTGCTTATGCTCTCTCTGCTTCTAAATGTGTCACTATAGGCTAGTGACTTTATTTACCAATTCCAATTGGCACACTGGACCCCACTTATAAGTCCTTAGTGTGTGGTACCTAGATACCCACGGCATTGGGGTTCTAGGAGATCCTTATGGGCTGCAGCAATTCTTTTGGCACCCATTAGGAGCTCAGACAAACCCATTCACAGGCCTGCCATTGCAGCCTGCGTGAAATAGTGCACACACTATTTCACAGCCATTTTCACTGCACTTAAGTAACTTATAAGTCACCTATATGTCTAACCTTCATTTACTGAGGCTAGGTGCAAAGTTACTAAGTGTGAGGGCACCCTTGTACTAGCAAAGGCACCCCCACACAGTCCTGGGCCAATTCCCCGGACTTTGTGAGTGCAGAGATGCCAGTACACACGTGCACTACTTATAGGTCAATACCTATATGCAGCTTCACAATGGTAACCCCGAATATGGCCATGTAAGGTGTCTAAGATCATGGAATTGTCCCCCTGCATTTTAAATCTGGTATTGGGGAGCCAATTCCATGCATCCTGGGGGCTCCACCATGGACTCCCAGTACTGCCAAACCAGCTCTCTGAGGCTTGCACTGCAGCTACAGCTGCTGCCACCCAGAGACAGGGCTCTGACCTCCTGGGGTCTGAGCAGCTCAGTCCCAGGAAGGCAGAACAAAGCATTTCCTTTGGAAATATGTGTAACTGGCTGGGGAGGGGTAGCCTCCCACAGCCTCTAGAAATGCTTTGAAGGGCACAGATGGGGCCCTCCTCTGCTCTGGTGCGAAACTGGACAAAGGAAAGAGGAGTGACCACTCCCCTGTCCATCACCACCCCAGGGTGCTACCCAGAGCTCCTCCGGTATGTCCCAGACTTCGGCCATTTTGTTTTCCAAGGTGTGGGGACACTCTGGCTCTGAGTGGCCAGTGCCAGCAGGTGACGTCAGAGACCCCTCCTGATAGGTCCATACCTGATAAGGTAGCCAATCTCCCTCTGAGGGCTATTTAGGGTCTCTCCTGTGGATTTCTCTTCAGATTCCACTTGCAAGTTTCCAGCAGGAATCCTCTGCAACTACTACTTCATCCTCTGACCGCAGATTGCTCCAGGAACCGCTGTAACAGCAAAAAAGTATCCAGAAGGGCTACTTTTCCTGTGCTACTTCAGCTCCAGCCAGCAACTGCAACAGTTTCCATGGTGTGCACGCTCTGGGGACTCCCTGTCTTCATCCTGCACCAGAAGGACCAAAAAAATCTCCCGTGGAGTGACGGAGTCACTTCCCTGCTCTTGCAGGTACCTTCTAAGTCAATGACTGATTCTCTTGGACTCCTCTCCTGGCAACGAGCATGCTCCTTGGAACACAGGTGGTGGACCCCTTCAACACAGACTGTCCTAAGGTCCTGCTGTCCCAATTTGGAGGAGGTAAGAGCTTGCATTCCCCGAGTATTACAGTACCCCTGTGCACCGTGTCCTCTTCACCTCCTGAGGCCTCTGTGCACTATTTGCAAAATTTCTTCATGAACAGCCTGTCCCAGGTCCCCAGTACTCTATCCTGCAACGCTCAACTTGCTGAGTTGTCCTTCGGCGGCGTGGGACCTTCCTTTGTAGTGCTGCACCAACCGCATTTTGCACCTCCTTTGTCCGCATGTCCTGGGGATCCAGTGGGTGCTGTCTGGCCGACCGAGGGCTCCCTGAAGTGCTGAGAGCCCCCTCTTCCTCCTCACATGGAGTTGTGCCCCCCAGGTCCCTCCTGGGTCCAGACAGTACCACTTTAATGCAAAATGCGACTTTGCCAGAACCAAGGCTTGTTGGACAAATCCAGAGTCAAAACTCGCCTGCATCCAACATCCCTTCTTGGGACATCCATTGCATCATGCAGGAACCTGCTGACATCTTCCTTGGGTACATTTCTGCAGTCTTCATCCAACTGGGGACTCTTCTTTTGCACCCTCTTCTAGGTTGGCAGGGGCTCTTGTCCTTCCTAGAACTTCTTCCAACTTCTGGACTTGGTCTCCTTCTTTTGCAGGTCTTCAGGTCCAGGAATCCACCATTTGTTGCTTGCAGTCTTGCTTGGTTCTTGCAATAACTCTAATCACAACTTGTAGTGTGTCCTAAGCAAACTTGCAGTACTTTACTCCTACTTTCCTGGGCTCTAGGGTGGGGTATTTTACTCACCTTTGTGGTTTTCCTACTCTCCAAGCGATTTTCTACACACAACACTTTTTACGGGGAATTCGTTATTCGCATTCCTCTTTCTTAGTATACGGTGTGTGTTGCCCCCTAGACCTATTTTCTCCCATTGCATTCTATAGCATTTCCTATTGTTTGCACTATCCTATGTCTAGATACTTACCTCATTTTGTTGTCTAGTGTATATATTGCGTATAATTCTTAACTCCAGAAGGAGTATTGCCTCTTAGATATTTTTAGCGTTGTGTCACTCACAAAAGCTACCTTTATTTTTGGCAATACTGAGTATTGTCTTTACTTGTGTATACGTACTGTGTAAATATAAGTGGAATTGCAGGAGCTTTGCATATCTCCTAGTTCAGCCTAAGCTGCTCTGCTATAGCTACCTTTATCAGCCTAAGCTGCTAGAACACTACTACATTTCACTAATAAGGGATAACTGGACCTGGTGTAAGGTCTAAGTACCCAATCTACCCACGACAAACCAGGCCAGCCTCCTACATTGGTGGTGCAGCAGTGGGATAAATACTTGCAATTGCTTTACCACTTGGTTACTAGTGCTTTTCACAAGAAAAGCTTGCTCCAATACTTAGAGCACTACATAATTGTACCTAGAAGTAATTAGTAACTTTCTAAAAAGTTCTTTAAACTTTACAAACGTTTTTCAAAGTTTCTGAAAAGTTTCTTCTTTTCTCTAAAAAGTTAGGTCTGCTAGTCTACTGACTTTTTACTCACTTTCCTAAACTCTTTTTCTTTCAACATGTCTTCTGTAGCAGCTTCCCCTAGAGTTGTGAAAACAGCATATGAGAATCTTAACTTAAACAATTTGAGGGGTTTCTGGGTTGAAAGGAGTTTAGGGATTGGGAAGAACCCCCAACAAGGAATGTATTTTCAATCTTCTCCTGAAGGATGACCAGAGACTTAGCACTGGTCAGGATCAGCCAGATGGGGAAGGAGAGGAAGATTCTAACCAGGCAGGCTCAGGGGAGCACACTGATAATCCTGGGGAGGGTCCTTCCACTGATCTTTCTGTCGACAAACCCCCTAGTGTAACTGGGAGTGGGAAGGGTTCACACACTAGTAGGGCTCCCTTCACACCTGAGGCCAGGTCAATAGAGTGGCTGAAGTTAGGGAAAGATCAGCCTCTGCCAATTCCACTGTTACTACTGTTTCAGAAGCATCCCACACTTCTAACCCTGAGGAGCAGTCTCTTGATAGGAAACTCAGAAAGCTGGTGTTAGAAGAGGCCAGACTGAGGCTACAGCAGTAACAGTTGGCCTTAGAAAGGGAATCCCTGGCTGTGGAAAGGGAAAGGCAGGGTTTGGGGTTAGTTCCCCATGGTGACAGCAGCAGTTTCAAGAATTCTAATGTTAGGGAACCTACATTTGATTCAAGAAATCTGCACAAAGTTGTCCTTCATACAAGGGTGGAGATGGCCTATACAAGTGGTTTGCTGGACTTGAGAGGAGCAGTAAAGTTCAGAGAGTCCCTCAAGTTCAGTGGGCTGCCATCCTGTGGCTATCTTTCTCTGACAAGGTGAGACACAGACTCCTTATTGTCAGGGAGGATGATGCAGATAACTACCATATACTAAAAAGTGCACTCTTAGATGGCCTGGGCTTAACTGCTGAACAATACAGGATAAAGTTCAGAGAGATCAGAAAGGAGTCATCACAGGATTGGACAGATTTTGTAGACTGTTCAGTGTAGGCCCTAGAAGGTTGGTTACATGTCAGTAAGGTGACTGACTATGAAAGCCTATATAACTTGATTCTGAGAGAGCATATATTTAATAATTGTGTGTCTGATTTGTTGCATCAGTATCTTGTGGACTCAGATCTGACCTCTCCCCAAGAATTGGGAAAGAAGGAAGACAAATGGGTCGGAACAAGGGTGAGCAGAAAAGCTCATACATGGGGTGACAAAGACAGCAAGAAGAAGGATGGTAAGTCTCATGACAAGGGTGGGGACAAAGATAAAAATATCTTCTGAGTCTTCATCAGGTCTACAAAAACCCTCAGGGGGTGGTGGGCACTAATCCTCTTCTCACAATCAGAAAAAGCCATGGTGTTATCTCTGTAAAGCCAATGGTCATTGGGCAAGTGATCCCACTTGTCCAAAAAGAAACACCAAACCTGCAACCACCAAAACCCCCACGGCTCCACTAGTGCCCCTAGCAATAGCAGTGGTGTAGGGAAGAGCACTACTAATAGCCAGTCAAAGGATGTAGCTGGGTTCTCCATTGGTAATGTAGTCTGGGTTGGTCTAGTTAGGGAGAAGACTGAGGCTTTTTTAGTCTCTGATGGTGGCATTGATCTTGCCACCTTGGTTGCTTCCCCTGTCAATATGGGTAAGTACAAGCAACTACACTGCATAAATGGTGTTCAGGTTGAGGCCTACAAGGACACAGGTGCCAGTGTCACTGTGGTGATGGAGAAACTGGTTGCCCCAGAGCAACACCTATTTGGTCATCATTACCAAGTGACAGACGCTCATAACAACAGTGTTAGCCACCACATGGCTGTTGTGAATCTCAACTGGCAGGGGGAGGGGTCACTGGTCCAAAGAAAGTTGTGGTAGTCACTGACGTACCTGTAGAATAGTTATTAGGAAATTATTTGGAGACTTCAGCTTGGGCTGAGTAGGAGGTAAAGGCCCATGCAGAAATGCTGGGCATTCCTGGGAATATCTTTGCTGTTATTACGGCTCAGGCCAAGAAGCAAAGAGGACAGGAAAACTTGGATCCTGGAACAATGGACCAAGTGCTTCCAAAAACTAGGGGTAGAAATGGCAAACCCCTGTCCACTATCCCTCCCTCTCCAGATGATTCCCCTTTTGACGAAGAGGAGTCTTCTCCCTGTGCAGAACCTACACCAGAGGAGCTTGACGCTGATACAGCTGAGCTTTTGGGTGCAGGGGGGGGGGGCTCCCAGGGAGGATCTGAGTGTGGCACAGCAGACCTGTCCCACACTAGAGGGTCTTAGACAGCAAGCTGTTAAACAGCAGAATGGGGATGTCAATGACAGCCACAGAGTTTATTGGGGGAATAATCTCCTCTATACTGAAGCAAGGGGTCCTAAACCTGGTGCCACCAGGAGACTGGTCATCCCCCTCCAATATATGGAATTCCTCCTAACCTTAGCTCATGATATTCCCTTGGCTGGGCATTTAGGCCAGATTAAAACATGGGACAGACTTGTTCCACATTTTCACTGGCCCCATATGTCAGAAGACACAAAGGAGTTTTGTCACTACTGTGTCACCTGCCAAGCCAGTGGCAAGACTGGTGGCACCCTAAAGGCCCCCTAATCCCACTGCCAGTGGTTGGGGTACCCTTTGAAAGGGTAGGGGTTGACATTGTTGGCCCCTTTGACCCTCCAACAGCTTCTGGCAATATATTCATCCTTGAGGTAGTAAGCCATACAACAAGATATCCAGAAGCTATCCCCTGAAGGACAACTACAGCACCTGCAGTTGCAAAAGCTCTCTTCGGGATCTTTTCCAGGGTAGGTTTCCCTAAGGAAGTTGTATCAGACAGAGGTAGTAACTTCATGTCTGCATACCTCAAGGTAATGTGGAAGGAGTGTGGTGTTACCTACCAATTCACCACCCCTTATAATCCACAAATGGAGTGGTTGAGAGGTTTAATAAAACTTTTAAAGGCATGATCATGGGACTCTCTGAGAAACTCAGAAGGAGATGGGATGTCCTCTTGCCATGCCTCCTTTTCACCTACAGGGAGGTACCCCAAAAAGGAGTGGGCTACAGCCCCTCTGAGCTCCTCTTTGGTCACCGTGGTAGGGGTCCCCTTGTTCTAGTTAAGGAGGGTTGGGAACAACCTTTAAAACCTCCAAAGCAAGACATTGTGGACTATGTACTTGGCCTAAGATCTAGAATGGCTGAGTACTTGAAAAAGGCCACTAAAAACCTTCAGGCCAACCAAGAGCTCCAAAAGCAATGGCATGACCAGAAGGCTGTACTGACAGAGTACCAACCAGGACAAAAGTTGTGGGTCTTGGAGCCTGTGGCCCCAAGAGCACTCCAGGACAAATGGAGTGGACCCCATCTCATTGTGGAAAAGGAAGGTGAGGTCTCCTATCTGGTGGACCTGGGCACTACCAGAAGCCCCCTTAGGGTGCTTCATGTCAATCGCCTTAAACCTTACTATGACAGGGCTAACTTAACCCTGCTCATGGCCACAGATGAGGGGCAGGTGGAAGAGAGTGACTCTCTCCCTGACCTCTTCCCCAACACTGAAGGTGATGGCTTAGTAGAAGGAGTGGTGCTTGCAGACGGCCTCACTGCTGAGCACAGGAACGACTGCAAAAATCTCCTAGGACAGTTTGCTGACCTCTTTTCCCTCATACCTGGTACAACTACCTGGTATGAACACTCAGTTGATACTGTAGGCAGTTTACCTGTCAAAAGTAAAATTTACAGGCAGTCTGACCATGTCAGAGATTGTGTTAAAACTGAGGTACAGAAAATGTTGGATCTGGGAGTTATTGAGCCCTTTGAAAGCCCCTGGGCCAGCCAAGTGGTGCTTGTCCCCAAACCACATAGCAAAGAACAAAAGAGAGAATTGCGGTTTTGTGTGGACTATAGAGGTCTTAGTAATGTAACCAAAACTGATGCTCGCCCTATACCCAGGGCGGATGAGCTAATAGATACACTGGCTTCTGCCAAGTATCTAAGCACCTTTGATTTGACTGCAGGGTATTGGCAGATCAAATTGTCAGAGGATGCTAAAGCAAAACCTGCATTTTCTACCATAGGAGGGCATTATCAATTTACTGTTCTGCCCTTTGGTTTGAAAAATGCACCTGCCACTTTCCAGAGGCTAGTGAATACAGTCCTCCATGGTTTGGGAGCTTTCAGTGCAGCATACTTAGATGATAGTGCTGTATTTAGCTCCACCTGGGATGACCACCTGGTCCACCTCTGGAACGTTTTGGAGGCCCTGCAAAAGGCAGGACTAACTATCAAGGCTTCACAGTGCCAGATAGGCCAGGGGAAAGTGGTTTATCTGGGCCACCTAGAAGGTGGAGAACAGATTGAACCACTACAGGGGAAGATTCAGACCATTATGGACTGGGCTCCCCCTACTACACAGGCCCAGGTCAGAGCCATCTTATTTCTCACTGGGTATTACAGGAGGTTCATTAAGAACTATGGCTCCATTGTTGCCCCTCTCAATGACCTCACCTCAAAGAAAATGCCAAAAAAGGTACTGTGGACAGCTAGCTGTCAGAAAGCTTTTGAGAAGCTTGTGCTTAAGTAGGCTATGTGCTCTGCATCTGTATTGAAAAGCCCACACTACTCCAAAAACATAATTGTCCAAACAGATGCTTCTTGATTAGGGGTAGGCGCAGTACTATCACAACTTAACTCAGAGGGCCAGGATAAACCTGTTGCTTTCATCAGAAGGAGGTTGACCCCTACAGAAAAGTGTTGGCCTGCCTTAGAAAGGGAGGCCTTTGTTGTGGTCTGGGCCTTGAAGAAGCTGAGACCCTTCTTGTTTGGGACTCACTTCATTGTTCAAACAGACCACAAACCTCTATTATGGCTTAAAGAAATGAAAGGTGAAAACCCAAATTTGTTGAGGTGGTCCATTTCCCTAAAGGGTATAGACTTTACAGTGGAACATAGACCTGGGAGTACCCACTCCAATGCAGATGGACTCTCCAGATATTTCCACTTAGACAATGAAGACTCATCAGGGCAAGCTTAGCCCTATTGTCCCGCGTTTGGGGGGGGGGGGTTTGTGTAGGAAAGTACCATCTGTCTTGGCATGTTACCCCTATTTTTACCTGTATGTCAGTATGTTTTTGCCGCCTCACTGGGATCCTGCTGGTCAGGACCCTAGTGCTCATAATTTATGCCCTAATTTGTGTGTTGTCAGTAGTGCTTGACTGAGTCAGTGAGACTCTGCTAATCAGAACCTCGGTGCTTATGCTCTCTCTGCTTCTAAATGTGTCACTATAGGCTAGTGAATTTATTTACCAATTCCAATTGGCACACTGGACCCCCCTTATAAGTCCCTAGTATATGGTACCTAGGTACCCAGGGCATTGGGGTTCCAGGAGATCCTTATGGGCTGCAGCAATTCTTTTGGCACCAATAAGGAGCTCAGGCAAACGCTTTCACAGGCCTGCCATTGCAGCCTGCATGAAATAGTGCACACACTACTTCACAGCCATTTTCACTGCACTGATGTAACTTATAAGTCACCTATATGACTAAACTTCATTTACTGAAGGCTAGGCGCAGTTACTAAGTGTGAGGGCCCCCTTGCACTAGCAAAGGTGCCTCCACACAGTCCAGGGCCAATTCCCCAGACTTTGTGAGTGCAGGGGCGTCATTACATGCGTGCACTACATATAGGTCAATAGCTATTTGTAGCTTGACAATAGTCACCCCGAATATGGCCATGTAAGGTGTCTAAGATCATGGAATTGCCCCCCAGTCCAAATCTGGTATTGGGGAGCCAATTCCATGCATCCTGGGGGCTCCACCGTGGACCCCTAGTACTGCCAAACCAGCTCTCTGAGCTGCAGCCACCTCACAGACAGGGTTCTGCCTTCCTGGTGTCTGAGCAGCTCAGCCACAGGAAGGCAGAACAAAGCATTTCCTTTGGGAGGAGGGTGTTATACTCTCTCCCTTTGGAAAAAGGTGTAACAGGTGGGGAGGGGTAGCCTCCCCCAGCCTCTGGAAATGCTTTGAAGGGCACTGATGGTGCCCTCCTTGCATAAGTCAGTCTACACTGGTTCAGGGACCCCCAGTCCCTGCTCTGGAGCGAAACTGGACAAAGGAAAGGGATGTGCCCACTCCCATCCATCACCACCCAGGGTTGGTGACCAGAGCTCCTCCAGTGTGTCCCAGACTTCAGCTATCTTGTAATGCAAGGTGTGGGGACACTCTGGAGGCCTCTGAGTGACCAGTGCCAGCAGGTGACATCAAAGACCCCTCCTGATAGGTTCATACCTGATAAGGTAGCCAATCCCCCTCTCAGGGCTTTTTAGGGTCTCTCCTGTGGGTTCTCTTCAGATTCTACTTGCAATTTTCCATCAGGAATCTTCTGCAACTACTATTTCATCATCTGACCTCGGATCGACCACAAACTTCTCCAGGAACCTCTGTAATAGCAACAAAGTATCCAGAAGGGCTACTTTTCCTCTGCAACTTCAGCTCCAGCCAGCAACTGCAACAGTTTCCACGGTGTACACACTCTGGGGACTCTCTGTCTTCACCCTGCACCAGAAAGACCGAAGGAATCTCCCATGGAGTGACAGAGTCACTTTCCTGCTTTTACAGGCACCTTCTAAGTCGACGACCAGTTCTCTTGGACTCCTCTCCTGGTGACAAGCGTATTCCTTGGAACAGAGGTGGTGGACCCCTCTGACACAGACTCTCCTAAGGTCCCGATGTCCCAATTTGGAGGAGGTAAGAGCTTGCCTTCCCCGAGTACGACAGTACCCCTGTGCACCGCGTCTTCTTCACCTCTTGAGGCCTCTGCACACTATTTGGAAAATGTCTTCATGCACAGCCTGGCCCAGGTTCCCAGAACTCCATCCTGCGATGTTCAACTGGCTGAGTTGTCCTCCAGTGGCGAGGGACCTTCCTTTGTAGTGCTGCACCAACCACATTTTGCACCTCCTTTGTCTCTGTGTCCTGGGACTCCTGTGGGTGCTGTCTGGTTGACTGAGGGCTCTCTGAAGTGCTGAGAGACCACTCTTCCTCCTCACGCAGAGTGGAGGCCCCCAGGTCCCTCCTGGGTCCTTACAGCACCACATTGATGCAAAACACTTTTCCAGAACCAAAGCTTGTTGGACGGATCCAGTGCCAAAACTCGCCTGCATCCAACATCTCTTCGAGGGACATTCATTGCATCATGCAGGAACCCATTGACATCTTCCTTGGGTGCATTGCTGCAGTCTTTGTCCAACTGGGGACTCTTCTTTTGCACCCTCTACTAGGTTGGCAGGGGCTCCTGTCCTTCCTGGAACTTCTTCCGACTTCTGGACTTGGTCTCCTTCCTTTGCAGATCTTCATTGTCCAGGAATCCACCATTTGTTGTTTGCAGTCTTGCTTGGTTTTTGTAAAAACTCTAATCACAACTTGTAGTGTGTCCTAAGGAAACTTGCAGTACTTTACTCCTACTTTCCTGGGCTCTGGGGTGGGGTATTTTACACACCTTTGAGGTTTTCCCTCCCAGTGATTCTCTACACACTACACTTGTCTACGGGGGAATTCGTGATTCGATTTCCACGTTCTTAGTATATGGTTTGTGTTGGCCATAGAACTATTTATTCCCATTGCATTCTACAGCATTTCCTATTGTTTGCACTATCCTATGTCTAATTACTTACCTTATTTTGGTGTCTAGTGTATAGATTGTGTATAATACTTACCTCCAGAAGGAGTATTACCTCTATGATATTTTTGGCCTTGTGTCACACAAAATAAACTACCTTTATTTTTGGTAACACTGAGGCCCTCATTACAACCCTGGCGGTAGGTGATAAAGTGGCGGTAATACCACCAACAGGCTGGTGGTAAATATTGCCAAATTATGACCATTGCGGAGGGAGCTCTGATAGACAGTCACTTTACCACACCGACCGCAAGGGCGGAAAGAACAGCCACCACTGCGGTAGCCACCTACAGCCAGGCGGAAGACAATGTTCCATCCACCGTATAATGACAATCCAATCCGCCACCTTTTCCAGGGCGGTACCAACGACATCAAAAGCAGGAAGAAAACAATGCACAGAAGGGAAACAACTCACCTTTGGAGACACAGGGCACAACCACACCGTTATGGAGCCAGAGCTGTAGATTTTTCCAATGATCTTCTATGTCCTGCTCCACCACGAACACCAATGATGGTGAAGACGACCACAGTGAGTACAGCTTACTAGCACACAGAGGAGGGTGGGAGGTAAAAGAGAGTGACACACACACGCACAACACACACACCCCACCCCAGCACCATACACACAATCAGATGCAGTATGAAAATATATACCCAGTATCCCGCAGGAATAATGCAAGGACAACATGAATAGATGAAAGTGAGTATAATAATAATATAAATACATCAAAAATACGTACATCCAATCTAAAAGTATATACATATGTACAAATCAAGGGACACTGCCCAGTCCCCAATGTGCGTGGACCACAGGGCCACATGACAAAGTCCAAGGCCCTACTTGTCTCCTGCAACAACATGGAGAGAACACTGCAGGGACATCAGTTCGAAAATAGGCAGGCACCTCAGGGGGAAGGGGAATGAGGGGGGCAACTCTGCCAGCAGGTGGTCCTGGAGAGGGCAACATGCCCTGTGCTTGACCTCGGGAGTGCAAGGCCGCAGGCTCTCAAGTTGGTGACTTGCCAACTGGCTCTGAAGGGGGCAACATGCCCCTTGCTTGGAACTGGGGAGTGCAAGGCCACAGTCTCTCAAGTGGGTGACTTGCCCACATGCTCTGGAGGGGGCAACATGCCCTGTGATCTTCATATTCGGGAGGATGGGGTGAGTGGATGGTTTTCCCACTGGGTCTGAAGGGGGCATTGTACCCTGTGATCTTCATCCTGGGGAGGATGGGGTGAGTGGGTGGCTTCCCCACTGGTTCTGGGGGGGGCATTGTGCCCTGTGATCTTTGGCCTGGGTGGGATGGGGTGAGTGTGTGGCTTCCCCACTGGTTATGGAGGGGTCAACATGCCCTGTGCTTCTGATCCTGGGGAGCGCAAGGTCACAGTCTCTCAGCTGGGTGTCATACCCACAGGATTTGCAGGGGGCAGGCAGCACAATGGAGGCAGGTCTACAGGATGTCCACCGGCGGTAAAAGCTGCTCAGTGGTGGCAGTGGTGCTGCTGCTTGTGGTGTTTGTGAGGGGAAGCTCTAGCCCATTCCCAGCAGCCTTGGACGGCTGGCCACTGGTGCTGCTGCTGGTGGTGGTGATGGGGGTGAAGCTCCAGCCCATCGTCTGCAGCCTTGGACAGCTGCCTACTGCTGGTGGCGGTGCTGCTGGTGTTTATGGTGGTGAGGGGGGAAGCTCCAGCCCATACCCGGCAGCCTTGGATGGCTGACCCCTACTGGTGCTGCAGTTGGTGGTGGTGTTGGTGGTGGAGGGAAGCTCCAGCCCATCCCCTGCAGCCTCGGATGGCTGCTCACTGCTCGTGGCAGTGCTGCAGCTGCTGGTGCTGGTGGTGGGGGGAAGCTCCAGCCCATCCCTGGCAGCCTCGGACAGCTGCCCACTACTGGTGCTGCTGGTGGTGGTGGTGGTAGGGGGAAGCTCCAGCCCATCCCCTGCAGACTCAGATGGCTGCCCATTGCTGGTGGCGATGCTGGTGGTGGTAGTGGGGGGAAGCGCCAGCCCATCCCCTGCAGCCTCAGACGGCTGCCCACTGCTGGTGACGGTGCTGCTGGTGGTGGTGGGGGGAAGCTCCAGCCCATCTCGGCAGCCTCAGAGGGCTGCCCACTACTGGTGCTGCTGCTGGTGGTAGTGGTGGGGGGAAGCTCAGCCCATCCCCTGCAGCCTCGGACCGCTGCCCACTGCTGGTGGTGGTCCTGGTGGTGGTGGTGGGGGGAAGTGCCAGCCCATCCCCTGCAGCCTCAGATGGCTGCCCACTGCTGGTGGCGCTGCTGCTGCTGCTGGTGGTGGTGGGAGGAAGCTCAAGCCCATCCCCTGCAGCCTCAGATGGCTGCCCACTGCTGGGGGCAGTACTGCTGCTGCTGGTGGTGAGGGAAAGCTCCAGCCCATCTTCAGCAGCCTCCGACGGTTGCACAACCATGGTTGGTGGTGGGGGCTCCGACAAAGTCCCTGCACCAGGCCCCTTGTTCTTCCTGGCAGAAGCTGAGGATGGCTCCTTGCTCTTCAGGGCAGCAGCTGGTGCAGGCCCCTTGCCCTTCCTGGAAGCAGCTGGGGATGGCTTCTTGCTCTTCAGGGCAGAAGCTGGTGCAGGCCCCTTGCCCTTCCTGGCAGCAGCTGGGGATAGCTCCTTGCTCTTCAGGGCAGAAGCTGGTGCAGGCCCCTTGCCCTTCCAGTCAGAAGCTGGGGATGGCTCCTTGCCCTTCTGGGCAGCACTTGGGGCAGGCACCCTTTCCGTGAGGCTGCCTGGTTCCCTGGATCCTTTACCACCACGAGTTCCTGTGGACACTTCTGGGCCTGTGGACTGGGTGGCTGACTTGCTAACTTGGGTTTTACCCACCCTGGCCAGATGTGAAGGACGAGGGGTAGGAGTAGGGGTAGGGAAGAGGTCAATGGTGGAGAGGAATCACTTCTTCGGGACATTGGGACAGTAAGAAGGAGAAGGTTTGGGAGTGGAGGAAGAGGGAGTGGTTGTAGGAGGTGTCTGTCTGCTATGTTTGGGTGCAGGTGGATGGGCTGGATGCTGTTGTGAGGTGGATGGCATGGGCAACTTGCTGAGGCAACTCGCTGATGGGCTGCTGGGAGGGTGGGGCTGTTATGGGGGTGGAGGCTGTACCTGTAGCTGGGGTGGGCACTGAGTTGTCCGCCACCACCAGGGAGCTTCCATCGGAGGAGGTATCTGTTTTTGACCTCTCCCCTCCAGTCTCCGCGGTGGTGCTCCCCTTGCCCTCCGTCCCATTGGTGCCCTCACCGTCGGTGGACTCTGCCTCCTGGGTCCTGTGGGACGCAGCTCCCTCTGTCACAGGTGCCTCTGCTCCTCCACCAGATGGTGCTAATGCACATAAGAAAAGGATGACAAAACAAAATGGCTGGGGAAGAGACAAAGGAAACACTTGGTCAATGGCTGCACCAACACCACCATTGGCGTACACAGTACCCTCACACACAGTGAACAGCCCTACATACTATGCAGTGCACTACCAGTAACAATGCTTGTCACCAGGGCATGGGTTGCTATGACCTGTGCCTGGAACCTACCATGGCCCGTGTGACCAGGGAAAGGTCCCCTGCCTTCACTTCGGAGGAGTTGGACCGTCTAGTGGATGGAGTTCTACCCCAGTACGGACAGCTGTATGGGCCTCCAGACCAACAGGTGAGTACACTTTGGTGACGATGCATGTGGCAAGGATGCATGGAGCTGTGTGTGCAAGCAGAGTGAATGGGTGGGAAGGGGGTGGGGGTTGTCGGTCGGCGGTGTACATGTTGTGCGCTGGACCATGTGTGTGCCAATGGTGATGGAAACGGGTATGGTGGGCCATTTGGGTGACGGGCTGGACTGTTTGTTTAATGGTGTTCTCCTGTCTATATTGCCTCTGCAGGTCAGCAACCATGAAAAGAAGGGATTACGGCGTGCCATCGCCATGGACTTGCAGACCCTGGGAGTCTATGGCAGGCGGAGCACCCACTGTCACAAACAGTGGGAGGACCTGAGACACTGGGCACGGAAGTCCGCGAAGGCCCAGCTGGGGATGGCCTCCCAACGAAGAAGGGGTGCCCGTTGGACCCTGACCCACCTGATGGACCGCATACTGGCGGTGGCCTAACCTGAGCTGGATGGGCACTTGAGGGAATCACAGCAGCCAAAAGGGGGTGAGTACAGTGGGTATCAATACATATTTTGCTGGTGAGATGGTATTCAGGTGGTGGATGTGTGTCAGTGAATGCCCCTAAGGCCAGGCCAGACATTGCAGCGTGGGCCATCTGAAGGTTAATGGGTGTATGGCAAATACTAACCTAGCTTGTTGTCAGTCCAATTCAGGCAGGGCATCGTTGGTCTCAGGAGTACTACAGTTGGCGGTGTGTTGTCCTCATCTTGCCTTAGTGACTAGCCATATCCCTGGTAGTGCAATGCATAGTGCGTAAGCCTGTTCCCTGTGTGTGACGGTGATTTGCATGCCAACTGTGGTGTTGGTGCAGTCATTGACCCAGTGTATCCTTTCTCTCTCTCTCTCTCTCTCTCCCCCTTTCTTGTTTTCTCATCTTGTACTTGCAGAGGGAGCTGCATCCCACATGACCCAGGTGGCAGAATCCATGGACGCTGAGGGAACCAGTGGGAAGGAGGGCGAGGGGAGCACCACGGCGGAGACAGGAGGAGACAACAGAGACTCAGATACCTCCTCCGATGGAAGCTCCCTGGTGGTGGCAGACACCTCTGTGACCACCCCAGCTTCAGGTACATCCGCCACCCCCGCACCAGTACCACCCTCTGAGCAGCCCCTCAACGAGTTTCCTGTACCTGCTTACCCAGAAGGGTGGGCATCTCGTTCGCCCCCGGCACCTCATGCCCAGCCCCAGTGAGCCCTGCTGCCCTGAGTGAGGAGGCTATTGACCTCCTGAGATCCACCTCTGTGGGGCAATCAACCATTGTGAATGCCATCCAGGGGCTGGCATCCCAGATGCAGCAATACAATGCATTCCTGAAGGGCATCCACTCTGGATTGGCGGCCCAACAGAGATCAATTCTGTCTCTGGCCCCCCCTTGATGGCAGCCCTTGTCCCTCTTTCTACCGTCCCCCCTCCAACTCCCACTTCCCAGTCCAATTCTCCTCAACCCCCATCCCAAGCACACATACAAACGAGCATGCACACAAGACAACACACAAGATTGTCTTAGGCAAACCAAAGCACCACACTTCATCCCACAAGCACTCACACAAACCCCATGCAGTTGCAGACACAACAACATCCATTGCCTTGACTGTCTCTCCCTCCTCCTCCTCCTCCACCTCCCTGCCAGTCATGTCCACTCACCCCTGCATGCACTACATCAACATCCACTACCAACATCACCACACCAAGCAGGACACACAACTCACTGGCACACACCTCCACAACAGCCATGCATGTGTCCCCTCTGTCCTCTCCCACCCTGTCTGTTCCCCCCTAAATGACACAAATGCCAGCACTCACACACCCAACACCATCCACCTCACATCAGCATTCTGCCCATGCACCTTCACCCAAGTGCAGCAGACATACACCTCCAACAACCACACCCTCAACCTCCACTCTCTCTTACTCCCATTGCTCCTCCCGCCCCAACAGAAAAACATTTCCTTTCCCAAATTGACCTCTTCCCTACCCCTCCCCCCATCCTTCCCGTATGAGCAGGGTACCACAGGCATAGATCAGAACCTCAGCCACACAGTCCATGGGGACAGTGGTAGCACCACCTACTCATGGTGGTAAGGATACTACTTCTCCATCGAAGAAGGGGAAGGAGCCTGCACCAGCAGGAAAGAAGGGGAAGGAGCCTGCAACACCAGAAAAGAAGGGGAAGGAGCCTGCACCACCAGGAAAGAAGAGCCCATCTACCCCAGCCAGGAAGGGTAAGTGATCCATGCCTCATGTACTTGAGGATAAGAAGCCCTCTACTCCAGCGGAGGCTGTCAGGGTAACACCTCCACCACCCCCAGCTGTCACAGGCCCCCACTTCCAGCTGATGAATTCCAGACATCAGACAGTGCAGAGGCTGCCCAGGAGGTTCCTCCATCCACCACTACACTGCAGCCATCACCACCAGCGGACGCCATGCCATCCTCCAGGGGCTGCTGTGCGAGTTGCCCCCTCCAGAACCAGTGGGCAAGTCACCCACCTGGGAGACTGTGGCCTTGCACTCCCCAGAACAGAAAAATGGGCATGTTGCCCCCTCCAGAACCAGTGGGGAAGTCACCCACTCCAGAGACTGTGGCCTTGCACTCCCCAGGACAGAGCAATGGGAATGTTGCCCCCTCTAGAACTAGTGGGAAAGTCACCCACTCCAGAGACTGTGGCCTTGCGTTCCCCAGGACAGAGCAATGGGCATGTTGCCCCCTCCTGAACCAGTGAGTTTGTTCCCGTATCCCACTGGAGTGCCCTCCCTTCCCCTGAGGTGCCTGCCTATTTGCAAGCTGATGCCCCTGCGGTGTACTATCCAGATGTGGTCAGGATTTGAGTAGGGCCTTAGACTGTGCCCTGTGGCCATGTGGGCCCTTTGAACATTGGACTGGGTAGTGTCCCTTTGTGTACATGTGTACATATCTGTTTCATTGACAAATGGCATTATTGATTTTGAATTTGGTCTGATTACAATCACGTTCATCCATTCCTTTGTCTTTGCATTATTCTGCCATTTTTCGGGGACAAATTGTTTTTCGTGCGCAGCTGGTTCTGTGTATGGTGTGTGTGTGTGTCGGGTGTGTGTCCTGCATGTGTGTGTGAATCCTGTTTTCCTCCCTCCCTCTCTTTTGTGCTAGGCGGCTGTACTCATCATCGTCCGCAGCATTGGTGTTCTAGGTGGAGCAGAACGTAGAAGATCATTGGGAAAACTTGCAGTTCGGGTTCCATGGCGGCTTTGTTCTTCCCTGTGTCTCCGAAGGTGAGTGCTTTCTCTTATGTGATGTGATTCCGTCAGGCTTTTGATGACGTTGGTACCGCCCCGGAAAAGGTGGTGGATTGCAGGGTCAAAAAATGGTGGGTGGTACTTCTTCTCCCACCTGGCTGTTGTTGGCTTTTGCCGTGGTTAGTGTTGTTTCTGCCCTGGCGTTTGGTGTGGTACATTAGCTGTCTATGGGAGTTATCACCACCATGGCCATAATTTGGCGGTACTTACTGCCAGCCTGTTGGCGGTAATACCACAACTTTATCACTCACCGCCAGGGCCATAATGAAGGACATTGGGCCTCATTATGACCCTGGCGGGCGGCGGAGGCCGCCCGCCAGGATGCCGCCCTCCAAAATACCGCGCCGCGGTCAAAAGACCGCGGCGGGTATTACAAGTTTTCCCCTGGGCTGGCGGGCGGTTGCTGAAAAACCGCCCGCCAGCCCAGGGGAAAACGACCTTCCCACGAGGATGCCGGCTCGTAATCGAGCCGGCGGAGTGGGAAGGTGCGACGGGTGCAGTGGCACCCGTCGCGTATTTCAGTGTCTGCAAGGCAGACACTGAAATACTTTGCGGGGCCCTCTTACGGGGGCCCCGCGACCCCCCCTACCGCCATCCTGTTGATGGCGGCTTTCCAGCCATGAACAGGATGGCGGTAGGGGGGGTCGGAATCCTCATTGCTGCGGAGCGCGCTCCGCCGCCATGGAGGATTCACACGAGCAGCGGAAAGTCAGCGGGAGACCGCTGACTTTCCGCTTCTGACCGCGGCTGAACCGCCGCGGTCAGAATGCTCGTTGGAGCACCGCCAGCCTGTTGGCGGTGCTCCCGTGGTCGGTGGCCCTGGCGGCCACCGGCCGCCAGGGTCAGAATGACCCTCATTGTCTGCAAACAAATGTGAGGAAACAATGGCTGCAGACAGGATATATTTGAGGACTTAGGCCCTCATTTTAACCTTGGCGGTCTTTTTGCAAGAACGCCGAGGTACCTCCGTGCTGAAGAACGCCATTGCAGGTGGTTTTCCGCACAGCTTATTATGACTGCTGGCAGCCCTCTGTCCTTTTTCGGACGGAGAGCCAACAGCAGCCATACTGGCGGTCGGCGGGGAAGTGGAGGCTGCTCCACCTCCACCGCCACGTCATCAGAACACCACCCACCAAATCACGTTCCATGATTCGGGTGGCGGTGTTCGGGTGATGGGTAGCTGGCGGTGGAGCAGTCCCCATGGATCCCGTCCCTCCAGGATGATCACTGGACCAGGTAAGGTGATCGTCTGTTAGGGGAGAGGGGTGGGGGGATGTTGTGTGTTGTGTGCGTGCATGGGGGTGTGCGTGTGAGTGTGTAGACGGTGTGTGTGAGTGTGTGTATGCATGCGGGGGGTGTGTTGGGTGTTTGGAAAATGTGTGCATGTCTGTTTGTATGTCTGTGAGTATGTGTGTGTGGATGTCTGTGTGGATGTCTGTATGTGTGTGGGTATTTGTAGTTGTAGTGTATGTGTGTGTGTAGGGGGTGTGTATCAATGTTGGGGTGGTGGGGAGGGTGGACCTTGTGGCGGTACAGAACCCCACGAAATCCATGGTGGTATTCTGGGTCGTGATACAACCAGCGGTGTAGTGACAGCCGCAGGTCTGGTGACCGAATTCTCCAGCCCAGCAGTTGTTACCACCCTGGTGGTCGGAGTGGAGAAGTGGCGGTTTAGCATGGCAGTCACCGCCATGCTTGTAATGCCATTTATTTTTCTGCCGGGCTGTTGGCGGTATTACCGCCATTTCTCCACCGACCACCAGGTTTGTAATGAGGGCCTTAGGTCCTCATTACAACATTGGCGGTCGGTGATAAAGCAGCAGTAATATCTCCAACAGGCTGCGGGAACAAAAATTGAATTATGACCATGCGGAAACTGCTCAGACAGACAGCCACTTTAACACACCGACAGCCACGGTGGTAGAAACAAGCACCATGTCGGTAACTGCCAACAGCCAGGCGGAAGACAATGTACAGCCCACTGCATTATGACCATCCTATCCGCCGGCTTTTCCGGAGCGGTACCAACGACATCAAAAGCACTTCAGAAACAGAACACAGAAGTCAAAGGACTCACCTCTGGAGACAAAGGGAACAACCACGACATGATGAGCCCGAGTTGCACATATATTTCCCATGCTCGTCTACCTTTTCCTGCATTACGAACACCAACGCCGGCAAAGACGAACATGGTGAGTACTGCCGTCTAGCACACAAGGGAGGTGGGAGGAAAAAGAGAGTGACACACACACACACATGCAACACACAACATCCCCACCCCGAACACCAGACACACAATCAGATGTAGTAACATTAAATATCCACCCCGAATCCCTCAGGAATAATGCAAGGACAAAATGGTTGTAAGAAAGTGAGTCATACGATTAAAGAACATGAATAAGTGCATTAAATCACAGACATATATACATATTTACAAATGGAGGGACACTGCCCAGTCTTCAATGTCTGTGAGCCACAGGGCCACAACACATATGCCAAGGCCCCACCTCACTCCTGCAACATCACGGAGAGAACACTGTATCATCAACAACATCACTGTCGAAAATACACAGGCACCTCAGGGGGATGGGGAATGGGGGCACCTGAGCTGAAAGATGGTACAACTCCACTGGTCCTGGAGGGGGCCCTACATGCCCTGTGCGATGTCCTGGGGAGTTCAAGGCCACAGTCTCTCAAGTGGGTGGTTTTCCCACTGCTTGGTCATGGGGAGTGCAAGGCCACAGTGTCTCTAGTGGGTGGTTTGCCGACTGCTTGTTCCTGGGGAGTGCACGGCCACAGTCTCTCTAGTGGGTGGTTTGCCCACTGCTTGGTCCTGGGAAGCTTCTTCCACTGGTTCTGGAGAGGGGCATTGTGCACAGTGTGCTTCATCCTGGGAAGGATGCAGTGAGTGGATAGCATCTCCACTAGTTCTGGAGGGGGCATTGTGCCCAGTGTGCTTCATCCTGGGGAGGATGCGGTGAGTGGGTGGCTTCTTCCACTGGTTCTGGAAGGGGCATTGTGCACAGTGTGCTTTATCCTGGGAAGGGTGCATTGAGTCGATGGCTTATTCACTGGTTCTGGAGGGTGCATTGTGCCCTGTGATGAAGATCTTGGGGAGTGCAAGGTCACAGTCTCTCACCTGGGTGTCAGACCCACTGGATTTGCAGGGGCCAAGAGGCACAACAGCCCATGGAGGCAGGACTACACACTGTCCACCGGCGGTGATGGCTTCTCAGTGGTGGCAGTGATGGTGCTGGTGTCGGTGCTGGCAGTTGTGGGGGGAGACTCCAGCCCATCCCCTGCAGCCTCAGACAGCTGCCCACTGGGGCTGCTGCTGCTGCTGGCAGTGGTGCTGGTGGCAGTGCTGGCAGTGGTGGGGGAGGCTCCAGACCATCCCCTGCAGCCTCGGACAGCTCACATCCCCTTACCCACAGACATTGCCCACCATACATGCAGCACGCTGCCCAGGGCCTTACCCCATCCCACCCTACACGGGGCCCTTACACACAGCACTCCATGCATACACTCCCATTCATCGTGCTCACAGTTTACTCACCTGTTCGTCTAGAGGCCCATACAGCATTTAGTACTGGGGTAGGACCCCATCCACCAGTCTCTCCAACTCCACAGCTGTGAATTAGGGGCCCTTTCCCCTGTGACACGAGCCATGGTCGGTTCCAGACACAGGTCACAGCAGCACTTGCAGTGTAGGTCCTCTCCTGTTGAAGGTCAGGTAGCAAGTGGGTGAACAGATAGAAAATGGCAGTCACGTCCAAGGAGGTGCTTATCGTCACCGCCGGTGTACATCACTATTGGCCACTGTAACGCATAGGGCCCAATGGGATCCAATGAGGATTTGCACAACGGTTTTCGATCGCCTCCCGCAACGGCGCACAACTTCAGCGGAATTACCTCATTTCCACCTATCCCTCCATACAGGGCAGGCGGACGCCATTTCAAGGGGGGGGGAGGCCATGGCTTCTAACTGTGTCACAGAACACATAGGCCCCATTTGGGCCTATACAACAATCTTGTGTTACAGTCACAACAATGAAGTGTAGTGTTTGAAAATACGGAATACTGACCAGCTACTCACTGTTTGTCCCTTAGACTGCTACTGCAGCGGATCAATAGGAGATGGAGACATCCCCCCTGTGTACAGGCCCCTGGTGGACTTGGCAACAATGGAGTACAGGCACATTATCCTCACCTTTAGACTGGACAGGGCCACAATCACAGAGCTGTGTGCACAATTGGAACCTCACCTGATATCTGAACCCCCCTTATAAGTCCCTAGTATATGGTACCTAGGTACCCAGGACATTGGGGTTCCAGGAGATCCTTATGGGCTGCAACAATTCTTTTGGTAACCATAAGGAGCTCAGACAAACGCTTTCACAGGTCTGCCATTGCAGCCTGCGTGAAATAGTGCACACACTACTTCACAGCCATTTTCACTGCACTTAAGTAACTTATAAGTCACCTATATGTCTAACCTTCATTTACTGAAGGCTAGGTGCAAAGTTACTAAGTGTGAGGGCACCCTTGCACTAGCAAAGGTGCCCCCACACAGTCCAGGGCCAATTACCCAGACTTTGTAAGTGCAGGGACGTCATTGCACACATGCACTACATATAGGTCAATACTTATTTGTGGCTTCACAATGGTAACCCTGAATATGGCCATGTAAGGTGTCTAAGATAGTGGAATTGTCCCCCCATTTCAAATTTGGTATTGGGAAGCCAATTCCAAGCAGCCTGGGGGCTCCACCATGGACCCCCAGTACTGCCAAACCAGCTCTCTGAGGCTTTCTCTGCAGCTACAGCTGCTGCCACCTCACAGCAGGGTTCTGCCCTCCTGGGGGTCTGAGCAGCTCAGTCCCAGGAAGGCAGAACCAAGCATTTCTTTTGGGAGGAGGGTGTTACACTCCTTCCCTTTGGAAAAAGGTGTAACAGGTGGGGAGGGGTAGCCTACCCCAGCCTCTGGAAATGCTTTGTAGGGCACAGATGGTGCCCTCCTTGCATAAGCCAGTCTACACTGGTTCAGGGACCCCCAGTCCCTGCTCTGGAGCGGAACTGGACAAAGGAAAGGGGACTGCCCACTCCCCTGTCCATCAACACCCCAGGGGTGGTGCCCATAGCTCCTCCAGTGTGTCCCAGACTTCAGCCATCTTGTTTTCCAAGGGTTGGGGACACTGTGGAGGCCTCTGAGTGGCCAGTGCCAGCAGGTGACGTCAGAGACGCCTCCTGATAGGTTCATGCCTGATAAGGTAGCCAATCCCCCTCTCAGGGCTACTTAGGGTCTCTCCTGTGGGTTCTCTTCTGATTCTACTTGCACGTTTCCATCAGGAATCCTCTGCAACTACCATTTCATCATCTGACCTCGGATCAACCGCAGACTGCTCCACGAACCACTGTAGCAGCAACAAAGTATCCAGAAGGGCTACTATTCCTCTGCAACTTCAGTTCCAGCCAGCAACTGCAACAGTTTCCACGGTGTCCACGCTCTGGGGACTCTCTGACTTCACCCTGCACCAGAAAGACCGAAGGATCTCCCATGGAGTGACAAAGTCACTTCCCTGCTCTTGCAGGCACATTCTAAGTCGACGACCAGTTCTCTTGGACTCCTCGGTTGGCGACAAGCGTCTTCCTTGGAACAGAGGTGGTAGACCCCTTCGACCCAGACTGTCCTAAGGTCTCGCTGTCCTAATTTGGAGGAGGTAAGAGCTTTCCTTCCCTGAGTACGACAGTACACCTGTGCACCCCGTCTTCTTCACCTCCTGAGGCTTCTGTACACTATTTGGAAAATTCCTTCATGCACAGCATGACCCAGGTTCCCAGCACTCTATCCTGCGATGTTCAACTGGCTGAGTTGTCCTCCAGTGGTGTAGGACCTTCCTTTGTAGTGCTGCGCCAACCACATTTTGCACGTCCTTTGTCCCCATGTCCTGGGACTCCCGTAGGTGCTGTCTGGTTGACTGAGGGCTCTCTGAAGTGCTGAGAGCCCGCTGTTCCTCCTCACGCAAAGTTGAGGCCCCCAGGTCCCTCTTGGGTACATACAGAGACATTTTGATGCAAAACACGACTTTGCCAGAACCAAAGCTTGTTGAATGGATCCAGTGCCAAAACTCGCCTGCATCCAACATCTCTTCGTAGGACATTCATTGCATCATGCAGGAACCCACTGACATCTTCCTTGGGTGCATTGCTGCTTTCTTTGTCCAACTGGGGACTCTTCTTTTGCACCCTCTTCTAGGTTGGCAGGGGCTCTTGTCCTTCCTGGAACTTCTTCTGACTTCTGGACTTGGTCTCCTTCCTTTGCAGGTCTTCAGGTCCAGGAATCCACCATTTGTTGTTTGCAGTCTTGCTTGGTTCTTGCAATAACTCCAATCACGACTTGTAGTGTCTCCTAAGGAAACTTGCAGTACTTTACTCCTACTTTCCTGGGCTCTGGGGTGGGGTATTTTACACACCTTTGAGGTTTTCCCTCCCAGTGATTCTCTTCACACTATTTCATTATACAAAATGATCGACAACAGAAAACCCTACCACGAGGCCTCACTTTCCTATGATATATAGTGTGATGATGGTGCTCAGTACATTCTAAACATGCCTGTTGTCAAACATGTATTGTGGGGCAAGAAAACGTACGCCAACAGACTATAGCAAAAATAAGAATGGAGCACACTGAAAAATAGTTAATCACATGTAATAGCTAAGTCCATGGATCCTTTGATAGTACTAAAACTTCTAAGAATGGATGTAGTGTAATCCAAGTAAATGTCAATAGTGTGTAATGGCTTAAGATTACATTACTGAAAACACGAGTTTAATACAAAACCAAAAATAACAGTATAACATAAATATGTACATAAAGTGACTAAAAACAGAACAACATGTATATCACAATACTATTACATTACATATATAAATAACATAAATCTAAAACAAATCATCTAATGAAATGACAAACAATTATTCTCCAAAGACTCAGAGTCCATGCACACAGGTCCAATCGGTCCATAGAACGAGTGTGCAGTGTCCAATGTGTTTGACTTGAGGCAATGAAGGTTCTGTCATCCAATACAAGAACTTAATTGCAAACTCCGAACCAGATTCAGCCGACACGTGTTTCGTCCCTTGAGGGACTTTATCAAGGCTTATCCTCCTATGTTTGATATGCACTGCTCAGGCTACATTTGTCCAATAGGGTGCAGGGGCACTGTCCATCTGTGCTAGTTTAACTCCAAAGGAGAAATCCCGAATTAAACAAAACGTCCTTTCATGTACACGGCGCTGTGTACATGAAAGGACGTTATTTCTGCGAGGAGGTCGCTACTTACAAGACTATACAGTGTCTGAGTTTGGGAGCAATCTCTGAGAACTTTAGAACGCTTTGGTCATGCTCATTAAGCTTATTTCATTCGGGATTTCTCCTTTGGAGTTAAACTAGCACAGATGGACGGCTGCCCACTGTTGGTGGCGGTGCTGGTGGTGGTGGTGGGGGGGAAGCGCCATCCCATCCCCTGCAGCCTCAGACGGCTGCCCACTGCTAGCGGCGGTGCTGCTGCTGCTGGTGGGAGGAAGCTCAGCCCATCCCCTGCAGCCTCTGATAGCAGCCCAATGCTGGTGGAAGTGCTGCTGCTGCTGCTGGTGGGGGAAAGCTCCAGCCCATCCCCTGCAGCCTCGGACGGCTGCACAACCATGGTTGGTGGTGGGGGCTCCGACTTAGTCCCTGCACCAGGACCATTGTCCTTCCTGCCTGCTGGTGCAGGCCCCTTGCCCTTCCTGGCAGCAGCTGGGGATGGCTCCTTGCTCTTCAGGGCAGCAGCTGGTGCAGGCCCCTTGCCCTTCCTGGCAGCAGCTGGGGATGGCTTCTTGCTCTTCAGGGCAGCAGCTGGTGCAGGCCCCTTGCCCTTCCTGGCAGCAGCTGAGGATGGTTCCTTGCTCTTCAGGGCAGAAGCTGGTGCAGGCTCCTTGCCCTTCCAGTCAGCAGCTGGGAATGGCTCCTTGCCCTTCTGGACAGCACTTGGGGCAGGCACCCTTTCCGTGAGGCTGCCTGGTGCCCTGGATCCTTTACCACCACGAGTTCCTGTGGACACTTCTGGGCCTGTGGACAGGGTGGCTGAGGTGCTAGCCTGGGTTTTATACACCCTGGCTAGATGTGAAGGACGAGGGGGAGGGGTAGGGGTATGGAAGAGGTCAATTGTGGAGAGTAATAACTTCTTAGGGACATTGGGACGGGAAGAAGGAGAAGGTTTGGGAGTGGAGGAAGAGGGAGTGGTTGTAGGATGTGTCTGTCTGCTGTGTTTGGGTGCAAGTGCATTGGCTGGATGTTGTTGTGAGGTGGATGGCTGTTGGGTGTCTGAGTGCTTGCGTTTGTGTACCTTGGGAGGAGGGGGCACAGACGCAGTGGGAGAGGACACAGGGGACATGTGCATGGATGTGGGGGTGGTGACTGCCAGGGAGGGGCGTGTAGTGATAGGCATGATGGTGGTAGTAGATGAGGATGTAGTGCATGCAGGTGTGAGTGTAGACGCTACAGGTAGGGAGGTGGACGAGGAGGGGGACACAGTGGAGGCAGTGGATGTTGGTATGTCTGCATCGGGATGGTGTTTGTGTGAGTGCCTGTGTGATGATGTGTGGTGCTTGTGTTGCCTGACTCACTCCTGGGTGTTGTCCTGGGTGCATGCTGGTCTGCCTTTGTGCTTGGGATAGGTTGGGGTTGAGGGAAATGGGATTGGGCAGAGGAGGTTGGATAGGGGAGGCAAGAAACAGGGACAATGGCTACCATCAGGGAGGCCAGAGCCTGGATTGATCTCTGTTTGTCCGCCATGCCAGATTGAATGCCCTCCAGGAATGCATTTTTTTGTTCCAAATGGGCTGCCAGCCCCTGGAAGGCTTTCACAATGGCTGACTGCCCAACAGAGATGGATCGCAGGAGGTCAATAGCCTCCTCACTCAGGGCAGCAGGGCTAACTGGGGCTAGGCCCAAGGTGCCTAGGGCGAAGGAGATGCCCACCCTCCTGGCTGAGCCGGCATGGGAAACATGCTGAAGGGCTGCTGGGAGGGCGGTGCTGGTACGGGGTGGCGGCTGTACCTGTAGTTGTGTCCGCCACCACCAGGGTGCTTCCATCGGAGGAGTTATCACTGTCAGAACTGTTCCCTCCAGTCTCCGCTGTGGTGCTCCCTTCGCCCTCTGTCCCACTGGTGCCCTCACCGTCGGTGGATTCGGCCTCCTGGTCCCTGTGGGATGCAGCTCTCCCCATCGCCGGTGCCTCTGCTCCTCCGCCAGATGATGCTAATGCACATAAGGACAGGGTGACAAAACAAAAAGGGGGGATGAGACAAGGCATACCCTTGCTCAATGACAGCAACAACATCACCGTTGGTGTACACAACACATTCACACACAGGGAACAGCCCTACGCACTAGGCAATGCACTACCAGTCACAATGTTAGTCACCAGCCCATGGACAGAGATACCTAACGCCAATTGCAGCATACCTGAGACCAACAGACCCCTGCCCAGTAGTGTAGGCCTTCTAGCTTGTTTGGAGCAGGTTGTCATCAGACCCTGCCCAACAGGGCCCTACCCTGCACTGGCCGGCCTGGCCTAGGGGCACCCACAGGCCCACATCCCCCACCCGGATGCTACCCTACCACACGCAAGTAGTATATTGGGGCACTGTACTCACCCCCTTGTGGCTGCTGTGATGCCCCTAAGTGACCATTCAGCTCCGGATAGGCCACCGCCAGTATGCGGGCCATCAGGGGGGTCAGGGTTCGACGGGCACCCCTTCCTCATTTGGAAGCCATCCCCAGCTGGGCCTCCGCCATCTTCCGTGCCCAGCATCTCAGGTCCTCCCACAGTTTGCGACAGTCGGTTCTCTGCCTGCCATAGACCCCCAGGGTCCACATGTCCTTGGTGATGGCACACCATATACCCTTTTTTTGATGGCCGCTGACCTGCAGCGAAATACACATAGGAAAAGGTATCAGTCATACTGTCCTGCCCGTTACACTCATGGCCCAGCATAGCCTTCACATCCCCTTACCTATGGATATTGCCCACCATACATGCAGCACACTTCCCAGGGCCTTACCCCACCCCCCCACATGGGGCCCTCACACACAACACTCCATGCATTCTTGCTCCATTCATCCTGCTCACAGTTTGCTCACCTGTTGGCCTGGAGGCCCATACAGCATTCGGTACTGGGGTAATACCCCATCCACCAGCCTCACCAACTCCGCAGCAGTGAAGGCAGGGGCCCTTTCCCCAGTGACACGAGCAATTGGTTGGTTCCAGACACAGGACACAGCAGCACTTGCAGTGTAGGTCCTCTCCTGTTAAAGGTCAGGTAGCAAGTGGGTGAACAGATAGGAAATGGACGTCACATCTGCGGCGGTGCGTACCGTCCCCGCCAGCGTACATCACTATTGGCCACTGTAACGCATATGGCCCAATGGGATCCAATGAGGATTTGCACAGTGGTTTTCGTCCACCTCCCGCAACAGCGCACAACTTCAACGGAATTACCTCATTTCCACCTGTCCCTCCATACAGGACAGGCGGACGCCATTTCAAGGGGGGAGCAGGCCATGGCACCTAACTGCGTCACAGAACACATAGGCCCCATTTGGGCCTATACAACAATATTGTGTTACAGTCACAACATGCAATGCAGTGTAGTGTTGAAAATTATGGAATACTGACCAGCTACTCACCGTTTGCCCCCTAGATTGCAACTGCTGCGGATGAATAGGAGATGGAGACATCCCCCTGTGTACAGGCCCCATTATCCTCACCTATAGACTGGACAGGGCCACAATCACAGAGCTGTATGCCCAATTGGAACCTGACCTGATATCTGCTATGCGTCAGCCCACGGGGATCCCCCCTCTTGTGCAAGTCCTATCTGTGCTCCATTTCCTGGCAAATGGCTTCTTCCAAGTGACAGTGGGCTTGGCAGCAGGAATGTCTCAGCCAATGTTCTCAATGGTGCTGACCAGAGTATTGTCTGTCATGATTAAACACATGTGCAGCTACATCGTTTTCCCCCGGTGGAGGATTTGGCCACATTGAAAGCTGATTTCTAGGCTATGGAACATATCCCCAACATTAATGGGGCTACTGATGGTACACATATTGCATTTTTCCCCCTACCCCCGGAGAATTGAACAGGTGTTCAGAAATCGAAGGAGCTTTCACTCCATGAATGTGAAGACGGACAGGTACATCTCCTATGTCAATGCAAAGTATCCTGGGTCTGTGCATGATGCCTTTATCCTGAGGAATAGCAGCATCCCATATGTGATGGTTCAACTCCAGAGGCCCCTGTTGTGGCTAATAGGTGAGCCCTGTTTCCCACCCAGAGGTTGTTGGTGTATGGGTATGGTGTGGGCCCTAAGGGCTAGTGTGTGTCTAACAGTTGTCCCTCGATATTTTCAGGTAACTCAGGTTACCCCAACCTCTCATGGCTACTGACCCCTGTGAGGAATCCCAGGACTAGGGCAGAGGAACGCTACAATGAGGCACATGGGCGAAAAAGAAGAATAATAGAAAGGACATTCCACCTCCTGAAGGCCATGTTTCGTTGCCTCCATCTAACAGGTGGATCCCTGTACTACTCACTCAAGAAGGTGTGCCAGGTCATCGTGGCATGCTGTATGTTGCACAACCATGCGTTACGTCGCCAGGTGCCTTTTCTGCAGGAGGATGAGGCTGGAGATGGGCATGTGGCAGCAGTGCACCCTGTGAACATTGAAGATGAGGAGGCAGAGGATGAGGATGAGGACAACAGAAGTGCTATATTATTACAACAATACTTCCACTGACACACAGGTAAGACACTGTAATTACACTTTACATTGACAGTTTTGTATTTGACATTGTCACTGGCAGGCTGATTTTCCCACTTCTATGGCCACATACTGTACTCTTTGACATCTCTATTTGCAGATATTTGTGCCCCACTGTCGCTCCTACTACAGGTCATTCCTATGTATACATTACTGTACAGTTATATTGCAGTGTTTAAAGCTTGTTAAACAAATACATGGTTAAATGATTTGACAGACTCCATACTTGTATTTTTTAAAATAGTGTTTATGCAAGCGCTAATGATTAAAGGGGGATGTGCAATGGGCTGGGGTGATGATGGAGAAAAGTCCAGGATAGAGTCCAGTCTATTTGTATCACAGCTGCATTGTCCAAGGGGCCATAGAAAGGGGAACAATGGCAATTCAAGGTGGACAGGGTGACAGAGTGGGACACAATGGTGACATTCAGGAGAGTCTTATTTCCTGGAAGGGTCTTGGCAATGTTCTCTGGCTTCTGCCTGGATCACAAGGATCGTTTGATGGGTGGTTCTCCTTCTGCAGGGGGTGGGGTGCTGGTGGCCTGTTGTTCCTGTGGAGGGCCCTACTGTCCACTAGCGGCAGCGGAGGTGGAAGGCTGTTCATCTGTTTGGCTAGTGTCAGGGGCCCGGTGGTGTGCCACTGCCTCCCTCATGGTGTTGGCCATGTCTGCCAGCACCCCTGAAATGGAGACCAGGGTGGTGTTGATGTCCTTCAAGTCCTCCCTGATCTCCAGGTACTATCCCTCCTGCAGCCGCTGGGTTTCTTGCAACTAGTCCAGTATCTGGCCCATCGTCTCCTGGGAATGGTGGTATGCTCCCAGGATGTTGGTGACTGCCTCCTGGAGAGTCAGTTCCCTGGTCCTGTCCTCCCCCTGTCGTACAGCAGTCCTCCCAGCTTTCCTGTTGTCCTGTGCCTCTGTCCCCTGAACTGTGTGCCCACTGCCATTTACCCCAGGTCCCTGATCATCCTGTGTTTGTGGGGTGGCCTGGGGTGCCTGTAGTGGTGGACACACTGCTGATGGATGTGTCCTGGGGACAGAGGTATGGGCCTGCTGGGTGGGTACTGTGCTGGTGTTTCCTGATGGGGGATGCTCTGTGGTTTTATGGGACTGTGCCTGGGTTACCGACTGTCTGGACATCCCCGACTGGAAGTTGGACTGGAAGTTGCTGGTACCTCCTCTCAGGTGACATTGGGTGGGAGACTTGTGGGGGTGTAAATGCAGTGTTATTGTTTCTGTGTGTGTCATCTTGTGCATGGGTGTGTTGCCTTGTGTGGCTGTTATTGCCCTGGCAGCGTTGCCTTGTGCGAGTAGTGATTTTGTGGGCTAGGTGATTCTCTCTAATGTGCATGCTTTAGTGATGGATGTCCATGCAGGGCTGTGAGGCGTGTCCATGCATTGGTGTTGCATGCAGGGCTTTGTATTGGGATTACTGGGTTGTGATAGTGGGGTATGTGGGAGGTGGTGAAGTGATGAGAGTGAGGGTAAGGGTGGAGGTTTCTGATGGCATGCAGGTGGCGGGGGTGATAGCGATAGAGATTTGACTTACCAGAGTCCAGTCCTCCTCCTACTCCTGCCAGCCACTCAGGATTCATGATTGCCAAGACTTGCTCCTCCCATGTTGTTAGTTGTGGGGGAGGAGATGGGGGTCCACCGCCAGTCCTCTGTACAGCTATTTGGTGTCTTGCTGTTGTGGAACGTACCTTCCCCCGTAGGTCGTTCCACCTCTTCCTGATGTCATCCCTTGTTCTGGGCTGCTGTCCTACGGCATTGACCCTGTCCACGATTCTCCGCCATAGCTCCATCTTCCTAGCAATGAACGTCTGCTGCACATGTGATTGAATAGCTGTGGCTCTACCAGTATTATTTCCTCCACCATGACCCTTAGCTTCTCCTCAGAGAACCTGGGGTGTTGTTGTGGCGCCATGGGTGTATTGTGAGTGGTGTGGGTGAGGGTGTGTGGGGTGCTGTGTTGGGTGTGTGTGATGTAGGGTGCGTGGATGGTGTATAGGTGATGGTGGTGTGTGTCTGTGGTCTTGTCTGTGGTCTTGCTATCTCTCTTGTGACACTTGTTTGTAATGGTAAAGGGTTATGGGTAATGTGTGGTTGTGTTTTATAGTGGTGTGGGTGTGGTGTGTGTATGTGTAGTTTGAATTGTCCAATGTGGTGTAGTTTTGTTAGGTTGTGGGTATTTTGAGCGCAGCAGTATGTACCGCCAATGGTTTAGCACCACTGATTGTCCGCCACGGTGATTCATGGGTCATAATGCTGTGGGCGTAGTTCTGTTGGCCTAACGGTATGGGTTTTGCTGCCGCCAGTTTATCACTGACCTTTGGGCTGGCAGACATGTGTGTGGCTGTATAGTGACGGATTGCTATGTGTGGGTCATAATATGGGTGGCGGTAATCTGCTGCGGCGGCGGTATGTTGGCCGCAGTCAGCATGGCGGTAAGTGGGATTTCCTGCCAAATTCATAATGAGGGCCTTATTGTCAACTGTTGTTTTTTGGTTGTGAGCAACAGGGAAATTTATCTAAACAAAATGTAGGATTTTATTTTTTAAATGTCACCTTCCCTTCTCCCATCTTGAAATCACTTGCCATTAGGTCTATAGGCAGTACATATATTTTGTGGGGCTTCACCAAAGCATTAAATGTCACCAAATAAAGATCAGTGCTAATTGCTTAAAAATCTTCAGGAATCTGGGGCATGGCTAAGTTTGCGGCAAGGTCGGATGCTCATTGAAGAGCTCCGACTCATGACCCAAATAAATCCTGCTTGATACTGCGGTTCGGCGGGGTGAGCCTGTCCCTCCCCACTGTCAAGAGTGATGAATGGCTCATTGCCGGAGCTGTGACCACAACGAAATACCGGCATGAGACAGGGGCCTTCCTGCCAGAAGTAGCAGTGGACGAGGGCGAAGCATGCACAATGTTGATGGTGGTGGTGACCCTCCTCGTTTCCCAGCTGCAGCTGCTAAGCAGCCTAGCCAGGACCGTGCCTAGCATCTTGGACAGAGTGTGGTGCCCTTGCCGAATCCAGCACCACAGGAGCCAGCGGAACCTAACACCGGTGACAGGTGGCCCGAGGTGAGAGGTGATGTTATGGCCTGCGGTCTCCCCTCCACTCCCCAGTGGCACCAACGATTGGGCCACAGAGAGACAAGTGATGACCGGGTAGCAGCTGCCCAAGACACAAGTGACAATCACCTCCTGGGGCCTCCCTCTCTTGTCCCACAGCTGACGGGGCAGTGGATGGCTGCCGGGGGGGGGGGGGTGAGGCCCCAGGCTACACTGCGCAGATAAAAATCAGAATTCCCTCTGGGTGGGTGAGGAGGAAGTCGTCCCTGCAGACGGATCATCTGTCTGGAAATGGGAGTGGGGGACTAGAATGGGGGCCCCGGTGAGCCTGAGTTGGGGGCCAGTGGGCATCCCCAGCAGGCCCCTTCCTTTATTCTTTGCCAGTCCATTGGCGTTGCCTGGACCTTTCTTGAAAGGAGTGGCACCTGGGGGGTGGACATTGGCTGGCTAGCTGACTGGCAGTGCAAGGCATGCGTGAGTGGCGACCTGTGCTCCACATGCCAGCCCCTCTGCAGGGAGTGTGCCACCCCCTAAGCCATACAGGGGGGGGCCCTGCTACATCTCAGATGTCCTTAATGAGCCGTGGGCACTGAAACTCACCCCGTGACCTCCCAGTGGTCATACGACAATTCAACCGGCAGTGCAAAAAACAAATTGACAGAGAGTAACACCGGCGGAATCCTCCATGGGTGACCTGTGTCCCCCCTCTCCTGGATGCACTCAACACTCACTGACAGTTATGACCAGGGCCGGCGGCCGGCACCCCTCTTGCCAGGGGAAATTAGATAAGTTTGCTAAGGTGGTCGCCCTCACCGCAGGGAACGAGGATCAGTCACTCACACACCATATCCTGGACAATGCCGCACTGTTGTAAGCCAGACAGTCCTCTTGGGTGGCTCTGGACAGTGGGATCGGTGAAGTCAGATCAGAGGTATCCCTCCTCAGGCAGGACCTACAGAACATAGCAGACAGAGTGGCAACTGCTGAGACAAGAATTTCAGACCTGGAAGATGCAGTCCACACCCTTTGAAAGGAGGTTATGGAGGCCCGTACAGTTTATAAATATGTGGTATGGCACCTTGAAATTGTAGAAAATCAAGCGAGAATAAATAATTTACACTTTGTGGGCTTCCTAGAGGGGGCAGAAGGCACCAAGGGACTTATGCAAGTGATCTCAAAGGAGAAATTCTCTTCATGCTTCATGATCTAGCGCCCACTGGGCACTCAGTAATAGACCGCCCCCGTGGGTCCCCCAAGGGCAGTGATAGCAAAATTCTTAAACTACCAGCTCCTGGACCTAATCCTATCAGAAGCCAGGAGAATGAAGGAGGTGCGCCATGAAAACTCACAGATACAAATCTTCCCTGACTATACCAGGGAAGTCCAGAGACAACGTCAAACCTTTGTTGCAGTAAAAGCCAAGCTGCATACGCTTAAGTTGCAATATATGCTCCTCTTCCCGGCCAACTTGAGGGTAATTTTCCAGGGGAAGGTGCACTTCTTCCAAAACCCCATAGGAGGCCTGGGAGTGGCTGGAGGAGAGGTCGCCTCAGACAGACAAGGCTGTGAAAAGGAAGGCAGATTCTCTGCCTGTGGTTGAGGAGGTGCACACTATGAGTCCTAGCACTACACTGACCTGGTGTGCAAGCCCAACAAGAAGGTGTAGGCTATCCAGATGGCAGCAATCCAAACCATTGGGTCACTCTCTCATGCATTTCTCAGACTCGGAAGGTGGCTACTATGCAACTGTGAAGAGGAGCAAAGAGGCCTCCCAATATGCATCTGAGATAGGTGACTTGGATGGGGCCAATGTGATGGAAACCCCAGAATCTCTACATCCACTGTCATCTGCCATAGCCCACCTGTAGGAGACAACATTGGCCCAAGCATGGGGCAGGATCCATCAAACAGACTCTCACATAGGCTGGGGATTGGCCTTATCGCTGCCAACCAACAGGACATGTGGCATCGGTATGGAATTAAATACCTACCCCGGCATCAGTGCCTATTCGTCGTAGCGACCACGTTTCTGATCAGCCAGTCATCCATACCGAGAAGTGGCCCCCTTGGCAGTCTGATGCCTTCAAGTTAACAGAAGTTTCAAGTTGGGTTATTTTACCATTGGAAGGGTGGGAATACAGACCTCTCCGGTCACTCTGCAGACCATTTGTTGTTTTGGAATGGTAAAATCTGCAGAGAATAGAGGTGGGTGGGGAGGGGGAGTGGGGAGGTTACATGATTTATAATCTTTGTGGATCTAAAGAAACGGGGATGGGAGCATTGCAGCAATCACAATGTAGCAGTAATAGGGTGCGAAAAACGCAGGTTTAGAGTAGAACAGTACTATAGACTTCAGTTGCACAAATGTAATGGGGAGAGTAGCAAGTACACTATGCTGTCCTGGAACATCAATGGACCGGGCAATAAAATTAACAGAGGGCTCATGGAGTCATACATTAAAAGATGCAGGCTGGACATAGTTTTCCTTCAGGAGACACACCTTAGGCCCATACTGTAGTTTCCTTGGCATGGGTACTTACTCTTTACTGGCACATGCAGGATTCACTGCTGGATCCAGGGGAGTGGCAATCTTAGTAAGAAAGCCCCCCCCGTTTCAGATCATTAAACATTGGAGAGACCCCGCAGGTACATTTGTAGTGGTGCAGGGACGCTTGGGTAGGCAGGAGATGACGCTGGTATTTATGCCACACCCCGACTCCAGCAGAAGACCTACACTGGAGTGGCGGGTGGTGCTGGAGTCGGGATTGCCCCTTCACCTGATAGGGGGGGCTTCAATGAGATCATCAACCCTGAGTTGGACAGATCATGACAAATGGTGGGGCCCCGGTGGGGCACCCCTCTGGCCAACCTGGTGCCTTCCTTCGGCTGGTCTGACCTCTGGCACCACTGACACCCAGTAGACATACAGTTCTCCTACTTCACTGGGGCACATAACGTGTTTTCCCGACTAAAATATTTCCTGGCTCGAGCTGGTAATGTGGTGGTAGTGAGGGAGGCGGAGTACCCAGAGAGGGGTTTATCAGACCACTCCCATTATGGTTTGAAATAGGAACCCCCCCCTCGCAGAGAGAGGAATAGCTGGAGGTTGAATGCCTATGAGCTAAAAGATGAGGCAATAGCACGTGAGGTGGGGTTGCAACTGAATTATATTTTAAGGAAATAAAGGGCCTGATTCTAACTTTGGAGGACGGTGTTAAACCGTCCCAAAAGTGGCGGATATACCACCTACCGTATTACGAGTTCCATAGGATATAATGGACTCGTAATACGGTAGGTGGTATATTCGCCACTTTTGGGATGGTTTAACACCGTCCTCCAAAGTTAGAATCAGGCCCAAAGTCTTGGTGACCTCTGCAATTACGCTTTGGGAGGCATATAAGACAGTACTTAGAGACCAAGCCCAAAATATAATTGCACACAAATGCAAGAAAAAGTGACAGGAAATGGAGCACATAGAGCAGCGATTGACAGGCCTAGAGAGAGACCCCCGGAACCTTGATAAATCCACAGGCCCAACGTAATCGTATACTCCTATGAAAAGAGTATCAGGCACTGGCGGAGCAGGAGGCAAAAACCCAATACCTTGCGATGCAACACCAGTTCTACGAGGTGGGGTACAGAGTGGGCAAACTTCTCGCCTGGCTCGGGAGGTGTGAATCAGAAGCGCGCTGGATACCACTATCAAAGGGAGGGATGGCTCCCACCATACGACTGACCTAGAGATTAGTAAAGAATTTGTGTGGTTCTATGAGGATCTCTACCAAATGCCTTTACGATGTGCAACTGTCGTTAATTGAGCAGTACCTGACCAAGATCCCACTACAGTGCCTTTCAAGAGATAACAGAGATGCACTATATAAAGACATAGGCCCTCATTATGACGCTGGAGGTGAGTGATAAAGTGGCGGTAATACTGCCAACAGGCTGGCGGCAACTACTGCCAAATTATGACCATGGGGGTGATAACTCCTATAGACAGCCAATGTACCACACCAACCGCCAGGGCGGAAACAACACTCACCTCGGCGGAAGCGGCCAACAGCCAGGCGGGAGTCAAAGTACCGCCCACCATATTATGATACAGGAAACCACCACATTTTCCGGGACGGTACCAACGCCATCAAAAGCCTTGTGGGAACATATCACTGAAGAGAAAAGGCTCACCATCGGAGACACAGGGAAGAACAACGCCGCCATGGAACCCGAACTGCAAGTTTTCCCGATGATCTTCTATGTAATGCTCCACCTAGAACACCAACGCCGACGAAGACGATGACGGTAAGTACAGCCGCCCAGGGGTGAGGAAAACCAGAGTGACATACACACGCACAACACACACCCGACACACATACACCATACACATGTCCAGCTGCACACGAAAAACAATTTGCACCTGATACATGGCAGAATAACGCAAGGACAACAGGAATGCATGAAGGTGAATGTATTAATATCAACAGCTAACTAATATCTAATTGTTCGTGAAACAGATATGTACACATGTACACAAAGGGACACTGCCCAGTCCAATGTCCTAAGGGCCCACAGGGCACAGTCCAAGGCCCAACTTGAAACCTTACTTCATCCGGATAGAACTCTGCAGGGGCATCAGTTTGCAAGTGGGTAAGCACCTCAGAGGGATGGGGGTACCTCAGCCGGAGTCGAGAACAAGCCCACTGGTTCTGCAGGGGGCTCCATGCGCATTGCTCTGTCCTGGTGAGTGCAAGGCCACAGTCTCTCAGATAGGTGAATTGCCCACTGGTTCTGGAGGGGGCAACATGCCCATTGCTCTGTCCTGGTGAGTGCAAGGCCACAGTCTCTGGAGTGGGTGACTTGCCCAATGCTTCTGGAGGGGGCTCCATGCCCATTTGCTCGTCCTGGGGAGTGCAAGGCCACAGTCTCTGGATTGGGTGACTTGCCCACTGCTTCTGGAGGGGGCTCCATGCCCATTTCCTTGTCCTGGGGAGTGTATGGCCACAGTCTCTGGAGTGGGTGACTTGTCCTCTGCTTCTGGAGGGGCACCTCATACAGCAGCCCCTGGAGGGTGGCATACATGGTGTCCACTGGTGGTGATGGCTGCAGTGTGGTAGCAGATGGAAGTGCCTTCTGGGCAGCCACTGCAGGTGGTGATGGCTTCAGTGTGGTGGCAGATGGAGGTGCCTCCTGGGCAGCCCCTTCAGGTAGTGGTGGCTGCAGTGTGGTAGCAGATGAAAGTGGGTTCTGGGCAGCGTCTACAGGTGGTGATGGCTGCAGTGTGGTGGCAGATGGAGGTGCCTCCTGGGCAGCCTCTGCAGGTGGTGATGGATGCACTTCCTCAGTTGGCATTGGGGGCCCCGTGACCGCTGGTGGTGGTGGAGGTGTCACCCTGACAGCCTCCGCTGGAGTAGAGGGCTTTGTTCCCTCCATGACATGAGGTGTGGATTTCTTACCCTTTTTGGCAGGGGTAGATGGCTTCTTCCTCTTCTTGGCTGGAGGTGCATCCTCCTTCCCCTTCTTGCCTGGAAGTCCAGGCTCCTTTCCCTTCTTGCCTGGAGGTGTTGTATCCTTCCCACCATGACTAGGTGGTGCCACCACTGTCCCTGTGGAATGTCAGCTGAGGTACTGGGCTGTGTCGTTGGGACCCAGCTCTTACGGGCAGGACAGGGGGAGGGGGAAGTAAGAGGTCAAGTTGGGCAAGGAAAAACTTCTTCGGAACGGTAGGGTGGGAGGAGGGAGGAATGATGAGAGTGGAGTTTGAGGGAGTGGTTGTAGGAGGTGTATGTCTGCTGGATTTGGGTGCAGGTCGATGGGCAGAATGCTGATGTGAGGTGGATGGCTGTTGGGTGTGTGAGTGCTTGCGTTTGTGTCCTTTAGGGGGGAACAGACAGGGTAGGAGAGGACACAGGGTACGCGTGCATGGATGTTGTAGAGGTGTCTGCTAGTGAGGTGTGTGTGCTGCTTGTTGTGGTGATGCGGGTGGTGTATGTTGATGTAGTGCATGCAGGTGTGAGTGTGGACCTGACTGAGAGGGAAGTGGAGGAAGAGGAGGGGAATAAGGGGGAGAGAGTGGAGGCAGTGGATGTTGTCATGTATGCAACTGTCTGGTGTTTCCATGAGTGCTTGTGGGATGAAGTGTGGTGCTTGTGTTTGCCTGTGCCACTCTTGTGTGTTGTGTTGTGTGCATGCTTGTCGGTATGTGTGCCCGGGATGGGTTGGGGTTGAGAAGAATGGGACTGGGAAGTGGCAGTTGAGTTTGTGTTGTTACCTCCTGTTTCTGCCATGGTGCTTTCCTCGCCCTCCATCCCTGTGGTTCCCTCGACGTCGGTGGACTCTGCCTCGTGGGTCCTGTAGGATGCAGCTCCCTCTGTCGCCGGTGCCCAGCTCCTCTGCCAGATGATGCTAATGCACACAAGGACAGGATGGCAGAACAAACAAGGTGGGAGACAAAGGAAACACTGGGTCAATGACTGCCAATTTATCACGGACCTTTGGGCTGGTGGATTTGTGAATGTGGCTGTATTCCGTCGGATTGGTGTGTGTGTGTCATAATGTGGTGAACGGATATTCACCACCGTGGTGGTAAGTGGGATTTACCACCAATGTCATAATGAGGGCCATAGTCCTGTCAGAAATTGAAGTGGCCATCGCTGCAAAGCCACCAGTCAAAATACCTGACCCGAATGGCCTTTCAGTAGAGATTTTCAAGAAAAATATGGACATCCTCTCCCCCCACTTGCTCTGTATGCTTCAGGAGGCCAAAGAGTCTGGATCACTTCCATGGGATCTGCACAGGGCCATGATAGTGGTAATTCCCAAGGAAGGGAAATCTAAAGAAGAATGTGACTCCTATCGACTGATCTCGCATTTGATAATTGAAGCAAAAACCCTCCCACATGCTTAATAGCCGTCATACCATCCCTGGTCCACCAAGATCAAATGGGCTTCATGCCCAAACAATCAACAAGACTGAGGGGGTGATTCAGACTATGGCGGACGGCGGAGGCCGTCCGCCATAGTACCGCCGCCAAATGACCGCACCGCGGTCAAAAGACCGCGGCGGCCATTCAGACATTTCCTCTGGGCCGGCGGGCGCTCTCCAAAAGAGCGCCCGCCGGCCCAGAGGAAATGCCCCTGCAACGAGGACGCCGGCTCAGAATTGAGCCGGCGTAGTTGCAGGGGTGCGACGGGTGCAGTTGCACCCGTCGCGTATTTCAGTGTCTGCAAGGCAGACACTGAAATACTTAGCGGGGCCCTCTTACGGGGGCCCCTGCAGTGCCCATGCCATTGGCATGGGCACTGCAGGGGCCCCCAGGGGCCCCGCGGCACCCCCTACCGCCATCCTGTTCATGGCGGGTTTCCCGCCATGAACAGGATGGCGGTAGGGGCTGTCAGAATCCTCATGGCGGCGGAGCGCGCTCCGCCGCCATGAAGGATTCCCCCGAGCAGCGGTAAGTCAGCAGGAGCCCGCCGACTTGCCGCTTCTGACCGCGGCTGAACCGCCGCGGTCAGAATGCTCGTGGGAGCACCGCCAGGGTCAGAATGACCCCCTGAATGTCCGTCAACTCCACACATGGATCAAGGCAGTCAAGGACAGAGACGACCCTCATCTGTTACTTACGTTGGACGCTCAAAAGGCATCCGACACGGTCCTTTGCCCCTTCAGGATGAAACCACTGGAAAGGTTCACTTTTGGCCAGCGATTTATAGACTGGGTCAACTTGCTACATAACAACCCCAGAGCGCCAGTCCATGTCAACGGGAGTCAGACCGTGGATTTTCCCATAGAAAGAAGCATGTGTCAAGGATGCCCACTCTCACCCCTCCTTTTTGCCCTCACGATTGAACCCATGGTCGGTCTTGTCTGTTCGCACCTAGATATCACTGGTTTTCAGACGTGCAGTGGGGAAGGGGAGTCTGAGAAGATATCGCTATATGCAGATGACATTCTGCTCTATGTCACTCACTCTAGCACCACACTGCCCCCAATATAGGCCACTCTTGTGGAATATGGGTCATACTCGGGCTACAGAGTTAACTGGGCCAAGTCATGCCTATCGGGTGGAGGGTCGTCACAAGCAGTTACACCCCCCAGATAGGTTGCTCATAGAGGAGGAAGGCTTTAAGTATTTGGGAATCTATGTAACGCTAGACCAAAATAAACGACAAAGTAGAAATAGCCTGAAGATCCTGTCAGAGCTTCAGAGTGACACAGACAGGTGGGGGAAGCTCCCCTTAACTTTATTTGGAAAAGCAGCGTTTTATAAGATGATCACTCTTGCAAAACTGATATACTCCCTCCAAAATATCTACGCACGCATACTTGAGGACATCTTTAATGAGATAGATAGCATGGTACGTAAATTCCTATGGGATGGGAAGCACCCCAGGATCTCCCTGCAGACCGTCCAGTGCAACTCCTATAATGGAGGGATCGCTTTCCCAGATCCTAGATCTTACTACTTGGCCACGCAACTTATAGCAGTAAATGATTGGGAGCAAGCGCTCAGGGATCATCCTATATATAGGCTGGAGAGGGTCCAGTTTACACATCAATCACGTCTACATAACTTACATAGGGAGGGGGGATACATTCACTCTTGCTTCCCACTAAACTAAAAATAGAAGCATGGATGAAGGCAACACGAAGGATAGGTTGGTACGCAATACCTACACAACAAACCATGCTGTGGGAGGGCACTTAGCGTAGGGAGGTGAGGAAATTTAAGGGATTCCAGGCGTGGGATAAAATAGTTGTCACTAAACTGAGGAACCTTATACACGGTGGAATGCTCAAGACCTTAACTACTCTGAGGCAAGAGTACCACCTGTCACAGACAGAATGCGACCACTACACTTGCTTACTGCACTGATGACAAGCAGAAAATCCAGATCCTGAGGGACTCCTGGAATATGCCCCATTGTAAGGGAGGCTCCTCATGGGCCGAACAGAAGAGAAGGCAATATACTGGATATATAAAACCCTGAATAACATGTCTGATAAACTTGGCGGTAGAAAGAAAGATGGGAGAGTGAGTGATATGGGACCCCTGGAAGACACTGATAGGGATGCTGCCCTTATGCACCCACGAGAGGTAGCCATCTGCATCCGATTGCGATTCATACAGTTTAAAATCCTGCATAGGAGAAACTATGACAGGGCGAGGCTGCATATAATGAGGAGAGCTTCAGATCCAGGGGCACCTTCATGCACACTAGATGGGCTTGGCCAAACATCCAAAGCTATTGGTCTAAGATTTTAAAGGAATTGGGAAAAGTGCTGGAAACACACATTCTAATTGACACATGCTATGTGCTGTTGGGTATATCCTCGGATGTAGACCTGCCACGCACAGCTTCTTTTTAGTAACCTGGGTTTAGTGGTAGCCGAGCGAGATATAGCAAAACACTGGGGATCCTCGGGGCCCGCCACAGTGATAAAATGCAGGACGAGTGTGGATCTCTACATAATGGGAGAGAGTGTGACCTACCTGGTCTGTGGCTGGCCACGGGATTCAATAAGGTTTAGAGGCCCAGGAGAGCCTCCCATGGTCTGCCGGAAACAAAACATACCATATTAGTGGACACTGCACCGGTCTATCAATCGGCTGCACACCAGGGGACACCAGACGCGACTGTTCTGAAGTATAATCCCCTATTTACATGGTACAAACTCACGTTATACCTATAAGGTCTTTACATATGATACTTTGTGGTACTGCTGTCCCAACTCTATAATTGTACAATGAATGGTTGTGTTATATTGATGCCATCTTCATGCTTAATACATTGCTGTATTTTTGCTTTTACTGTTCCACGGTCTGAAAGGTCTAGTTGTCATGGCTGTATAAAGCACAAATAAACAGTTAAAAAAAAAGAACAATCTTTAGGAATCTGTACTAACCGTATTTTAGTTGTTCAGCTTTCGAAGCTCTATTTTCACTGCCCTTCGATTATTTCTGACATGTAATGACAGCTTTTGGGTGGTTGGCACTGAAGGACAGGTGTCCTGTGAATATGTTTTAAAACTTCCATTAAATGTTTGTTGATGCAGTTTAATGTGAGCAAAGTTAGCAACTATGACTAGTTATTTTTAAAATGTAAGTAACTTAATAACAAGGATTACCTACTCCATATTCTAGCCCTTTGTCTACTGTTGGTTGAATAAACTGCTTGTATTTTATCAAAACCATTATTGTAGATCATTGATCCATTGCTTTAAAATGTAGCAAATCTGATGAGTTATGAGCAAAATCAACATATTCTGATGCCTTGCAAGTACAACCATTTACAGCGTTTTACTATTTACTCTTTTTCAAAATACATCAGTTTCTTGGTATTAAGCAATAGGGATGCATACATTTCAGTGGGCTTTGTTCCTATCCGGAGAAATAAAAGAAATGCGGAAAGGAAGAGGGGGAGCATGAGACCTCCATCCCCTATGACCGATTTCCAAATGTCCTCATTCCAGGCTATCCTGTCATTTTCTTTTCAATCTTGCAAAACTTCACTCTAGAAATCAGCTATTGGGCCCCTACGCATGCCACCTGCCTCTTCTCTGCATAGGGCTTCTTCCTCAGCTGACGCCCAATGAGCTATGGTCCCTTAGCCAACTATCATATATGGGTTGCCCTGCAGCTGCCCATTACATAGCAACCAGTCTTTTTTGGTAAGATCAATGCTAAGTCAATGAATCTATTACCAACATTGTTGGGTTTAGGTCTGTGGAAGCCTCCAGGTGGCACACGTCTGGAGTGCACTCACCCCACTGTAGAGTGCTCAGGCTCAATAGCTAGCTAACCGGGGCCCAAGAGACCCCCATCTGTGGAAGTGACCAGACCATGTGATAGCAGTCTGCAGTTGATGTGTTACACCTAGGGTAAATCCTGGGATCTGTACCATATATCTCATTATCTTACATGGGGTGAGTTAAGTACGGTGGATGAAGGTAAACTAGATAAACTTTGATCTGTTTTTTAATGGACGCATTTGAGGGTTAAGCTACTATCCTATTCCAATCCACCTCTCTGATTTTGTTACCCAGGGGTGCTGCCACACTGCCATAAATCTATCTAAGCTCCTGCACACCATCTTATTAATGTTCTACAGAACCAGGCCACCAAATGATGCCCACATCCGTTGTCATTAATAACTCCAAAACTCATGTTGCTTTTGGTTCCTCTTCACCTACCCCCTATTGTGCCTCAAATGACCAAGCCAGAGCTCCACAGGTTGAAAGCTTTTCAGGTGCGTACCCATATTTTCCAATATGTAGGTATAGAGGGATGCGCATTGCTTATGAGTGACATTCCCTGACTGTGTAGAACATGCGGTGTTGCCATGTGGGAATCCAACTAATAGCACTGCAGGGGCATATGAGGGACATTTTAATGTCTTTCTAAAACATCTCTTCCACCATTTTAATGCTGTAGATATCTGTTTGCCTGTTTTTATTAAAGTGCTCTAATTAGGTTCTTATCTATCCCCCTCCTTAATTTCCCTGTCTAGCCACTTGTTTCCAATTAAATGCGTTGATGACCAACATCCCATATCAGGTCTCTAATCAGGGAATCCAACTACTTGAACCATGAGACTGGGACTCACATGTGTGATTAGTGAAACAAATATAGAAGTTTTGCTAAAAAGATCATCTTGTTCAGGGCAACACATGCCATGATCAGTAGGTGAAGAAAGAGCCAGAAAGATGTGCTACCATTAAGAGTTCCCAACACCTTCCTGATTACCTTCTCTAAGGTCCTCCGCTTTGTGACATATTAACACCCCCTTGTACTAAAAAGGATGGCCAGGCCCAACCAATTCCCAGTTTGTTTGCCCCCAATAACCTTCCAGTGGGTGCTACAGAGAAAAAATGCTTTAGATTAATTAATCTTAAATCCCGAGAGGTTCCCAAATCCAATAAATAATTTTACCATAGGTGGCAGGTCCACCTCCTCATCTTTAACATTTAACAGTGGGCCATATACCTACAAAGGTATGATGTACTGTTGCCCCCAGAAGAATAACCTTCCCACTGCCCTTACCCCTATACACTACACCTAATGGTCAAATCACTATTGTGAAGAGTATAGGGGAGAGGGGGCACCCCTGCAGCATGGCACAGAACACTTGATACTCCTGGGAGATACGCTGGCCAGTCCAAGATGTAGGGTATGTATATAAAAGACATATCCATCAAATCCATCCTATCCACACACCCATCCTCAACATGACTGCATCCAGACAATGCCATTGGATAATTTCAAAACCTTTTTCTAGGGCTACAGAAACCACCATTGCTTTAAGATAGGTCTCAATCTCTGTGTCTTGCAACACCGTATAGAGTACAAACCAAATTTGGTCTATGTGAATCAGTGTGGTGGGGTAGGTGCTTAATCTATCGGCCAGTACTTTACTGAGATTCTCGAAAGCCATGTTGAGCTTGGAGGGTGACCTAAAGGAGGATAAGCTCATCCCCATTGCTTTAGTCTTGGGTAGAGGTACTACCAGGGCCTCCCTTGTTGTTGCGGGGAGTTCTCCCTCTTCCAATGCCCCTATGTAAATGCCAACTAGTTTTTGAGTCAGTAGAGTTACATGGGTTTCATAGAACGCGTCTGAGAGTACACCAGTGGACTTTCCTAGAAAATCTAGACGTAATTACCTGTTAATATTTTTATTTTTATTTTGTCCTCAATATTTAGTACCATCAAAATCTGACTTTGATGATTTAGTATGCACACCGTTAACTCAATGACAAGAACCTTGATGTTTCCATACATCAACTTTCACCAAATGCCATGTAACTTAGATTCACCTGGCACACCAACCTCCCCTTCACAGAGTACATTGTCAAAAAAAACACAAAGACCATCTAGTACATACTCTCTCTTCTAAAGACAGTGAGACTGTTTCTTCCAGACAGTGACTTTAGACCTGCTGTCCAAGCCCTTATACCTTCACATCTGGGTGGCAGTAACACCCTGCTCCATGGCTTCCCAGACTCCACATTGGCCCCCATCAAGGGCATCCTACATGTTGCAACATGTCTCACCTAGGGCCTGAATGAACATGATCACATCACCCCCACCCTGATAGAGCACCTTTGGCTCCCATTGCAGATTTGCACCACCATCTTCAAAACAATCTGCATCATTTACAATACCATCACAAGCACTACTCTTGCTTTCTTTGTAAACAAGCTCACAATCACTGGTGGCTCTAACCTCTCCCGAAGCCAGACCATCATCAGACTTGAGATTGAGAAGTGTAAACAAAATAAAACCAAGGAAGCAGACCCTTTCCTTCTATGAACACAGATCTGCAACAACATCCCAATATTCATTAGGAGCACCCCAACACTGTTTCAATTTAGGAAAGAGTTGAAGATGCTTTACATTACAATGCAGTAACAGTACATTCATGCTGGCAGAATCCAGATACCTCCCCTATCACTCACTAGGCTTGCATTTGACCATGTACAGTGCTCTGCTGCCTTTTGGTTATGTGTGTGCTTTATAATTATGACATATATAACTACATATCTACAGTAGTACTAGAGTGAAGTGCAGTTCACAGATTTGCACGTCACCAGGTAAAATACTGTCATTCGTTGAAAAAGAGCTAATGTTTCAAGACAGCTGACTCATTGCCTGAGGGAAACAACAACGTGGACATTTGCCATGCAAGCAGAATTACACTTGCCTGAACAACAACTGCCTTTTTCTCTACCATAACAACGCAAGTGCGAAACTATGCATATGGATGGTTAAGACAGAGAGCAGTCTAGTGGATCGGGACAGGATGCAGTGAGGTATGGGGGGCTGGGGCAAAGTTGAGGGTAGTTTTTAGTGGTGGTGAGTGGATTAAGGGCTTAGGGTGAGTTGGGGCTGTCGAGGTAGTTTTTTTTAGGGACGGTTGTGGTGGGATTGCGGAAGTTTATTTTTTAGGGCTTAGGGTGGGTGGGGAGGGTCTGGGTAGTTTATTTTATGAGGCAGGCATGGGGTAGGTATAGTTTTTTGTAGTGCTTAGGGTGGGGATCAGGGTTGTTTATTTTTTAGGGGTGGAGTAGTTTATTTTTTAGGGGCGGGAAAGGGTTAAGAAAGGTCGGGAGGAGAGGAGGTAGGATTGGGAGAGGACGTGCTGAGGTATGTGGGGCTGGATTTAGTGCTTAGGGTGGGTGGGGGTCGGGTAGTTTATTTTTTAGGAGCAGGGGTGGGGGTAGCTTTTTTTAGGGCTTAGGGTGGGTGGTGGGATCCAAGGAGTTTATTTTTTACAGGCGGGTGTAGGCGTGCAGGTAGTTTACTTTTTAGAAGTGGGGAAGATTCAAGGAAGGGCAGGAGGAGAGGAGGAAGGATCGGGAGAGGATGCGATGAGGTAACGGGGGATGGGGCAGGGTTTGGGGAGGTAGTTTTTAGAGGTAAGGGTAGATTTAGGGCTTAGGGTGGGTCAGGGTAGTTTGTGGGGGGATCAATGTAGTTTATTTTTTAGTGCTTATGGTGCGTGGTTGGGTAGTGTACTTATTAGGGGTGGGGGAAGGTTTTAGGGCTCAGGGCAGGTGGGGGTGTCAGGGTAGTTTAGTTCTTAGGGGTGTGGTGGTGAGGTCAGAGTATTTGTTTTAGGACTTAGGGTGGGTGGGAGGTCGGGTAGTTTTGTTGTTAGGGGTGGGGAAGGTTTTAGAGCTCAGGGCAAATGGGGGTGTCGGGGTAGTTTAGTTTTAGGGGCAGTGGTGGGGAGGTGGGGGTAGTTCTTTTTTTTTAGGGCTTAGGGTGGGTGGGAGGTTGATGTAGTTTACTTATCAGGGGTGGAGGTAGTTTTGGACCTCAGGGTTATACATTTTTAGGTTAAGGAGGGGTTTATGACATAACCACACATGCCATTCTCATATATGCCTTTACTAAGAATGCGTTGTAAAGGCATGCGTGGAAAAGACACTGTCATGGTTCCAACTGCGTTGTTAAGGCGTTATGTGGTTGTTTCATGCAACCATTGCTCCTAGGTGTATGCTGTGGTTGGTAAAAGCGAACTGTGAGTGGGAGTTAAACAAAACAATGGATAAAGAGGGCTGACTAAGGCCCTCATTATGACATTGGCGGTCAGGTGACTGCCACTCCAGTGATGGTGGTAGTACCGTCGCCAGGCTGGAGGTAATGACCGCCAAATAGTGATCATAGTGGTGATCCCTCCCATAGACAGCCAATGTACCACCCCAAATACCAGTGCGGTACAGCCACTGACTACAGTGGTAGACACCTACAGGATGGCAAAAGACAAGGATCCGCCCACCATATTATGACATAGCAAACCGCCAAGAATTCTGGGACATTGGCATCAAAAGCGTGACAGAAACACATCATATAAAAGGAAACACTTACCTCCAGGGACACAGAGGAGTCTGCGGCCACCATGGAACACGAACTGGAAGTCTTCCCAATGCTGTACCATGTGATGGCCATCCAGGAGCGCCAACAAAGATGATGACGGTGAGTACAGCCACCTAGCACAAAAGTGAGGGAGGAGAGAGTGACAAACACACATGCACAACACACACCAAACACACATGCCACACACCCAGAACAATCTACAGAGTAAATCAGCAGCAACACAACCCAGGAACAAAGAAAGCTAGGACACATACCTGTTGACCAATCACTGTAATTAGGTGGAACAGCGACCTCAATTGTAAAAAGAGATAAATCTAAATATAAATATGTACAGAAAGGGCCATTGGCCAATCCAAAGTTACTAATGGCCACAGGGCTTTGTCCAATTCCCAACTTGACTTCTGACAGCCTAGGCACTCCACTGGGCGGAGGCATCATAGAGATGTCAGACAGGCACCATAGAGGTTGCGGTGGTTGGGGGGGTGGATTTTTTTTCCTTCCTTGGGCGTGGGTTTTGGAGGGGATGGGTCCTTGCCCTTCTGGGTAGGGGGCAGAGGAGTGGCCTTGGGACGAGGGGCTGGAGTGCCACTCTTGTTCCCCTTAGTGGCAGGGGAACTCTTAGGGTGAGGAACAGGAGTCAAATGGGAGCTGGAGGTACTGGGCTGGGGGGACTTTCCTCTTACGGGCAGGACAGGGCGTTGGGTAGGCAAGAGGTCAAGGCAGGAAAGGAAAAGCTTCTTAGGACCAGTGTGGAGGGGTGTGGGAGGAGGAATGGGTGTGGATGTAGAGGGAGTGGTTGTAGGAGGAGGAGGTGTGCTTGACTCTGGTGTAGGTGCATGGACAGTGTGCATGTGAGAGGTGGATGGCTGTTGGGTGTCTGAGTGGGAGAGTTTATGGCCCTCATTCTGACCTTGGGGGGCGGCGGAGGCCGCCCGCCAAAGTCCCGCCGTCAGGTTACCGTTCCGCGGTCGAAAGACCGCGGCGGTAATTCTGACTTTCCCGCTGGGCTGGCGGGCGGTCGCCTTCAGGCCGCCCGCCAGCCAAGCGGGAAAGAGGCTTCCACGATGAAGCCGGCTCGGAATCGAGCCGGCGGAGTGGAAGCTGTGCGACGGGTGCAGTTGCACCCGTCGCGTATTTCACTGTCTGCGCAGCAGACAGTGAAATACATTTAGGGGCCCTCTTACGGGGGCCCCTGCAATGCCCATGCCAGTGGCATGGGCACTGCAGGGGCCCCCAGGGGCCCCGCGACCCCCCCTACCGCCATCCAGATCCCGGCGGTCGGACCGCCGGGATCTGGATGGCGGTAGGGGGGGTCGGAATCCCCTCGGCGGCGCAGCAAGCTGCGCCGCCTTGGAGGATTCAATGGGGCGGCGGTACACTGGCGGGAGCCCGCCAGTGTTGCCGGTCCGACCGCGGCTTTACCGCCGCGGTCGGAATCCCCATTGGAGCACCGCCGGCCTGTCGGCGGTGCTCCCGCGGTCCTCCGCCCTGGCGGTCTTTGACCGCCAGGGTCAGAATGACCGCCTATGTGTCTTTGGAGGGGGGCAGACAGGGTGGGGAAGGATAAACAGGACGTGTGGATGTATGTTATGGTGGTGTCTGCAAGTGAGGTGGGTGTGCTGGATGAGGTGGTGATGGTGGTGACTGCGCATGTAGTGTGTGGGATGCATGTCTGGTGTCTGCTGTTGTGGTTACTGTGGGCAAGGCTCTACAGGTGGCAGAATCTGTGTCTGATGATGCAGTGCATGCAGGTGTGAGTGTTGATGTGACTGTGAGGGAGAAGGAGGAGGGGGAGACAGTGGAGGCAGTGGCTGTTGTTATATGTGCTTCTGTGTGTTGGCTGTGTGTGTGCTTGTGGAATGAAGTGTGGTGCCTGTACTTGTCTGTGCGAGTCCTGTCTGTTGTATTGGGTGCATGCTTGTCTGATTGTGTGCATGGGATGGGTTGGGGGAGAGGGCTTTGGGACTAGGATCAGGTAGTTGGAGGGGGAACAGAGGACTAGGGGCACTGGCTGCCATCAGAGAGGAGGCCAGAGCTTGAAACGATCTCTGTAGGGCAGCCAATCTACCGTGAATGCCCGCCAGCCCCTGGATGGCATTCACTGTGGTTGACTGCCCAACAGAGAAGGATCTCAGGAGGTTAATAGCCTCCTCACTGAGGGCAGCAGGGGTTGGCGAAATATCTTGTAGCTGGGGTGGTCCCAGAGGGGTCCGCCACCACCAGGGAGCTTCCATCGGAGGAGGAATCAGAGTCTGTAGTTGTTGCTCCAGTCTCCCCCGTGGTGCGCCCCTCGCCCTTCAACCCACTGTTCCCCTTGGTGTCAGCGGACTCTGCCTTCTGGGTCCTGTGGACTGTAGCTCCCTCACTCGCTGGTGCCCCTGCCCCTTCACCAGATGATTCTAATGCACATTTGGACAGGATGACAAAAGGAGAGAGGGTGGGAGTGAAATAAAGTGAGCACAGGGTCAATCACAGCACCAATGGCACAGATGGCATACACATCACAATCACTCCCTGTGACTTACATTGGGCAGTATGGACACAGTGACAAACCATTGCCTGGTACTACAGCAGGAAGGAACCTAAACGCTACCATCTGCACACCAACTGGGACCGAGTAAGCCCTGTCTGCCATGGTATGCTAGCTACCTAGCAATACCAAAAATGCATACCACCCTACACAGATAAGCAGGGCCATGCAGGAATGGCTCAATCTGCATATTGGTGTATCCACTGACTAGAACCTTGCACCCAAACCCCATGGCAGGCAACAGATACAAAATACCACACAGTCTGTACTCACCCCCTTGTGGCTGTTGGGCTGCCCTCAAGTGCCCATCCAACTCAGGATTGGCCACTGCTAGTATGCGGGCCATTGGGGGGGTCAGGCTCTGACAGGCACCCCTCCCTCGTTGAGAGGCCGTCTCCAGCTGGGTCTCCACAGACTTCCGGGCCCAGCATCTGAGGTACTTCCACTGTTTCCTGCAGTGGGTGCTCCACCGGCTATGGACCCCCAGGGTCCACACTTCCTTGGCAATTGCATGCCACAACCCCTTCTTCTGATAGGCGCTGACCTGCAGAGGAAACACAGACAGAAGGACACCATGAACCATACAATCCAGCCTGTCACTCAAATGGCTTACATACTGCATTTGCCCCCATCAAGCACACACATCACCCGTACATCTGCATTCACATGGTCTGCAGCCATATCCCCAAATGAAGCACTGCAAGCACACACATACATCTACATGTAGCCATGTTGCATGCAATTTACCCATGATGTACTCACCTGTTGGTCTGGAGGCCCATACAACTGCCCAAACGGGGGGTAGGACCCTATCCACGAGCTTCTCCAACTCCTCCGACATAAAGGCTGGGGCCCTTTCCCCTGTAACACGGGCCCGGAAGGTTCCAGACACAGGTCACAGCAGCACATGCAGTGGAGATATCATTGAGTGGAAAGTCAGGAATCAAGTGAAGTTGTAGAAAGAAAATGGCGGTCACGTCCGCAACGGTGAACACCGTCACTGCCGGCGTTGATCATCATTAGTTCCTGTACTCCAAAGAGCCCCATCTTAGCCAATGACGAACAGCACGGCGGTGCAGACCGCCTTCTGCCATGATGCCTAACGTCGGGGGAGTGAGGTCACTACCACTTGTCCCTGCATACAGGACAGGCGGTCGCCATTTTCTACTGCCAGTACTTATTTTTTGAATTTATATATGCATCATTGGTGTCGACTGTAGACACCTACACAATTCTAGTGTCCTACATACGTGCCCTGTGTACTATGATGTTGTGTGTCCATGGGTCCTGTTATCACACCCATTTGACTTTTGGCTCACTTAAATACCAACCACTGCAGAGCACTGGGAGGAGGAGGAGGAAAGCACCTGTGTACAGACCCCTTGTAAACTTGGCTACAGTAGAGGACCGGCACATCATACTCACCTATCGTCTGGACAGGTCCACAATCACAATCAGAACTATGTGCACAATTGGGGCCTGATCTGATACCTGCTCTTCGTAGCACCACAGCAACTCCCCCTCTTTTGCAGGTACTGCCAGTGCTCCATTTCCTGGCAACTGGTTCTTTCCAGGAGACTGTGGGCTTGGCTGCAGGAATGTCAGAGCCAATGTTCTCGATTGTGCTTGGAAGGGTTTTGGCTGCCTTGCTCAAACACATGATCAGATACATCGCATTCCCCAGTTTGACGATTTGCCCATTGTGAAGGCTGGATTCTAGGCAATGGGACACATACCACATGTGATTGTGGCCATTGACGGGACCCATATTGCCTTATCCCTCCCAGGGCAAATGAGCAGGTGTACAGGAATAGGAAGAGTTTCCACTCTCTGAATGTCCAGATGGTGTGCCTTGCTGATCAGTATGTCTCCCACGTTACTGCCAAGTATTCTGGATCTGTGCATGATGCCTATGTTTTCAGGAATAGCAGCATCTCACAGGTGATGGCATGACCACAGAGGCAAAGAGGCCCATATTTAAACTTTTTCACCCAAAACTGCGCTAATGCAGTTTTGCATGAAAAAGTTTACCGCTGTCTAGCGTCATTCCAGAGTGCCAGCCGAGCACCATATTTATGGAACGGTGGAAGCCGGTGCTAAGGGTGGGCTAACGTCAATGAAAATTACATTAGCCGGGTGGGGGTGGCGGTATGGGGAAAGGGGGTTTTGCACTGAAAAATGAAGTTAGGCTGGTTAGAGTAAAAAGAAAAAGACTCTAACCAGTCTAGCGTCATTTCTCAATGCAAAACCTACCATACCACATGACTCCTGTTGTTTCTCCTGTCTACTGTCTTAGAAAAGACAGGAGTCATGCTTACCACCCCAATGACCAGCACAGGGGACAAGGGTCCCATGGGCATGGTAATTACACCTGGTGCCATGTAGGGGGGCCCATTTCAGGGCCCCCAATGGCACTTTAAAAAATTAAACCAAATACTTACCTCTACTTACCTATACTTACCTGGGATGGAGACCCCATCCTCCACTGTCCCTCTGCTGTGGGTGGGAGTGTCCCTGGGGCCTGGGGAGGGCACCTGTGGGTGTATTCCATGGTGTTCCACCATGATAATAGGCCCACAGGTCCCCTAACGGCTGCCATGACCCAGGTGTTAAATAATGGCTCTAAGCAAGCTTAGCACCATTATTTAGGCCCACCTCCTTCCTGTGCACCATTTTTGCACGGGAGGATAAATAAGGCACTAGGGCATTAGAGTAATTTTTTGCTTGGGAGCGCATACCTCGCATCTCATTGACACAAGGTAGTTTCCCGCTGGCAAAAAATGACTTTAACTTCAATATTTTGACATTAGACTAGTCTAGCATCAAAATATAAATATGAAGTTAGGATTGCGCTGAATTAGCGTCATAAAAAATGACGCTAATTCAGCGCAAACAGAGTATAAATCTGGGTCAGAGTGTGGCTTATAGGTGAGCTTTAGTCCCCACCCAATGTATGTCAGTGTATGCCTATTGTGCATGGCTAATGTGTGCCCCTCACTTCTTCCAGGTGACTCCAGCTACCCAAACCTGTCCTGGCTGTTTACTCCTGTTAGGAATCCGAGAACAGGGGATGAGAATTGGTACAATGATGCACAAGGACGTACCAGAAGGATTGTGGAATGCACTTTCCGTCTCCTGAAAGACAGGTGTAAGTGCCTCCATTTGTGGATCCCTATGCTACTCCCCTGAGAAGGTCTGCCAGATTGTGGTGGTCCGCTGCATGCTATACAATTTGCACCTCAGATGCCATGTGCCCTATCTGTAGGAGGAGGGGGTGACAATGCACCTGTGGCAGCAGTGGACACTGAGGACAGTAAGGAGGATGTGGACAACAGGACATTTGCACAGGATAATGCAGTTCAATGCAGTTCAATACATTGCGCATTTTGTTCTGATAAAGCACTTTTACTCAAGTTGTGTTCAAGGGTGTTTATTTGAATAACAAAAAGAACAATGGAAAGTGCATTAGAGTGGGATGATGGTTGGGAAAAGTCCAGTGTAGTGGCCCAGTCTAATTGTAGCACAGGTCCAGTATCCATGGGACCATTGGAAGAGGAGCAATGGCAGTCCAAAGTGAACAAGGTGAATCAGTGGAACACAAGGGAGACATTCTGGAGGGGCTCATTTCCTGGCAGTGGTCTCGGTCTTGGCAACTATCTCTGGTGTCTGTCTGTGTCGCAGGGAACGTTTGCGGGGTGGGTCATCTTCTGTAGGGGGAGGGGTGCTGGTGGCCTTTGAGTCCTATGGCCCGGCTTCCTGTCAACTAGCTGCAGCAGATGTGAAGGGCTGGTCAGTACACTGGCTAGTGGAAGGGGCCTGTTGGTGTGTTGTGTACTCACACATGATGTTCGCCATGTCACTCAGCACCCCTGCAATGGATGCCATGGTGAATTCAATGCCTGCAATTGTTGCATGACTTTCCTGGTAGTGTTCCCTCCTGGTAGTGTTCCCCCTGCAGCCGCTGGTTCTCCTGCATGATGTTGATCACCTGACTCATCCTGTCCTGGGATTGTTGGTATGCCCCCAGGACATGTATGAGTGCCTCCTGGGCAGTCGGTTCCCTGAGCCTGGCCTCCCCCTGGTGCACAGTTGTCCTCTGACTGTCCCTGGCCCCCTGTGCCTCTGTCCCCTGAAAGGTGTGCCGGCTCCCACTTACACCAGGATCTGTCGACTCTGGTCCCTGCACAGTTGGGCACACTACTGATTGACGTGTCCTGGGGACTGAGGATTGGGGCCATGGCTGGCTGCTGTGGTGTTTGAGTCTGGGGGGGCCATGTGGTGAACTGGCTGTGGGATGTGGTAGCCAACTGACCAGTGGTCCCAGATGGCCCAGGGAGTTCATCCAGATCAAGAACTCCAGAGTTGCTGTCATCACTGAAAGCATCTTCTTTTGGGGGACTCGGTTGCCGTGGCATCTCCTTCACGCTGACATTGGCTGGGGCACCTGTGGGGATGTAAGTGATTTGTTTGGGTAATTGTCTGTCACATAGTCTGCATTTCTACCTTTCCCAATGATATTGGTGTTGTCCTCCCACCTTTGGTAGTGTATGGATTATGGGATTGATAGTTCTACATGCTGTCCATGCATTGCTGGTGGGTGTGCATGCAGAGCTGGGAGGGATGTGCTTGAAGTGGGTATGACATGCAAAGGTAGACCTTTAGTTGTGGTAATTGGGGGGTGCACAGTGTGAGATGGAATGGGGTGAAGTGTGTCAGGGTGAGGGGGTGACATGGCATTCAGGTATGGGTGGTGGTAGGTTGGTAATGGTGACTCACCAGTGTCCAGTCCTCCGGCTACTCCAGTGAGGCCCTCAGGATGCAGTATTGCCAAGACTTGCTCCTCCCATGATATCAACTGTGGGGGAGAAGGCGGGGTCCACCCCAGTCCTCCTGATGGGGACTGGTGCCTTGCTGCAATGGAACGCACCTTCCCCCGTAGGTAATTCCACCTCTTCCGAATGTCGTCCCTTGTGCGTTGATATTGTCCCACTCTGTTCACACTGTCCACGATCCTCCGCAATATCTCCATCTTCTTGACAATAGAGATCTGCTGTACCTGTGCTCCAAACAGCTGTAGCTCTACCCCGACTATTTCCTCCACCATCCCCTGCGACTCCTCATCAGTGAAACGGGGGTGCCTTTGTGGGTACATGGGTGTTGTGTGGTGTGTGTGTTATGCAGAGGGTGTTGAGTGATGTGGTGGGGTGGTGTGGTGTGTGGTGTGTGTCATGTGAATGGGTAGTTGTGTGTGTGTGTGCAGTTATCTCTGGGAGTGGCTTGGTAAGGTGTAGCGGTCTTCTCATGTTTGCAAAGGATTGTGGGTGAAGTGATGGTGTGTTTTATAGTGCTGTTGGTGGGTGTGTGGGGTGTGTGTATTTGAGTCAGGTGTGGCTTTTTGGACTGGCCAATGTTGGCTCATTTTGGTTTTGAGTGGCCATTTCTGGTGCAGAGGTGTGCACCGCCAATGGTTTACCTCCATTGAATGTCTGCTGTGGTGATTCATGAGGCATTATTGGGAGGGCATTGTTTTGCCTGCTTAATGATATGCGTGCTAGTTCTGACAGTTTTTCGCTTTCATTGGGTCTGGCGAATTTGTGGTTGTGGCTGGTTTCTGTCGGTTTTGTGTGTGTGTGTGTGTGTGTATCATAATCTGGCAGACAGATGTTCGTCTCCGTGGTAAAATGTAGGTGGCCGCAACCATGGCGGTATTTGGTAAATACTGCCAATGTCATAATGACGGCCTACATGTCCTCTTTGTATATATAAATATATGTCTTCTTATTTATGAATTAATTGGATTATACAAGGCTGCAAATCAATCAATACATACCTGATATCAGTCAATAGAAGGGAAAAAAGTCTAAAGTATTTTACAGTGCAAAGTTAAATACTATTCACAAGATGGACCAAATGCACCTTTTGACATAATACACATTTTGAAAAATGCATTTTTAAAGTGTTGTATGTCCGTTGGCTAGGTTATCAATATTGCACTCAAGTCCATTTACTGCATTAAAAAGAGTACATATTCACTGAAACGAAAGAAGAAAATATTATTTATTTAATGTAGTGTGGTGTGACATATCCTCTTGTAATAAATGCAGATGTTCGGTGTCATGGTACACTCTAACCAACCTAATGTGCTATGGGTTCAATATGCGGGGAAATAAAAGCTGTATGGTAAGCCAGGGTCTCATAGTATGCTCTTTTAATTTTATTAACCCACATGGAAAACAACAAATAAAGGAGCAATAGTATTCATCCTTCAGGTAACTAGACCACCCAGATTCTGCACCTCTATTAAACTTTAAACTACTACCATGATGAATCGTACTCCACTGTGGTTGCTTTCATCCGGTGAGAGGGGGTGATCAATGGCTACCATACATTTAAAATCTAAAAAAAGCTCTAGAATGTATATTGCAAATGTACAACTGTCAGGAGTAAAGAATGCGTCTGGCAAACAAAAGTAAGGCAGGACCATGTTAGTATTAGGCCCTTTTGTGAATTCTCGCACCTGCTTCTTCTTCCAAAGTTAAAATATGGACTACTACTGCAGTTAAAATGATTGGCGCTCCAAGTAAAACACGATGCAAGAAAAGCAACTTTGCGCGTTTTATATATAAGGGCTGTAAATTTACTTGAAGGTAACCAAAACTGGTTTCCGGCGAACAATACTCCAGTGACCATTAGCTAATGCTTTCCTATGGCAACATTCGATCATTTCTACTGAGCCCCCCTATGGTGTCAGTGCAACATTCCTGATAGTTAGATGTTAAAAGGCAGAATATGAAAATTACATAGGGCCTAATTTTAATTTGGCAGATCGAATTTTATGCATTGATATTTTTGGGAAGAAAGCTGACATTAATCATTAGATGAGAGCGTTTTATTGCTCCTCGAGCAGAAAAATGTTTAGGGCTTTCGTGCTAGCAAAATTTGCTGAACAAACTGCACAAAGAGGGCTCGGCGATCACCGCTACCGCACTCCCTCCTAGGGACCTGGATGTGGTCGCCATTGATAACGTGGAGCCTTCCGCTATAGAAAGATTTGAAATACAGAGGCAAAATAATAATTTAACAACACCAGTTTAACAAGAAATTGGCCGTGGATTCCACAAGCTGCTCTAAAGTGGTTGAATTTATTAAATATTTCAGCACTTTTTGATGGGGGTCCTACCTAATAAAATACTGGCAAATGAGACTAAATGGTGTGCATTACAGCACAATTTCCGAAGTATTTGGGTACATTATCAAACTTTTTACAGGTAATTTGTCAAAAAAGCTAAAACATTTCTACTTGCATCTACTTTCCAGCTCCTTAATTTTCCCCATCATACTCCTTTCGCCTAGATTATGTCATTTATTATGAATGACAACCTACCGGTGACATTATGTCGCAGTTTTGTGGCGTGCAAAGCAGCCCTGAGGTTTGATAGTGCTTAGGCACTAAATGGAATTGCTGACAGGACTTAAGTCATTAATTCATTCAAATAGGTGAACCGCTACTTTTTAAGGCTCTGCAATGATCCGATAAAGAGCTTCATGTGATATCCACCCCAAACAGGGAGTTCTCTCTCAAATCTTAGTCCTCGAAACCTACAGATCTTCATGAGACATTTGCCAGCAATTGCTGATGGCTGGGTATATACCATAAAGGAAGGCCCAGAATTATAAGCTCTGTAGTGTACAATGTATAGTACTTTGTAAATGATCTTCTTGACCGAAAGCAAACTGTGTAGCTGTGCGGTACGGAAGAAATGTATTGTTAAGAAAAGCTGGTACCCGTGAACGATGGTGACACAGCAGATGTTCTGGTAGGGTGATAGAGCGTTCCGTACTAATAATTTACCTGTATTTGGACGCTCTTTAGGCCGATGAATCTTTTGGCTAAGTGAGACTCTCTTCACCCGAGATCAGTCAATTTAATGTAATTAATAATCAATAACGAACATAAGCAATGCCCTGATCAACATAACACTTAACAATTAATCCAGAATACATTTCGGCGAACCATGACCTTTCGGTCATGAATAACCACACCAGTTTATTCAAAGTTAATGAATTTATTTCCCTATATTAACAAAGCTAGCACAATATAGATGTGTCTCAACACCAAATGATAAACGTAAATGAACATTAATAGCTGTCCATAACGGCGGAAAAGATGCAATCTATGCAGCATTTGAATAACAAGGCATTCGATAATAGCAATGCAAATCACTAAAACTATAATCTGTAATGAGCTAATTGCATACATTAGTCAGCATAACAAGGTCTCAAATTGCATCGTGCGACAAAAGGAATCCTCATCTAACCTCAAATGAGCATCGGCATGTGGGACTTCATGCAAAAACAATTTAGTAACATTAATTTAGAAAACTCCTAGCTAGGGCTCTTACCAAAAATCAGCAGTTGGTTACCTAAAAAGAAAACACAATGCAATTGTACAATGTCCTTTCATATTTACCAAATTCAATCAGCATTCAAGGAAGTCTTCGTCTCACAGGTACCGTTTTCTCGATCAGCATGGGACGGGGCAAAGGGGCAGGGGTGGACGGGGCAGTTGCCTCACGGCGGCAAGATAAAACTACTACTTCATGCAAAGGGATCAAATCAAAGTTAAAGTCTCTAGGGCGAGAATTACTTAAAGTCTCTAGAAGACGGCAAAATGACGAAGTCAGCAAGATGGGCCATAATGGCCAATGTCCTGCAAAATGACGGGTATGGGGCGATGTCTCTCAATAATAGCTCTCAAAATGGCGGGCAATGCTGCAATGGCTGCAAAATGGCTGTAATGGCACCTGGTTTAAATAGACAACAGTTCAAATCCAGTAGGGTCTTCCATTGGAGGGTTCATAGGTTGGCTTCAAATTGTCCAATCAAAAACAACAGTTCTCAAGCTTTTACTTAAGCATACATTATCCTTGGAGACGGTTACGTAAGTTGCAACATTTTATACCAATTAACTCACTTTCAGAGCTTCCATTGTCCGCACCTGCAGATTGACCTTGGAGCAAAGAAAAAAAAGATGCCAGGCTGGCACGAAACCTTAAGATAAGCATGTGAACGATCTCAGTGGAAAAGTACAGCTTCAAGCAGAAATACATGTTTATTAGCACATTGGAAAAATACGAGCATCCAAATCGTGAGACAAGGCAACTAGGCCGAAGCCTACACTAAAGTTATGCTAAGCTAAAACATTTCAAACAAGCAAATCATAGCACACGTTTACGATTATGTCAGATTCGTACACTTCTAATACATCACGTTATATAAAGCACACTTATAAATGTTGGCAAACTACTCTAAGGGCACATTTGTCCCCGTACAATCTTTATTAGTTCGGTTAAAGTCACACTTGATTATTGCAGCACTACGTTTAAGCGCTAATAAATGTAAAACCTTCATTTCTGCGTCATCAAGGGCAATGTACATAGGGACTACAATGAGTGCAGGATGATATGAAAAGTGCAACCCAGATAAAAAGCGGCCCAGGTAAGAGTGGGAGAAACTGCTAATGAATTATTAATTGAATAAAAGAGGACCGTGAAAATGACTCAGTCTGAGGGGAAGCAAATAAATACGTTCTCACCAAACATTACATCCAGGTTCTGACCAATTGGACGTAGGTTTTGACGGAGTCCATAAGTACTTTGAGAAGAGAGATGCTTCTTTACCCCCCCCCCCAAAAAAAATATCGTTCATTGTGCACCTATTACACCTGATGGATATCTTTGGCCCAAAACTGTTTTGTAACTCTTTTGAGTGGATTTTGTTTTCTGAGCAATAGTTCAGACACCCAACTCTTTGTGCATTATGTGTCCTTTTTGGAATGGATTGAACAGTGTGACTACTTATCAGACATATAATTATGCTGTAAGGTACTGAGATTACCTAGGCACTGAGGCACAGATCTATACTTGCTTTGCGCTGAAATAGTGTCATTGTTTTACGCTAATTCAGCACACACTTAACTCCATATTTGTATTTTGATGCTAGACCTGTCTAGCATCAAAATATTGGAGTAAACCTCATTATTTGGATGCGTGAAATCTACTTGCGTTAATGAGATGCAAGGTAGGTGTCCCCGTCCAAAAAATTACTCTAATCCCCTAATGCCATATTTATCTACCCGGGCAAAAATGTTGCAAGGGTGGAAGGCGGACCCAAAAATGACGCTATTCTTTGATTTGCGCCAAATTTTAACACCTGGGTCAGACTAGGCGTTAAAATGAGGCCCACACACCACTACTTTAGAAAAACGCACAGAAGAATCACTAACCCACAGGACAGGATGAAAGTTCTATTGCTCCAGCTTGAGAGACGATGCAGAGGACAGCAACATCAACAGCAACCACCACCACTACAACGCTAATTCAGCACACACTTAACTCCATATTTGTATTTTGATGCTAGACCTGTCTAGCATCAAAATATTGGAGTAAACCTCATTATTTGGATGCGTGAAATCTACTTGCGTTAATGAGATGCAAGGTAGGTGTCCCCGTCCAAACATGTTATCCACATGTTATCCACTATAGTAGACAACTTTCTTATTTTGATGGAATTCAACACAACTCCCAATGAAGGAATCATGGCTCCAAATATATCTCCTACCACAGCAGCTGCGGTCTCTCTTTTCTGGATACAATGGGATCCAGATGTCTTTGGAATCATCGATAGGTCATCCAGTTGATAAACCTTTGGGAATACTATACCCAAATAACATCTCCCCCACCACCCTTTTGGAAGACGATAATAGGCATTATACCCACAAATGTAATATACACCTGGTATGACAGGGTCAAGTCCGTTCATCATGAATGTCCATTTGGCCTTAAAGATAAACGTATGTTTACACTCACTCGCTCCTACGAAAATGTTATCATAATAAGATTCACCTCGATATATACAAAATTTCCCTACATGCCAAGCATCTAAAGCTATTCTCCCTTGTGTTTTTATTGCTGCAAAATCATAATGATCTACTGAAGTCCTCTTACTTAGCTCCTTTTCTAATTTCGCATTCATTTGTGCCCTTCTATCATCTGTGCGATCTAAAAAGCTTATTTCTACTGCAGAGAGCGAGCAGGTAAGGTTTTCCCTATGAGCGTGAGCCGTTTCAAAAGGTTGCATTGGCTCGAAAAATTCCCTCATTATTTTAGCATCCCAATCTTTAGCAATCTGGCTTAGCTGCGCTATTATAGGAACATATGCAAAGGTAACATCATAATTTGTGTAAAAATACTGTATGTTGGTTTGACCATAAAATCTAGAAGTTACTATACTACATGTAATCCCGTATGTAAGAGGCATGTGGTGATAAGTCACCCCTTCCTTTACTGATGTCGGTATCTGTGTACACACATAACAATCTTTCGCATCCATAGTCTCAACATATTCTGTTAGCAAGCGATAGAAAACATTATACGAAAGCTCCTTCTTATTATGCAAGTGTCTTTCATTTAATTCTAGTCTTTTTAATGCGGTTAGTTCAGTGACAGTAACAGGAGCAAAAGTAGAAGCATCAATTCTCTCATTCTCACCCTTTCCACGTGTAGCAAGCACTATTCCCATTATTATTAGTACACATGCAATTATCAAGCCTATACACGCATATTTACAATACTTCACTCTACTGTTTTGTGTAGCCATGATCTGTATAGAATCAGAGAGCTAGAAGCACTTATAAAGAAACTATTTAACAATTCAGTTACAAAGCTGAACAAGCGCAATGTTCACACAGTTTTCTTCAAGAGGCCAGTCACTTATCGGTTAGCAGCATTTGTCTCAATTCGGCAATAACTCAGTCTTTATTAGTTCAGCAAGTGTCTCATCCGGTTTAGCAATGTCTCAGCTGGTTGTATCACGTTAGATTGTAGCAAGCAATGTCATTTATCACCCTTTCAATCAACAGTGTCCATAAAACTTTTCTTTTCTATTGGTATCTCTTCTTCTTCGTTCTCGAGGCTTAGAGATACAAATTCGTCAGTCCAATCGTCATTGACTGCATATGCCCATTCTGGACCGGAATATCTCCTGTTTGGTATCCTTTTCCTTTTCAATTTTGCTTCTCTTTTCGATTCTGCCTCACTGGTACTTTCCTCTTTGGCCAAGTCTTTTCCTTCACTTGAGGTTGGTACCACGACAGACACTTCCTTTCTTTTCTCTTTCACTTTTGGCCTTTCTCCGTCGTTCAAATGTTCTCTAGTTCTTTGTTTTACTGGTGATATACTTAGTCTCCTCTTTGCACCGTGTCCACTTGATGGACCTGCGATCTTTTCTGTGGAAGCTTGAACAGTTTCGTTCTGTTCTGCCTTGTCCCCTCCTTCTGGGGAATCAATCAGGTTCTCTTTCTCCTTTTCTGTACCGTCTGCTTCTGGGAAAGCCCTCCTCTGATCAGGCTCTCCTGCTTCTTCACCTCTTTCGAGCCCTTCGTCTCCGTTACTTTCGTCAGGCTCTTTATCACTTTCAGCTGCTTCAGGCTCTTTGTCACCTTCAGCTGCTTCAGGCTCTTTGCTACCCTCAGCTGCTTCAGGTTCTTTGTCACCTTCAGCTGCTTCGTCGCTGGCTGAGGTTTCTCCTTGGTCTTCCCCAAGTGAGTCGGTCGTTTCGTCCTCAGAGAATATTTCTCTCTCTTCTGTTCCTGCCTGTTCGCTTTCAGTTCGTTTTTGCTCTGTCTCAGCGCTCAGCACTGTTTTATCAGGCACTGGCAGTTTCAGCGCTTCAACTTCCTCATCTGTGGGACACAACACTTTCTTTGTGTGACTGGCGTGAATCCAGTTGGGAACTCCCGCACACTTCACAGCGGTAGTTGTCGTCAGGATCACTTGGAAAGGGCCTTTCCAACGGGGTTCCAGACACGACTTCCTCACGTGCTTCTTTACCACGACCCAGTCACCTGCTTTCAGTGTGTGTCCTAGACCTTGGATCGGTGGCAAGGTGGTTGCTTTCACCTGGTGAGAGAAAGAGCGAACCACGTCAGCCAGACCTTTGCAGTAGTCTAACACCATGTCATCTGTAATATTCAAAAGCGCGTTTGCGGGGACTGCAGGAAGTCTCATAGCCCTGCCCATGAGAATTTCGTGCGGAGACAATCCAGTCTTTCTGTCAGGGGTGTTTCTCATTGACATTAACACCAAAGGCAATGCGTCAGGCCATTTCAAATTTGTCGATGCACATATTTTCGCCATTCTTGATTTCAGTGTACCATTCATTTGTTCCACCAATCCTGAGGCTTCAGGGCGATAGCTACAATGCAGTTTTTGCTCAATGTTCAGCGCTGCGCAAAGTAACTTTATCACCTCGTTATTGAAGTGACTTCCTCTATCTGACTCTAAAGAGATCGGGAATCCGAAACGTGGTATTAACTCCCTCAACAAAAGCTTTGCAACTGTAAGGCTGTCATTTCTACGTGTGGGGTATGCTTCAATCCAGTGACTAAAAATGCACACAATCACCAACACATACTTCAGACCTCCATGCACAGGCATCTCAATGAAGTCCATCTGCATTCTACTGAACGGGCCACTCGCCCTACCAATGTGGCTCGCGTTCACAACCGTTCCCTTCCCCGGGTTCATCTGCTGGCAAATGACACATCAATGGCAAACTGCTTCTGCAGCTTGACGGAATCTGGGGTTAAACCAATCAGTTTTGAACAATCTTATCATGGCATCTCTCCCTAGGTGAGCCTGCCCATGATAGAACCGCGCTAGCTGCGATAAGAGACTATTTGGTAAAACACATTTTCCCTCATTTGAAACCCATAACTCATCTGGTCTCTTTGTACATTGTGACTTAATCCAGGAATCTCTTTCATCCTCCCTGACGCTATTCTGTAATGTTTTTAGTTCATCCATTGTATCCACGACCTTCAAGGCAAATGCTTCAGCTGGTTCGAGTTCTGGTTCACTTATCGAATTCCATTCATCCCTTAGTAATATACAATTCAAGGCACAAAATCTTGCGACTTGATCCGCATATGCATTTCCCAAAGAAACATAGTCCTGTCCTTTTGTATGAGCACTACACTTTACCACTGCAACTTCGGCTGGCATTTGAATGGCATGTAACAATTCCCTTATTCTCTCCCCGTTTTTCACTGGGGATCCTGAAGAAGTCAGGAACCCTCTCTGTGACCATAGTTGCCCAAAGTCGTGTACAATTCCAAACCCGTACTGACTATCAGTGTAAATGGTGACTTTCATCAATGTAGACAATTGGCATGCTCTTGTAAGGGCTACAAGTTCTGCTACTTGTGCAGAATAGACTCCTTGGAGCCAGGATGCTTCCAAGACACCTGTTACAGTACATACCGCATATCCTGCTTTCAAAATTCCCATCCCATCTCTTAGACATGAACCATCAACAAAAACAATTTGGTCATTTTCATCAAGCTTAGTATCCTTAATGTCAGGTCGAGGTTTTGTGCAAAATTCAGTCACCTGAAGGCAGTCATGCTCGATGTCTTCAGCGTTCTCAATTTCAGCATTTTCACCAGGAAGCAAGGTTGCTGGATTCAACGTAGTGCACCTTTTCAGCTGCACATTCGGTGAGCCCAGAATTATCGTTTCATACCTTGTGAGTCTTGCTCCAGTCATGTGTTGCGTTCGGGAGCGGGTCAAAAGTATCTCAACTGAGTGAGGGACCATGACTGTTACTGGGTGTCCCATCACTATTCCTTCACTCTGAGTGAGGCTGATACCAACTGCTGCTACGGAGCGCAAACACCCTGGAAGTGCTGCTGCGACCGGATCCAAAGTAGCTGAAAAATATGCTACTGGTCTGTTTATGCCACCATGGGCTTGGGTCAAGACAGACAAAGAACATGCATCACGTTCATGACAAAACAATGTGAAAGGCTTTGTGTAATCAGGCATACCTAAAGCTGGAGCCCTGCACATGCATTCTTTCAATTCGATAAAAGCATCCATCTCATCTCCTTTCAGCTCAATTTGATCCAAGGCATCCTTCTGGGTCAGTTTCAGTAAAGGCTTTGCTAGAGCTGAGAAGTTGGGAATCCACTGACGACAGTAGCTCACCATCCCCAAAAACTTCCTCACCTCCCTCCTTGTCTTTGGTGGACTCATTTGAAGTACACTTGTTATTCTTTCCTTCATTATTCTCCGTGACCCTTTCTCTATTTGGTGACCCAAGTATTTCACTTTCTTCTGACAGAACTGCAACTTTGAAGGAGACACCTTGTGTCCATTCTTTCCCAAATGGTTCAACAGAGCAATGGTATCGGCTGTGCAGCCACTTTCTGTCTTAGATGCAATCAGTAAGTCATCGATGTACTGTACTAGGGTTGACTCGAATGGCAATTCTAATGCTTCCAAGTCTTTCTTTAGAATCTGATTGAATATTGACGGTGACTCAGAAAACCCTTGAGGAATTCGACACCAACTGTAAACTCGGTCTAAGAATTTGAAACAAAAGAGAAATTGGCTGTCCTCATGAAGAGGCACCGAGAAGAATGCTTGTGACAAGTCGATGACTGAGAACCACTCGGCATTGCAAGGGACTTGAAACATTATCACAGCTGGATTTGGTACGACAGGGCAGCATTTGATTATGATGTCATTTATTTTCCTCAAGTCCTGTACAATTCGGACCTTTCCACTCGGCTTTATTAGTCCCATGATTGGTGAATTACATGGACTGCTTAACACTTCTTTCAGTACTCCCTGCTTTACAAATTCGTCAATGAGTTGGGCAACTTTCATGAGGGTGTCTTGTGCCATGTGGTATTGTGGGGTCTGGGGAAAGGTTGCATTGGGCTTTACAGTCACTTTCACTGGTTCCACTCCTTTCATCAATCCCACCTCTTTTCCTGTCATATCCCACACTTCCTTTCCGACTGTTTCCCGTAATTCAGCTGGAATATCTTCTTCAGTTATCATCGGGAAAAGGCAAATCAGAGGATACTCTTCATCGACAGTTTCCATCTCATCCCCCTCTACACTGTCCTCTTCTTCCCCATCACTGCTCGTCTGAATTTTAATTCCATCGTTCGAACACATAATCGAACATCCCAATTTGCACAATAGGTCTCTCCCTAACAGTGCTATCGGGCTTGAGTCACATACCACAAATTTATGTAACCCTTGATAGTTACCAATGCTGACTGGTACCGGATCTGTGATTGGGTTTGTCAGGTGTCTGTTTGCTACTCCCACCACTTGAACTGTTCTCCCTGAGAGTGGCAAATTCGGTACTTCAATGCTCTTAACAGTTGAACGTGTGGCTCCTGTGTCGACCAAGAATGAAACACGATGACCCATTACTCTTCCCTCCACATACGGACCCTTTTGATCAACTTCCAAGGATGCTGCAAGCACACAATCTCCCTCCTCTCCTGAACTTTCACTCTCCCATACATTGTTTATTCCATTCTCACTGTGTAATGGGAACTGTTGTACGGTGCCATTTGTATTCATTACCTGACCCGAGACCTGTGGAGGAACCATCACTTGCTGCTGACTCATTGGTGCCAAAGGTATTTGCATTTGCTGATTAGGTACCATGGGAAACTGCTGTTGCATTGGCTGCATTTGCGTCATCTGCATACGGGGCATCTGCATCTGCTGCGGCTGCATAGGTTGTAATCCCTGCAGCTGATTTATGGTCTGAAAATTTGGGTTTGGACCTCTCATTTTCGGTCCCCTCATTGTCTGAAATGCATTGACATCATTGTTTTGCTGACCAACACCTGCACCTTCCTGCACCACCATCGGGCACTCGCGTTTCCAATGACCGACGATTCCGCACACGTGACACGGCATCACCTTTTTCAATGCCTGCACACCATTCGGAGTCACAACAGTGTTCAAATCCGGACCATTATTCCCAAAACCTCCTCTGCCTCTGCCTCTCGCCTGTGGCTGAAACATCATATTTCCCTGCAACTGCGGCTGCGATTGCGGTACCTGCTGTTGGAACCCTTGCAACCCTTGCAAACCTTGCAGACCTGTCTGAGCTGCTTTAAGTTGCATCATCATCACTTTCTCTTTCAACTTTTTCTGTTTCACTTCAATTTCGTCGCTACAGTATTTCGCATAATTCAACACCTCATCAATCGGTTTCGACTGCCAACAAATCAAATGCGTCTTTATCATCTGACTTATCTCTGGTCTCAGCCCTTCCACAAATCTAAACACGAAATGAAGCATGTCCTTCGCCTCTATTGTTTCCGTGCCACTGTAGTTTTTGAACGCCTTCAACAACCTCTCATAGTAACCATGAATCGACTCTTTAGCCTCTTGGGCAGTTCGATCAATCTTCTGCCAATCCACATTTTTCGCGGCAACCTTCGTCTTCAAATGCTCAATCACCTTATAGTACAAGCTCATCACCATAGGTGATGGTGCACCCGTATCCCTGTCTCTCTCTGGTTCACTTGTCGGCCAACCTACAGCCCTTTTGCAATCCTCCCACAAATCTGCTGGAACCACAATCTCAAAGAGAGTGTTCAGGTCTTCCCAAAGGCATTTCGCAAGTTTCACAAACCTATCAGTCTGTTGATACCATTCAATCGGTTTCTCTCTCAGTTTGGGAAAATCATCCGTAAAAGACTGAATGTCGCTTCTGTGCCATGGTACATGTATTAATTTTCCCCCTGCTGTCTCCCTCATTGGTAACATGGTTACTGCATCACTACTCTGTGGTCTTTTCTCGTTGAGCTCTGGGACACTGTCTTTCCTCTTTTCCTTTCTCTTTACCCATCTGCTTTCCCATTTGTCTAAGCACCTCCACACTTGTGCACTCTGCAGCAATTCTCTAAGGTGCGCCTTCATGCCTGCTGACCTCATGTGTTCAAAATCTGTGGTCCCGAAATCCAATCTATAGCTCCTGCTCAAGTGTTTTGTCTTGTCTATCTCAACCCCATTTTTGTCTGCTATTTCTTGCAACCTTCTATGTACCTTGTTCACTTCTCTCGTAATCCTGGGACATAGATACCTCAGCTCTTCTTCCGAGTAGGACTCTAACCTATTCACACCCATAGTCCCTTCCACCAATTCTTGTGCTTCCATGTTCAACCTGACCCTATTCAGATAGTCTTCTCCCTTCCCACTGGCTGAGCTTTGTGTGGAATTCAGACTGTTGAACCACTGTGTCAGCTGTTGTGCATTCAACCCCATCAGTGTAGCATTCACATCGACTGCCATTGATGGTTGCGGCAACTTTTCAGTATTCGATGACAGCGGTATCACCAGTGGGGGACTCAACCTCACCACTGTTGACTGAGCACATATGGGACTAAACTCCATCAAGGACCCAGATCCCGTTGGCAGAGCCGCTATCGGAGTTGTCTCTGGAGTGTTTTGAATGCACCTCCTTTCCATCCCGCTCTGCACCATTGATCCTTGACTGCTCATACCTGAATTAGGCTGAATGTACAAAGGTACCGGTGGACCTACAGTAATGGGTAGGGATATCGCATCTGCGTTTTGCCCATTCCCCATGTTCTGAGACATGTTCATTCCCACACTATGGGTCATCATTGCCGGCATGCCCGTCTGACTCCCCGTCATCTGAGCATGTGCATTTCCCCCCTGCATCTGCTTTTGAGGCATCAAAAACTGGGTTGATTCAGCTTGTGCCAATGTTGGGTTGCGACCATTCTGTCCTCCCATTACAGTTGGATCTAGGATCATTCCCGTACTGTTGTCACTGCTGTAGTACCTTGGGACCTGCGGCTGATAATTTTCTGCTGGTTTCAACATGGGCACATCTGGATATATTCTCCTAACCTGCGGTATCTGCGGGGTGAACAGTAAACTCGGGTCCTTGGATCCCGATGGCGTTTCTGAATTCGGAGTTTCATTATTCTGTACTGGTGCCGGAGGGGCAGAACTGGTACTTGGACCTTGTCCACTCTCTGCATAAGGTGGTGGACGGTCGTTCAGCAATTGCATGATTAACTCCTCATCCTCTAACTCCTCTTCTCTTCTCAACTTTTCCTCGTCCTCTCTATCTTTGGAACACCTCCTGTTTGTCTTACAGGTAGCTTTCTTGCCTGTCTCCTCTTCTTCCTTAGCAATTGCGGGAAATAATTTTATCCCCTGCAATACATCTGACCTCCACACCTTCTGTGCATTATCCCACCTAGCGTCCGCTAGTGTCTTTTATACCTTCCTTATCCTGGTCTCGAACTTATTTTGCTGTTGCTGTCTAGCCATTAGTTCCCAAATCGCTAGAGCCTCAAACTGTGCTGGCCTTGGGGGTACCTTCATGTCGTACATCGCGAATCTCAGATTCTCTAGGATCCTTATATTGAATGTCCCATGGATCGGGAACACTACGCTCCCATGTTTCTCTGTCAGCTTGTGCCATTGCTTTAGCCAGAGGTACGGAGCTACCCCTTTTTCCTCCATTACGATGTAAGCTGGTGTACCTTCGGGTGGCGTCTCCTCTCCTACGCTCGCTTTAATGTAAGACTCCCCCTTCATCGCACTCTTTAATGCTTTAAAAAATTTCATTTTCTCGTCTTTTATTTCACAAAGTTTGTAATCAATAAGTGACTTTAATTCCCGGAATACTCTTCGCTTGCCTTTCCCCTTCCAATCGAGCCCCACGGACTGCGTCCAATCCGTGCGCGACCCTTCTCTACAACCAACCTATCCCAGCGCGGCTCCTAGTGACGTCACACTCACACACTGCGGCTGACAAAGCCTCGCGGCTTGTCCTCCTTCACTCAGCTCCTCTCGTAACAACTTCTAGCAGGTAACGCGAGCTATCAAATTTTTTTTTATAATAAAACAGATCTGTCGGTTTACTACAGGAAGGGTAACACAATCGCTTCAGGACCTTAGGGATTTTTCACTAGCCTCGGCAGTTATTCCATCTTTCTCGGTCCCCACTTTCGCAAGCAAATCTGACCCGCAGACCTACTCTCAACTTGTCAATGATCTATTCTAGTGCACTTAGAATTTTGTCAAAGCCCGAAGTCGAAGTTTTCTTTCACTCCCTTAACACACGTACCGACTCGTTGACCACGCCCAGTCAACCTACTAAACCGACCAGACCACAACATAAAACAAGTGTCTCATACACTTTTCAACATACTCCGGAGTCTCTTGACCTCGCAGGGCCCGTCTCAACAACAACAACCACGTGGACCTTTTTCTGCACGAAGCGCCACACACACATGAAGTTCGACGACTTCCCTACTCTCACACTCGGAGTCGCACCTCCGCTATTTCTATGAAGTTCGACGACTTCTCTACTCCTACACTCGGAGTCGCACCTCCGCTATTCTCTAAAATCCTCGCAACCTTTTCACACAATCTGCGGCAATAAGCTGTGCAAGCGCAAAATTCTAACTTCACTCATACCATCACTAGTACCGCCAACGCCAATTCCACACCTCCATTCTCTCCATTCGCAAGCTCCGAGATCCCGGGAAAGTCGCGGTGGACCTAGCCCATCATCATTTTCCCAATCTGGTTTACCCAAGAAAATCTAATTCAACACCATATACCTCTCGAGCGGGGTCCCAAAAGTCTAAACCGTTAATTCAACACCATGTATGTCTCGAGTGGGGTCCCAAAAGTCTAAACCGTCCTCTGCTACCATCTACTGATAGAGCGTTCCGTACTAATAATTTACCTGTATTTGGACGCTCTTTAGGCCGATGAATCTTTTGGCTAAGTGAGACTCTCTTCACCTGAGATCAGTCAATTTAATGTAATCAATAATCAATAACGAACATAAGCAATGCCCTGATCAACATAACACTTAACAATTAATCCAGAATACATTTCGGCGAACCATGACCTTTCGGTCATGAATAACCACACCAGTTTATTCAAAGTTAATGAATTTATTTCCCTATATTAACAAAGCTAGCACAATATAGATGTGTCTCAACACCAAATGATAAACGTAAATGAACATTAATAGCTATCCATAACGGCGGAAAAGATGCAATCTATGCAGCATTTGAATAACAAGGCATTCGATAATAGCAATGCAAATCACTAAAACTATAATCTGTAATGAGCTAATTGCATACATTAGTCAGCATAACAAGGTCTCAAATTGCATCGTGCGACAAAAGGAATCCTCATCTAACCTCAAATTAGCATCGGCATGTGGGACTTCATGCAAAAACAATTTAGTAACATTAATTTAGAAAACTCCTAGCTAGGGCTCTTACCAAAAATCAGCAGTTGGTTACCTAAAAAGAAAACACAATGCAATTGTACAATGTCCTTTCATATTTACCAAATTCAATCAGCATTCAAGGAAGTCTTCGTCTCACAGGTACCGTTTTCTCGATCAGCATGGGACGGGGCAAAGGGGCAGTGGTGGACGGGGCAGTTGCCTCACGGCGGCAAGATAAAACTACTACTTCATGCAAAGGGATCAAATCAAAGTTAAAGTCTCTAGGGCGAGAATTACTTAAAGTCTCTAGAAGACGGCAAAATGACGAAGTCAGCAAGATGGGCCATAATGGCCAATGTCCTGCAAAATGGCGGGTATGGGGCGATGTCTCTCAATAATGGCTCTTAAAATGGCGGGCAATGCTGCAATGGCTGCAAAATGGCTGTAATGGCTGTTTTCCTCTCGTGCACCTGGTTTAAATAGACAACAGTTCAAATCCAGTAGGGTCTTCCATTGGAGGGTTCATAGGTTGGCTTCAAATTGTCCAATCAAAAACAACAGTTCTCAAGCTTTTACTTAAGCATACATTATCCTTGGAGACGGTTACGTAAGTTGCAACATTTTATACCAATTAACTCACTTTCAGAGCTTCCATTGTCCGCACCTGCAGATTGACCTTGGAGCAAAGAAAAAAAAGATGCCAGGCTGGCACGAAACCTTAAGATAAGCATGTGAACGATCTCAGTGGAAAAGTACAGCTTCAAGCAGAAATACACGTTTATTAGCACATTGGAAAAATACGAGCATCCAAATCGTGAGACAAGGCAACTAGGCCGAAGCCTACACTAAAGTTATGCTAAGCTAAAACATTTCAAACAAGCAAATCATAGCACACGTTTACGATTATGTCAGATTCGTACACTTCTAATACATCACGTTATATAAAGCACGCTTATAAATGTTGGCAAACTACTCTAAGGGCACATTTGTCCCCGTACAATCTTTATTAGTTCGGTTAAAGTCACACTTGATTATTGCAGCACTACGTTTAAGCGCTAATAAATGTAAAACCTTCATTTCTGCGTCATCAAGGGCAATGTACATAGGGACTACAATGAGTGCAGGATGATATGAAAAGTGCAACCCAGATAAAAAGCGGCCCAGGTAAGAGTGGGAGAAACTGCTAATGAATTATTAATTGAATAAAAGAGGACCGTGAAAATGACTCAGTCTGAGGGGAAGCAAATAAATACGTTCTCACCAAACATTACATCCAGGTTCTGACCAATTGGACGTAGGTTTTGACGGAGTCCATAAGTACTTTGAGAAGAGAGATGCTTCTTTACCCCCCCCCCCCAAAAAAAATATCGTTCATTGTGCACCTATTACACCTGATGGATATCTTTGGCCCAAAACTGTTTTGTAACTCTTTTGAGTGGATTTTGTTTTCTGAGCAATAGTTCAGACACCCAACTCTTTGTGCATTATGTGTCCTTTTTGGAATGGATTGAACAGTGTGACTACTTATCAGACATATAATTATGCTGTAAGGTACTGAGATTACCTAGGCACTGAGGCACAGATCTATACTTGCTTTGCGCTGAAATAGTGTCATTGTTTTACGCTAATTCAGCACACACTTAACTCCATATTTGTATTTTGATGCTAGACCTGTCTAGCATCAAAATATTGGAGTAAACCTCATTATTTGGATGCGTGAAATCTACTTGCGTTAATGAGATGCAAGGTAGGTGTCCCCGTCCAAAAAATTACTCTAATCCCCTAATGCCATATTTATCTACCCGGGCAAAAATGTTGCAAGGGTGGAAGGCGGACCCAAAAATGACGCTATTCTTTGATTTGCGCCAAATTTTAACACCTGGGTCAGACTAGGCGTTAAAATGAGGCCCACACACCACTACTTTAGAAAAACGCACAGAAGAATCACTAACCCACAGGACAGGATGAAAGTTCTATTGCTCCAGCTTGAGAGACGATGCAGAGGACAGCAACCACCACCACTACAACGTGGCCCACAAAGGCAATGCAGAAGGCAGGAGAGTATATTCAGAAACAGGACAACCCTCCTTAGCCTTATGGCACAAGACATAGGCCCTCATTACAACCCTGGTGGTCGGTGTTAAAGCGGCGGTAATACCGCCAACAGGCCGGCGGCAAAAAAATGGAATCACGACCATGGCGGAAACCGCCAACATAGACAGACACTTTAACACTCCGACCGCCACGGCGGTAGAAACAAACACCGTGGCGGTAACCGCCAACAGACAGGCGGAGGACAAAGTACCGCCCATCGTATCACAACAGGCCTATCCGCCACCTTTTCTGGGGCAGAACCAACGCTATCAAAAGCACGGCAGAAACAGTACACAGAAGGGAAAACACTCACCTCTCAACACCCAACGAGGAACCAGGACGCCATGGAGCCCGAACTACACGTACTGCCTATGCTGGTCTTCCTCCTGCTCTATCAGCAGCAGGATGGACTCCGTCGACGACAACGGTGAGTACTGCACCTACAACACAGGGGAGGGAAAAGAGAGTAACACACACACGCAACACGCAATACCCCCACCCCCACCCACAACAACATACACACAAATACATGCAGCAACATTACATATACACCCCCACGGCCCCTGAAAGAACGCAAGGACAAAAGGAAATGATTGTAACAATTGTAATCATGAAAAATCTGAGAGTGAAAGTTCAAAATTCAGTGTATACAAATATGTACACCAACTACACTGAGTCCGGATAGTGTACCAATCATTGTCCATGGACCAGTGGTCCCAAAATGCGTAGGCGAAGCCCACACAAGATACCTGACTCGAAACGGAGAGAACACTGCAGAGGCATGAGATCGAAAATAAACAGGCACCTCAGGGGGAAGGGAAAGGGGGCTCCTAAGCCGGATGAATGCACGACGCCACCGCTGCACGAGGGGGCTCCATGCCCATTACTGTATACTGGGGAGTGCAAAGCCACAGTCTCTCAGGTCTTTCCAGTGGGTGGCTTGCCCACTGCGTTATCCTGGGGGGGTGCAAAGCCACAGTCTCTCAAGTCTTTACAGTGGGTGGTTTGCCCACTGCTTTATCCTGGGGAATGAAAAGACACAGGCCCTCATTCCAACCCTGGCGGTCTCTGACCGCCAGGACGGAGGGCAGCGGAAGCACCGCCAACAGGCTGGCGGTGCTTCCAGGGCTATTCTGACCGCCGCGGTCAGAAAAGGGGAACCGGCGGTTTCCCGCCTGTTTTCCCCTGGCCCAGGGAATCCTCCATGGCGGCGCTGCTTGCAGCGCCGCCATGGGGATTCCGACCCCCTTCCTGCCAGCCTGTTTCTGGCGGTTTTCACCGCCAGAACCAGGATGGCGGGAACGGGTGTGGTGGGACCCCTGGGGGCGCCTGCACTGCCCATGCCACCGGCATGGGCAGTGCAGGGGCCCCCTAACAGGGCCCCATACAGATTTTCACTGTCTGCTTTGCAGACAGTGAAAATCGCGACGGGTGCTGCTGCACCCGTCGCACCCCTGCAACTCCGCCGGCTCCATTCGGAGCCGGCTTCCTCGTTGCAGGGGCTTTCCCGCTGGGCCGGCGGGCAGCCTTTTGGCGGTCGCCCGCCGGCCCAGCGGGAAAGCCAGAATGGCATCCGCGGTCTCCTGACCGCGGAGCGGCCATTCGGCGGTGACCGCATGGCGGGCGGCGACCGCTGCCCGCCGCGGTCAGAATGACCGCCACAGTCTCACAAGTCTTTACAGTGGGTGGTTTGCCCACTGCTTTATCCTGGGAAGTGCAAAGCAACAGTCTCTCAAGTCTTTACAGTGGGTGGTTTGCCCACTGCTTTATCCTGGGGAGTACAACGCACAGTCTCTCAAGTGGATAACAGTCTCCACTGGTTATGAAGGGGGCCTGGTGCCCAGAGTGCTTCATCCTGCCAAGGACTGAGTCAGTGGATGTATTTCTCCACTGGTTCTGGAGTGCGCATGGTACCCAGAGTGCTTCATCCTGCCCAGGACTGAGGCAGTGGATGTATTTCTCCACTGGTCCTGGAGGGGGCCTGGTGCCCAGAGTGCTTCATCCTGCCAAGGACTGAGGTAGTGGATGTATTTCTCCACTGGTTCTGGAGGGGGCCTGGTGCCCAGAGTGCTTCATCCTGCCAAGGACTGAGGTAGTGGATGCACTTCTCCACTGGTTCTGGAGGGGGCATGGTGCCCAGAGTGCTCCACATGCAGTGTGGCCAGTCCCATTCCCTCACCTGGGTGTGTGCCACAAGATTGCCTAGGAACAGGTTGCATGATACGCCATGGAGTCAGAGACATACCCCACACTGCTGTAGCTTCGCCTTCCACCTGCAGGTGCAAACAGTGAAGGAAGTCATGCCTCATGGAAGCTGGGCAGGGTCCAGGAAGTTTCCTCCAGCCTCGGACGACTGACCACTGGGGATGGTAGCCATGCCAGCGTTGGTTCCACTGTCCGAGCTGGTCGCAGGGCTGGTGGCGGTGCTTGCGGCAGTGTCTGTGGCGGCGGGGCTGGCGGTGGTGCATGGGTCAGCACCTGTTGAGGGACACAGCAGGATGTCTCCTGCAACCGCGGATGGCTGCCCACTGGGGAAGATGCTGGGGACTGTTGCTGAGGCTGCAGATGTGCCAGTGGCGGTGCAGGTGGCTGTGCAGGTGGCGGTGATGGTGGCGGTGCTGATGGCGGGGCAGGTTGCAGTGTTCACCACTGTACAGGTTGGTGGAGTCGTGGACAGAAGGGGTGACATTAGTCCCTCAGTCGGTGCCACCGTGCACTGTTCTGACTTGCTCTTCTGCTTTTGTCCCTTCCCCACCTTTAATGGTGCTGCAGGTGTCTTGCCACTGTCCCCTTTTGTTTCGGCGGAGCCCTTGGTGGCTGGTAGGTGCGGCTTCTCCCTCTGAGATGTGGGCACCTTCTTCACCTTGGCATGTGGCGGAATGTCCTTGCCCTCATTACGTGGCACACTGGCAGCCCTGATGGGTGTCGCACTCGATGACCCCGCAGTTGCTGGCACCACTGTGCCTGGGGAGTTGGTGGCTGAGGTGCTGGGCTGGGACCTGGAAAGCCTGGCCCAGGGGAAGGACAGGGGGAGGGTAAAGGGAAGAGGTCAGGGTTTGCCACGAAAAGATTTTTTGACACACTGGGACAGGAAGATGGAGGGGGTTTGGGAGTGGAGGAAGAGGTAGTGGTTGTAGGAGGTGTACGTTTGCTAAATTTGGGTGAAGGTGCATGGGCCAGAGGCTGTTGTGAGGTGGATGGCTGTTGGGTGGGTGTGTGCCTTAGTTTGTGTACTTTGGGAGGAGGGCTCACAGACCCGCTGGGAGAGGACACTGGGGATGTGTGCATGGTAGTGGGGGTGGTGATTGCACGTTAGAGGTGTGTGGTGATGGGCGTGCTGGTGATGGCGGTAGTGGCTGAGGATGTAGTGCATGCAGGTGTGAGTGGAGATGAGACAGGGAGGAGGAGGACGTGGAGGAGGGGGACACAGTGGAGGCAGTGGATGTTGCTGTGTCTGCATGGGGTTGGTGCTTGTGTATGTGCTTGTGGGATGTGTGGTGCTTATGTTTGCCATGTCTACTCTTGTGTGTTGATGAGTGTGCATGCTGGTCTGATGGAGTGCTTGGGATAGGCTGAGGTACAGGGAATTGGGTCGGGTGGAGGATGTTGGAGGCAGGAGGCTGGACACAGGGACAATGGCTGCCATCAGTGCTGAGGCCAGGGCCTGAAATGCTCCCTGTCGGGCCGTCTGCCCAGAATGAATGCCCTCCAGGTATGCGTTTGTTTGTTGCAAATGCCTCTCAACACCCTGGATGGCATTCAAAATGGTAGATTGCCCAACAGTGAGGGATCTCAGGAGGTCAATAGCCTCCTCACTGAGGGCAGAAGGGCTGACTGGGGCAGGGGCTGAGGTGCCAGGGGCAAAGGAGATGCCCACCCTTCTGGGTGAGCGGGCAGGGGACACACACTGAGGGGTTGCTGGGAGGGCGGTGCTGGTAGGGGGGTGGCGGCTGTACCTTTTGATGCGGTGGTCACAGAGGTGCCTACCACCCCAAGGGAGCTCCCATCAGAAGAGGAGTCTCTGTCACTGGTGTATGCTCCTGTCCCCGTCGTGGAGCTCCCCTCTCCGTCCGTCCCACTGGTGGCTTCAGACTCCATTGCTTCACCATCCAGGACCGAGTGGGCTGCAGCTCCCTCCTGCTTTGGTGCCACTGCTCCTCCGCCAGATGATGCTATTACACACAAGAACAGGGAGACAAAACAAAATGGGGGGGAAAGACAGAAGAAAAACATGTTCAGTGCATGCAGCACCACTACCGTTGGCGGACACAACACACTGGGAGCAGCCCTCTCCACTACGCCATGCACTAACAGTTCCTAGCAAATTCACATGCCCATGGGGGATGAGGCCTAAGCCCAATTGCTGCACACCTGGAAGTCACAGGAGCCTGACTAGGTGTAGATGGCTATATCCACTACTGGGGTTAGGGATGCCACAGAGCCTGCCTAACAAGGGACCTTGTCTACCAAGTTCGCCCTGGCCTAGAGGAACCCACTGTCCACCTCCCCCACCCAGACACCTCGTAATTCATCCAGAGCCAGCTGAATGAGAGCGTACTCACCCCCTTGTGGCTGCTGTGATGCCCTCAAGCGCCCATCCAACTCCGGTTAGGCCACCGCCAGGATCCGGTACATCAGGGGGGTCATGGTGCGACGGGCACCCCTTCCACGTTGGGAGGCCATCCCCAGCTGGGCCTCCGACGTCTTCTTGCTCCAGCGGCACATGTCCTCCCATCTTTTACGGCAGTGGGTGCCCCCATCTGTGGTAGACCCCCAGGGTCCAGACATCCTTGGCGATGGCACGCCAAATACCCTTGTTCTGGTGGGAGCTGACCTAGAGGAAAGGTACAGGAGGAAAGGAAATTACTCATCCGTCCGGACCGTCATACTCATTGCGCACCAGTTCCCACCCATGCCTTGATGCACATACACTCACCATCCGCACATGCAGGCCTCAGGCCCCCCCATGTATCTTCCATCCACATCACTCAAAACAGGCATTGCCCAGGCAACATGTTCACAGTGTACTCACCTGTTTGTCTGGAGGACCGTACAGTTGTGTGTACTGGGGGAGGACCCCATCCACTAGTTTCTCCAACTCCTCCGAAGTGCAGGTAGTGGCCCTTTCCCCGATACACTGTAGCCATTGTCGCTTCCAGACACAGGTCACAGCAGCACTTGCAGTGTAGGTCCTCTCCTGATGAAGGTCAGGTATCAAGTGATTGAACATATAGAAAATGGCGGTCACGTCCGCGGCAGTGCGTACCGTCACAGCCGGCATACATCGTCATTGGTTCCTGGGACCCATAGGGCCCAATGTTAACCAATGCTGAATTGCTCCGCGGTCTTCGACCGCCCACCGCGACAGTGTACAACGCCAGCGCAGTTACCTCATTTCCCCTTGTCCCATTTTACAGGTTAGGCAGTCGCCATTTCAGGGGGCTACATGGGATGGATAAAAACTGTGTCACACCTATCTAGGCCGGGAATACAGACAGATACCGGCACATTGCGAATTACCAACGTTTCAGCAAATAACACATTGTGATACCTCAGTGTTGGATGATCCTCTGCTCGCTGTTCTCCTCCATAGGGCATGTCTGCTGGGGCAGGTGATGAGATGGTGGCATCCTCCGGTGTACAGACCCCTGGTGGACCTGTCGGCAATGGAAGAGAGGCACATCATAATCACATACAGACTTTATCGAGCAACAGTCCTGGAACTGTGTGCCCAATTGGAGCCAGACCTGATTTCAGCTATCCGCCATCCCACAGGAATCCCCCCTTTAGTGCAGGTTCTGTCTGTACTCCATTTCCTGGCCAGTGGGTCTTTTCAAACAACAGTGGCCATGGCATCAGGGATGTCCCAGCCAATGTTCTCTAACGTGTTGTCCAGAGTGTTATCTGCCCTGCTGAAACACATGCGCAGCTACATCGTTTTCCCTCAGGTGGAGGATTTGCCCACAGTGAAAGGTGACATCTATGCCCTGGACAATTCCCCAACATCATTGGTGCCATTAATGGTACACATGTGGCATTTGCATCCCCGCAGGAATGAACAGGTGTACAGAAACTGCAAAAGCTACCATTCGATGAATGTGCAGATGGTGTGTTTGGCAGACCAGTACATCTCCCATGTGAATGCCAAGTATCCTGGCGCGGTGCATGACGCTTACATTTTGAGGAATAGTAGCATCCCTTATGTGATGGGCCAACTCCAGAGGCACCATGTGTGGCTAATAGGTGAGGCCAAGGCCCCAACACGGTTGACATAGGTGTCTGGGTATGGGGGTGTCCCTAAAGGTTAGTGTGTGTCTAACAGTTGTCCCTCGACATTTGCAGGTGACTCTGGTTACCCCAACCTGTCATGGCTACTGACCCCAGTGAGGAATCCCAGGACAAGGGCAGAGGAACGCTACAATGAGGCACATGGGTGAATTAGGAGGATTATAGAACGCACTTTCGGCCTCCTGAAGGACAGATTCCGGTGCCTCCATCTGACAGGTGGCTCCCTATACTATTCACCGAAGAAGGTGTGCCAGATAATCGTGGCCTGATGTATACTGCACAACCTGGCTTTGTGACGCCAGGTGCCTTTTCTGCAGGAGGATGGGCCAGATGGTGGTCTTGTGGCAGCTGTGGAGCCTGTGGACAGTGAAGAAGAGGAGGCAGAAGAAGAAGATGTCAACAACCGAAACAACATCATCATGCAATACTTCCAGTGAGACACAGGTAAGAAGATGTAACTGCTTCCCACATCTCATACTATTGTTGGACCTAGCATACGTCTGTCATTTCTACTCAGTGTATGGACCCTGACTTGTTACTTTGGCTTTCCATTTCACAGATCTGGGTCCCAGTTTGTGCCCTCTGCTATGTTTACTGCTGGCCCACAGCTGTGTTACATTGGTATGTGAACAAGTACATTGACATTGCTATATTCCAGAGATTTTGCAATTACACATTTGTGAAAGCACAGACTGACTCCAGATTGTTTTGTGATTTAAGTGTGTTTATTTCTGTGCAAATAAGTGGAGGGGGTTGTAAAATGGGCTGGGGTGATAGTGGGGGAATGTCCATGGCAGAGTCCAGTCTATTTGTTTCACAGGTGCATTGTCCAATGGGGCACAGGAAGTGGAGCAATGGCAGTTTCAGGTGGACAGGGTGTAAAAGTGGGACAGAAGGGTAACATTCAGGGGGGTCTCATTTCCTGGCGGGGGTCTTGGCAATGTTCTCTGTCCTGTTCCTGGATCTCAGGGACCGTTTGCGGAGTGGTTCTCCATCTGCAGGGGGTGGGATGCTGGTGGCCTGTTGTTCCTGTGGCAGTGCCAACTGTCCACTAGGGCCGGTGGAGGGCTGTTTATCGTCCAGGCTAGTGTCAGGGGCCCGTTGGTGTGCCACTGTGTCCCTCCTGGTATTGAAAAGGTCCGCCAGCACCCCTGCAATGGGGACCAGGGTGGTGTTGATGGACTTCAAGTCCTCCCTGATCCCCTGGTAGTGTTCTTCCTGCAGCCGCTGGGTCTCCTAAAACTTGGCCAGTACCGTGCCCATGATCTCCTGGGAATGGTGGTATGCTCCCAGGATGTTGGAGAGTGCCTCGTGGAGTGTCGGTTCCCTGGGCCTGTCCTCCCCCTTTTGCACAGCAGTCCTCCCAGCTTCCCTGTTATCCTTTGCCTCTGTCCCCTGAACCCTGTGCCCACTGCTACTGCCACTGCCCCCAGGTCCCTGATAGTCCTGTGTTAGTGGGGTTGCCTGGGTTCCCTGTAGTGGTGGACACACTGCTGATTAACGTATCCTGGGAACAGAGGGATGGGCCCGCTGGGTGGGTGCTGTGGTGGTGTTTCCTTATGGGGGAGGTTCAGTGGTGGTTTGTGACTGTGTCAGGGGAACCAACGGTCCCGAGGTCCCTGATGGGCAGGGCAGGTCATCTTGATCCAGGCGTGCAGAGCTGCTGTTGTCACTGTGGGCCTCTTCTGTGGGGGGGGGACTGGATATGTCTGGCACCTCCTGTCCGTGACGTTGGGTAGGGGTCCTGTTGGGGTCTAAATGCATAGTTATTGTATGTGTGTGTGCCATCTTGTGCAATGGGTGAGTTACCCTGTACTCCTGTGCTTGCATTATTGGCTTGGCCCTTGTGTGATTGGTGATTTTGGGGCATGAGTGAGTCTCTCTACTGGACATGCGTTGGTGATGGGTGTCCATGCATTGGTGTTAAATGCAGGGCTTACTTTTGGGATATGTGGGTTGTGTTAGTGGGGTATCTGTGGGTTGTTGGGGTGATGGGTGTGAGGGTGAGGGTGGGAGTATGTGATGGCATGCAGGTGGGGTGGGGGGATAAAGTAGTAAAGATTTGCCTTACCAGAGTCCAGTCCTCCTGCTTCTCCTGCGAGGCCCTCAGGATGCATGATCGCCAAGACTTGCTTCTCCCATGTTGTTAGTTGTGGGGGAGGAGGTGGGGGTCCACCGCCAGTCCTCTGTACAGCAATCTGGTGTCTGGATACCACAGAACGTACCTTCCCCCGTAGGTCGTTCCTCCTCTTCCTGATGTCATCCCGTGTTCTTGGATGCTGTCCCACTGCGCTAACCGTGTCGACAATTCTGCACCATAGCTCCATCTTCCTTGCAATGGATGTCTGCTGCACCTGTGATCCGAACATCTGTGGCTCTACCCGGACGATTTCCTCCACCCTGACCATGAGCTCCTCTTCTCAAAACCTGGGGTGTCTTTGAGGTGCCATGATGTGGTGTGGGTGATGTGTGAGGTGGTGTCTGTTGTGATGTGTTAGGGAATGTGTTGGTGTGTGTTGTTTGAGGTGCGTGGATGTTGTATGAATGATGGTGTTGTGTGTCTGTGGATGCTGGTGTTGTGTTAGGTAGTCTCTCTCTCTGGCCATCTTTCAAATTTTTGGTTGTAAGGGTTTGTGGGTGATGTGGGTGTGTGCTTTATATTGGATTGTGTGTGTGTGTGGTGTGTGTATGTGTATCAGGTGTGTGTATTTTGAATTGTCCAATGTGGTTGTGTTTTGTCAGTGTGTGTGTATTTTGAGCGCGGCGGTGTGTACCGCCAATGGTTTACCGCAGTTGAAAGATCGCTGCGTTGATTCATGGGTCGTGATACTGTGGGCGTACTCCTGTTGGCGTGACGGTGTAGGTTTTGGTATCGCCAGTTTATCACTGATCTTTGGTGTGGCGGACTTGTGTGGGTGTCTGTATTGTGGCAGATTCCGAGTTGTGGGTCGTAATACCTGTAGCAGAATTCCGCTGCTGCAACGGTATGTTGGCGGTCTTCTGCATGGCGGAAAGACGGATTTACCACCAAGATGGTAATGAGGGCCATAATCAGGACATACAGACTCAACTGGCAAGTCATACTACACCTGCTGCACCACATTAAGCCACAGATCACAGCCAGCCTGCAGACCCCACACAATATACCACCTGTGACAAAAGTGCTAGCCGTCCTACACATGCAGGCAAGTGGCTCATTTCAAACAACGGGTGCCCTGGTTGCTGGTGTGTCACAGCTGTCATTCTCGGTGTTCCTGCCAAAGGCGTTAGACGCAATTAACGCTCTGACACCCCGCCACATCAGCTTCCCCAACACCCAGCAATGGCAGCAGGAGATAAAACACGGGTTCTATCAATTTGATGGCTTCCCACATGTGCTCAGTGCAATTGACTGTACCCATCTCCGACTTGTTCCACCTGCAGCAGTAAAGCATCTATACTGGAATCGCAAACACACGCATTCCATAAATGTGCAGGCCATAGTGGACCACCGGGGACTGTTCACAAACATTTTTGCCAAGTATCCTTTGGGTGTCCATGATGCCTACATATTCAGGCACAGCAGGATAAACAAACACTTCCAGGTTTTACAATATGGAAATGGCCTACTTGTAGTTAAGTCAACAAACCTAGCAATTTACACACAACACACCAACCCTGTAGGACGCATAAGACATACACCACTCCAAAAACATGTGGCTTTACACAACTCTCCATAAATTCATAATCTACATATGGAGAGTGTTGTTGGGTAATAATTCCTACGTTCCAATGGTTCAGCCATCATCAACAATGCCTGACCTGTGTTTGTAGCTTTAAATATTATGTTGTGCATGACAACATCACACATCACAGACAAAAACACGTTACACAATCATAAATCAGAAATATTGCATTGAATGGAATGCCAAACATATGTGGATGCACTGTTGTCACACATTTATATAAATGCATGACGTGCAAAAATTTGCATGCTGTTGAGTATGTAAAATACACATTGGTGGAACAGACCAATCACACTCTCGTCACAATGTTGCATGGTCTACCACATGTGGCCATACCCAAAATGCCACACTCCAGCACAACCCCTGACATATGTATGTTGATTGAGGTTGCATCTAAGGATAATGGAACCAACCTCGCAATCAGGAATTGAGTAAACAAATATGATGCAAATGCATCTAAAACATCCGCAAACGCAAAGTAATGACACATGGGCCCTTAGCGTGAATTCCAGCTTCGCACACCTCTTAATGCTGCCTTCATTGAAATCGATGCATTACCATCATGCATCTATAGAAACGACACACTGGCGTTATGTGTCTAAAAAAAAACAACGCAAATGTCAAATGCATCAAATAAATACATGCACAACTGAAAAACGTACCACAAGGGGACAGGAAGTGAAGTAATAGGAAATCCTGTCTACAAGCATGGTACAGTGGGTGTAGTCTCACTTTCTCTTTCCAGTCTGTGCCATTCTGATTGTGTGGTTGTATTTTGGAGCTGGTGGTTGTGTCTTGGTTGTTGGTTGCAGTTTGTGGTGTCCCTCCTGTCGTGTCCTGTCATTATTTGTGTACATTTTGTCCCAGTTGTTGTGATTTTGTGTGTTTATTGTAAAAATATGTATTTGTACTGTGGGGTGTCTGTCTGGGGTAGTTTAGCATATGGGATAGTTGGAATTAGTTAGTGGGGTTAAGTTTCCATTTATTTTTCCTTTTTATCTTGTTATTTGGGGTCATCTTTGACCATTTCAAAATGTCTGGCAACATGAGGCCGACGACGATATCAGAGGAGGAGTTAGGTGGATTTTTGTGTCTGGTATGCCATTACCTTCCCATGATGCTCGTGATGGGTGGCTGGGTCATCCAAGGAAACCGGACGGAGGCCAAGAGGCTGCGGTGGGGCAAGGTGCTCCTCCACCTGAAGAGAGTCTACAGGAGTGGCAGGAATAAGCACCAGCTCAAGCATCGCTAGGCAGATCTGGTGGCCAGGGAGCAGGATGGGCTTGATTACCTTTGTGTCGAGATCGGAGAACCTGTTGGTGAGTCTCCCATTGGCATACTTTTTACTGTTCACTGCTCTTGAATGACAGTAGCAGATGAGTTGGGGTGCTGCATGAAATGCTTGTGGACAGGTTGTATGGACCCAGAATGAAGTGTATCTGCGCTATTCTAGGCCTGGAGGTCATATGTCCATCCATGATACCAATGCAGGTCAGATGTCTGGTGAGTCCTACACAACCATCATGTAGGCACACATTTCAGAGGCCATGGTGACACCTGTGCTTCGGCATAGTGTCAAGTATGAAACGCCAAGGCACGGCCAGCCTACCATATTTTCCATGGACTGTGTCAACAAAGTTGGGCAATGCATGTATAGCGCAACTTTGTCATCATCATACTCACATGACACCTGCCCCTTCCATTATGTTAGCAAAGGGGGCTTAACGGCCTTAGGGGGCAATGTATATGGGGCATTTGATACCATTAGAAAACTTTGCCACATCAGTCATGGACTAATCAACGCATGATCATTGCAGACTTTAAATTAAGCCACATGTCTATCACAAAGCGCCTCTGGGTGCCTTGCAGGACAGGCTTGATTACCTGAGTCATATGTCTTACAAAGCACCAGGGTAGTGTCATGTTTGTTTACACAACTCCCCCTTATACAATGTTGTTCCATCTTCTATAGATGGCCCACATATGGTTGCTGCAGGGTATAGCACTACATGAGTTCCTGGCCCAGTGTTAGTGTTCAGATGTATGGCTCTTACTCACCTGAGTGTCTGTGTTATTGTGTGATCGTAGTGGTGTGTCTGTTGCACTGTTTTCCACTGAGCTAACTAGCTCACTCCTCTCAACCACTTCACACTGAAATTTGTTGTCCACTTACAGTGACTGTGATATGACATTAAGCATGGTTTTCCATTCCTGTCTTACAGGTGGACCAACAAGCAATCAGTGGACCCGGATGAATCCAGTAAGTGTGATAATGTGTGTCCTGTGAAGCAATCCAGGGTTTTGTGTGAGTGAGTCCTGTGTGTTGAATACAATGGCAGATGTGATAGGCTGTCCAATTATCAGATATCAAAGTAGGCTGGATGCTAACATTCTGTATTTGTTGTGATCTGTTTTCATTCTACAGTTCCCCATCTCTTGAGTATGTAGGGTATGTTGATACAAATCCAATCAGGCAGCGCTTGTTGGCAGTGGCTGGTTTGTCTCCTTTATTAAAGACATCTTGAACCCACCACAGTGCGCTTGCTTCACTTTTCATACAGGCAACGACTTATGAACACTAGTAGAGACACCTCAACATAGCGCTGTGTTTAGCAAGGTGTGACCAGTGCCGCCGCACCTAAATGTTATCTGGGGTTATAGGCATCTGCTGCAGAGTTCTCTGTGTGCTCGGCATTTAACAGTAATAAAAGTGTCAAGCTAACTCTACTGATTACTGTACTTACTGGAAAGATCCCAAGTTTCTCTAGTCCAGTTTTGACTTATCATAAGCAGCACATAGGGTTATATGCTTAATGTTAAGCATGTATAACATGTAGATAACAGAATTGTGCTTTATGTAGATAGCTCATTGTGTGACTGCTTTTGATATAGAGATTCTTTTTAGGGCTGAGCCTGCCAAAGCATATGCTGGCGCACACGCCTCACTTACAAGACACTGTTGTTAACAATAAGGGCTTGGAGCTCGCCCATTGTTTACCATTTGTTACCTTGCCTGATACTCTTCTTTACAGCCTTATAATTCATAACTGCATGCCAAGCATAATTTCCGTTCCTCTCTGTGGAGCAGGGACCAAGCACTGATTGATTCAACGTAATCAATGTGCATGCGCTGCTCTCAACATGATTGAGGTACTATTTTGTTCTTTAGAACTTGAGTGCCATGCATACAGAAGGCATGAAACTGGCAAAAATGAGCCCAGCAAGACAAACAGAATTGCAAAGACTTATTTTCTATAGTTATCTTTCTTTTTTTTTTTGCCAAGTCTTCTTTTCTCACATTGCACTCATGTTTTCTTTTGTTTTTGCCTGTGGGCGCTGTTCTCATGAAATAAGGATTATCTTGTTCTAAACACATAAATGCCCCACAACAAATCAACGCAAATCTACCCCACCTCACCTCACACAACACCAATCCACCCCAGACATGTCCAGTCCATTCCACTCCAATCCACTCTCCCCAATCTAATCAACTCCAATCCATCACACTCCAGTCCTCCCAACCCATCCAACTCCAATCTGCAGACTCCAATTCACCCCACTTCAATCCCAAACATTCTTCCCCAATCCAATCTAAAACAATCTGCCCACTCTAATCTTCCACACCCCAATCTTCCCCACACAATCCAAAACACACCACACTTCAAAACAATTGGCCCATTCAAATCTACCCCCACTACAGTCAAAAACAATATGCCCCACTCCAATCCAAACAATCTGCCTCACTCCAATCTGCCCCACTCTAAAACGCACCACTCCAATTCACAAAATTCCCCCCACTCCAATCTGCCCCACTGTAATCCACCACACTCCAATCCAAAACAATCTGCAAACTCCAATCAACCCCACTCCAATATGCTCCACTCCAATCCAACAATTGTCCACACTCCAATATTTGCTACTCCAATCGAAAACACTCTACTCTACTGCAGTCTGCCCCACTCAAATTTAAAACAATCTGCCCCACTCCAATCTGCCCCAGTCCAGGCTGCCCCACTCCAGTACTCCCCACTCTAATTAGACCACCTTTCACTAGTCCACCCATTCCATCTCAATTCACCCCATTCCAATCCACCACAAACCAACCTCACTCCAATCCAATCCAAACCAGACCAATCCAATCTACCCCCACTTTAATCTACCTCAACCCAATCCAGTCCACCAACTCCCTCCCCAATCTACCCCACTCCAATCCAATCAACCACAATCCACCCTACTCTAATCCAAAACAGTCTTTCAAACTCCAATCTGCCCCACTGCAATGCAAAACAATCTGCCCCACTCCAATCCAAAACAATCTACCCCACTCCAATTCAAAACAATCTGCCCCACTCCAATCCGATGCAATATTCCCCTCCTATGAGCCCCACTCCAATGCAAGACAATCCACCCCACTCCAGTCCAACACATTCTGTCCCACTCCAATCAAAACAATCTGCCCCACACCAATCTGCCCCACTCCATTCCAAAGCAATGTGCCCCACTTCAATCAGCCCCATTCCAGTCCAAAACAATCTGCTCCACTCCAATCCAAAACAATCTGCCCCACTCCAATCTGCCCTACTCCAATCGCAAATAATCCACTTCACTCCAAACCACCCCATTCCAATCCAATCCACTCACCCTAATCCACTCCACCTCACACAATCCAATCTAGTCCATCTCACTCCAATGCAATCCACCCCAATCAAGTCAAATTGAATCTATATCACTCAAATCCACCGACCCTAATCCAATCCACCTCAATCCTATCCTCCTCACCTCAATAAAGTTCATCCCACCCCAATGCAATCAACCTCATCCCAATCCAATGCGCCTGAATCCAATCCACTCCACTCACTCTTATCCACTGCACCTCACCCCAATCCAATCCACCCTACTCCAACCCAATCCACTCCAATCCAGCCAAATCAAATCTACCCCACTACAATCCACCCACCCCATCCCCCTCTAATCTACCCCATCCCAATCCAATCTACCTCATTCCAACCCACCCAACCCCACCCCAGTCCAGCTCACCCCACCCCAATCCAGTTCTCCCCAATCCAGTTCACCCCTCCCAAATCCAATCCACCCCAGCCCAACCAAATCCAATCCACCTCATTTCAATCCACCCCAATCCCATCCACCACAACACTCAGTCCAATCCACATCACTGTGATCCAACCCACCCCACTGCAATTCAATCTACCCACTCTATTCCACCCCACCCCAATGTAACCCATTCTATCCCATTCCACCCACTCCATTCCACCTCACTCCATTCCACTGCAGTCCATTCCACCCCACTTCATCCCATCCCACTCCAGCACCTCACCCCAGTCCAATTAATATCACTCAATGCATTTCATCCCACTCCAATCTTCCCCACCTCAATCCTCCTGAATCCAAACCATCCCACTCAATCTAATCTTCCCCACTCCAATCCAATCTATCCCACTCCAATCCAACACTCCAATCCACTCTAGTTCCGCCTACACCAGTCCAATCTACTCCACTCCAATACACCCCACTCCCATCCAATCCACCCCTTTCCAGTCCAGTCCACCCCATTCCAGTCCCATCCACCTCCTCCAGTCTAGGCAAGTTCACCACCCCAATCCAGTGTAATCAACCCCACTCCACTCTAGATCATCCCAATCCTATCCACCCCACCCCAGTACTATCAATCAATCCAATTCACCCACCAAAACCAATATAATACATCCCAATCCAGTCCACCCCAATCCAAACCGCCTCATCCCATTTCACCCCACTCCAATCCACTCCACCCCATCCAGTCTAACCACTCCAATCCACCCCATTCCACTCAATCAACCCATTATACCCCAATCCAATCTATACCACTACCTCAATCCACTCCACCCTATTCCACCCTACTTTACTCTATGTGACTCCATACCACTCGACTCCACTCTACACCACTCCACTCCACTCTACAGCACTCCACTGTACGACACTCTACGGCACTCCACTTTATGATACGCCAATCTACGACACTGCAACACTCTGCCACTGAACCACTGAATTTTACTTCCCTCTTCTCAACCCAGTGACACTCTTCTCCCCCTACTTCACCCTGGCACTCTATTCCAACAAATCCCGCCCACAACACTCTACTCTCCTACTCCACTCTAGGACACCTCACACCACTAACTTTTAGACATGCTGAACAGCAGCCCCCCTGGTGTACAGCATGGCAAAAACACATTGCCAAAGTCAACAGTTCTTGTGTTGCAGGCAGTACATAAGTCTTCTAACATAGCACCTGACCTGGCATCCAAGAGCAGCAACTAAACTGCAAGGTATAGGCAGGGCTACTGCAATCATGCTATAGGAGAGGCCCAAATTATGCAGCAGGGTTGAGTAAATTATGCAGCAAGAAAAGGCAAATTACGGGGTGTAATGCAGCATATTTTGTGATGGTATTACTTCACTACTTTGCCACGTTCACACTTGTTAACACTGTCTGGGCATTGGGTATACCTCATTAGTACAGGTAGCAATACGTAACAAAAAGGTGACCAGTCAACCTTTGCAAAGAGCCTTACTCTGCACAACAACAGGTGTTGCTGCATTTTTTGTAGCATTTGAACTGTTTGAGCTAGAACAATTTTTTGGGGGGTGAATCCTGCAGATTATAAAACAGATGGTTGGGTATGTGGCAAATGCAACAAATCAATTTAGAATCTTAGATTTCCCTCAGTCTTTCATTATCTAGGGTGGCTAAAAACAAAGGGTCAATTTGGGTACAATTGTGTTGTTTTTTTAAAAAGTATTTTTATTGGCATTTTTCTATCAACATACAATTTGAACTTCCAACTTGATGCCTACAGTAACTGCAGGATATTGTACATTTTCAATACACTTACAAGACGCCTTGTCAAAGAGTCCGGCTCAGGTTCTGGCTGCTTCCATTGGGTGCCTGATGATCCCACCCCAACGGTGGGAACTTAGTTCAAGTCTGTACTCCTGCAGGTCAATCCTGATGCTCCTGCCGGAAGGTGAGCATATTTTACACTAGGGCTCTGAGTTTGGGGTCCCAGGGCACAGGCCATTCCTGGTCACTAAGGCCCTCATTATGATCTCGGCGATCAGCGCTGGCGGTCAACAGAAGACCGCCATCCCGACGACCCCCCCGCGGCTGTATAATGTTTTCCCTGCTGGGCCAGCGGGCAGAAACAGTGTTTCCGCCCGCCGGCCCAGCAAGGAAAAGGGCTGTAACATTGACAGTAACTCCAAATGGAGCCGCCACCAACGTTTGTGTGTGGCGGGTGCAGCAGCAACCATTGGTCAGATCACTGCCCGTAAATCGGGAAGTGACCTGCGCGACGGGGCACTGCACGGGAGCCCCAGGAGCACCCCTTCCGCCAGCCTTTAAAGGCTGGCGGAAAAGGGATCATTATCCAAAGGGCAGCGCTGCTTGCAGCGCTGCCCTGTCGGATAATGATTTCCTCCATCGTCAGGCTGCCTGTCGGCAGTAGCCTGGTAGTGGAGGAGGGCTGCCACAGGCGGCCCTCCCTGTGATCATTATATGGCGGTTCAGACTGCCATGCCGGTGGCGGTCTTTGCCGCCACCGCCGGCATGGCGGTCTGAACTGACAGGGTTCATAATGAGCCCCTAAATGCCAAGCCATAAAACTCTCTCCACATACCCCCACACCTGATCAAATTTCCTGGGGCAATGTCTAGCTGCATATACGACTTTCTGTGTCCCACAACAGTATATCCCTGCAAGCCACTGACTTTTAGTGGGTGCAATGGATGCCCCCTAGTTCTGTGGGATGCCTGTCTTTGCCACAATCAGCCCAAGTGCACAGAATATCAGTTTTTTTCCCCTCAGTAGGTCAATATGCCCAGGAACCCCCCAGGAGTTTAAATTGGGGATTGTGCATTATCTCTTTGTCAAGGATGTCACCAGTTTCCTGCAGTATTATGTCCCAATAGCTCTGGATAACTGGGTACCCCATAGAGTGTGATAAAATTAGCCCTCGGCATCCCAGCATCAGAGACAGGGAGGTGAGGGGATCTTCCCCTTCTCAAGGAGCTTGGACCTATCCAAATAGACCTTATGGTGGATTTTCGGCCGAATCATGTTGAATCGCGCCCTTACGGTGACCTCCCAGGGATGCATCAGGGCTGCCTCCCAGTCCATGTCCTCCTTTAACTCCAGGTCCCATTCCCACCACTGACACAGGCTCCCTAGGTTATCAGAGATATTGTTGATAATGACCATGTAGAGTGTGGAAACTGCACCCTGATCCAATGGCTCCTTTAGCAGATGTTTCTCCAGGGAAATGGACTCAAGTACGTCCCCCTAGTTTATCCCCTCAGTAAGGAGGGCATGCCTAAGTTGTGTGTTTGTTTTTTAATGAGTGTGCGGAAGATCACATTGCAGGCTCTCAGATGACCGAACCGCTCTGTCTTCTATAATGTCCTGTATACTGGAAATCCCAATCAAGTCCCACAGGCAAAACCCTTTAGTCTGGGCACCTCTTTGAGCAGAGCGACCCTACCCACAGCGGGATATCCATCCTGACACTCCCTTTTTAATAGTCTGAAGTTGGGAGTTCCAGTAATATGCTCTCAGGTGCCACAGGACAATCCCTCCATTGCACATAGATCTATGTATGGTTTTCAGGGTTATCTGCGTGGCTGCCCCATCCCACAATAGTGATCTCACCTCTCTGTCCAGCTTGAGAAAATAGGATTCAGGGATCGGGCAGGGTGTGTTTTGCATGACATACATCAGTTTAGGCAGGGAGATTACTTTGAAAATGGCAACGCTCCCAAGAAGTGTCACCAGCAGCTTACACCAACTGGCTACATCACTTTGCAACTCCATGAGTAGCCTCTCTAGGTTGGCCCTCAGGGCAACTCTGGGTTCACAGTGACAAAGATCTGTAAGTATCAAAAGCCCTCATCTACCATCCGCGGTGGGGTGGGGGGAGACAATCCTTTCTAGGTTCCAATTCCCTAGTCACTACAGCACCGATTTGCACCATTCATTCTGTAGCCAGAATAGTCTTTGAACATTCCAACATTCTACCAGGAGGGAGGTCAATCTGTTTTCAGAATCTGGAATACAAAGAAAGACATCGTCAGCATAGAGGGATATGGTTTTCTTCTCTCATTCTGGTATTGGACTACCCCACTAAAATCATATTCAGTTTTGATCCAAGTTGCCAGGTGCTCTATACATCGGGCAAGCAGGAGGAGGGAGACACCCTTGTCTCATCCCCGCTCCAGTGGAAAGATCACAGGTATCTGACTGTTTACTCATACCGCCGCCATGGGCTCTGCGTACAGCAGGGCCAGCGAGCTGCAAAAGCAGGCCCAGAATCTGCAATGCCGCAAAACATAGGTCAACTATTGCCAAAGAATGGTATCAAAAGCTTTTTCAGTGGACCCTATGGCAGGGGGGGGCTTCAATTCATTCACTTGCATCAAACCAAATATACAGCCTTCTCAAATTGAGTAGGGTGGACCTGCAGGGGCATGACACATTGTGGTCAGAGTGGATGAGTGATAGCATGACTTTATGAGTTGGTAAATATGGCTGCTTGCAGTTTAGTCTCAATATTAAGGAGTAAGATTGGGTGATAGGACCCACAATATGTCTCAGGTTTCTGTCTTTGTGAATTACCGTAATTAGTGGATGCTGAAAGTCAGGCGGGAGACTCCCCTGCATACATGCTTCTTCACACATTAGCAATAAGTTTGGACCTACCAATCCTGCCGTTCTCTTGAACAACTCCACTGTCTATTGGACCCTTGTGTCTTTCCACTATGCATTACTGTGAGTGCCTCCGTAAGTTCCTCAAGCATTAGGTCACCATCTAGCATCTTCCTATGATAGGGTCAGTAGGGCCACCAGTTCCAGGAATCGCACCATCTCCTGGTCAACTGTCTGTGACCACCCCATGTAGAGAGCACATTAGTATCAAGCAAACTCCTGGGCTATGCCTGCGCTGACCGTTAGTGCCTCTCCTGTCAGGGTGATGACGTCCCCCATCCAGCGCGCCTCTTCCTCCCTGCGACTCTGCAATGCAAGTAAACACCCAGCCTTGTCCCCCAGTTATATAATTTTTGCTCAGTAGCCTGGTAGAGACTGTCGGCCATGTCTTCCACCATGTTTTGATATTCCTCCCTAGTGGTTGTTAGTTGCCGGATGATATTTGCCTCATGCTGTGAAATCGCCTTTTTCTCAACGTCTAGGACACAGCGCTCAAGGGTGACCAATCAATCTGTTTTTGGCACTTTTTTTGTGGGCCATCAACATTTGTATTTTGTCACACAGGAAACCACTTCTAGGCCTCCCAGACTATAATGGCTGAGTCCACCTTGTCCTCACTCTCCTCCAAGTTTGTCTTCGAGACCAGTCGGAACTGTTTTTTTTCCCAGTTTTCCCAAGCATCAAGGGGCATATTTATACTCTGTTTGCACTGAAATAGCATCATTTCTTTTACGCTATTTCAGTGCAAACTTAACTCCATATTTATATTTTGTCGCTAGACCCATCTAGCGTCAAAATATTGGAGTTAAAGTCATTTTTTGCCTGTGGACAATTACCTTGCGTCAATGAGATGCAAGGTAGGCACTCCCAGGCAAAAAATGACTCTAAGTCCTTGCGCCTTATTTATCCTCCCATGAAAAAATTGTGCACGGGAGGGAGGCAGGCCTAAATAATGGCACTAAGCTTTCTTAGTGCCATTATTTAACGCCTGGGTCAGGGCAGGCGTTAGGGGACCTGTGGGCTCATTTCTATGGTGGAACACCATGGAATGAGTCCACAAGTGCCCTCCCAGATGTCCTGGAATGGAGCAAGCCGGCGCTATACTTTTTGACGTAAACCTGCGTTAGAGTAGGTTTGCATCAAAAAGTATAAATCAGGGACTAAATCTCCACTGTCGCCTCCTGCCCCCGCCTCCCTCCACCTAGGGGAACCAGCATTGGCTAGTGTTCCAAAATACCCTGAGAAGGATATCCCACATCTTGAATAACAGGGTGTTCCCCAATGAGTGCTAACAGGTAATCTACCTTAGAGAATGTCCCTCTGTCTCCCGAGAAGTACAAATACGCTCTTGCCACAGGGTGACAGAGTCTCCACAGGTCTGTCAATCCCAGCTACCTGGCAACCGGGATGAGGGGAGCATTGTGGGTATCTGTCTGTTGGTGCCCTTGACCGGGCTAGATCTTGTGCCATAGTGTCATTGAAGTCCTCACCCTCCATTGGCAGCGTGTCACCTGGTTCCAGAAGCATAGGGCCTATTTTCTCCAGTGTGTTTCGCTGTAGTCGAAGAGGGGTGTATACGTTAATGAGTGTGTATGTCTACATTGCCTCTCTCCACACAGAACTTCATAGGACAAAGAAATGCATAGTGGAGTCCCAATTGGTGGAGCTTTACATTAACTTGGAGGAAAGAGATTCTCTTCTTTTGGATTAGGATTGTATAATCCAGAAACAAATTCACATTGAGATTTTCTGTTTTCCATGGGCAATGTGACCAGGTAGGCTGGAGAATGCAGTCCCTGCCCCTATAATTTAGGAGCTGTGCAACCAAAGGCCTGGGTGGGGGCCCGGTGTCAGGGCAGCTGGGGATCAGGTACGCTCTTTCCACTGTGAAGAAGGCTGAGGGGTTGTTGTCGTAGATGTGTTGTGTGAGCCAGATTTCCAGGACTAGTTCTAGACTAAGGTCCTCATCTTGTTCAGAAAGACCTACAATCTGACTGTTTTTTAGATGAGAGCGGACTTCTGCATCCTCTGCTCTTTCTCGTAGGTAGGTCTCTACCTTCGAAAGCTCCTCGATTCACACATTCATGTCCTTGATGACTAGCCCGGCTCCAGGATTTGGGATCTAAGTGGGCCATGAAGAAGAATGGGTAGGCCATAAAGATGAGTGGGGTTGGCCAGAGATTCCTAGGTGTCTGAGAGAAGAGTCTGTGCATTCCTGAGTGGTCATGTATGGTGTGAGCTGCATACCATATCTATTGGCGTGTTCTGACTACTTGTTATAACTGTATTTCTAGAGGTTTAAACCAATAGGTCTGATCTCTTCTGAGCTCTCCAATTCGCCCTCCTTTCTCTGTGTCATCATCCTTTCTTCTGACTTCACCCTCATTTCTCTTCACTTCACCTTCTTGTCCCGCTCACTTCCCCCTCTACTACCTCCTACCTCACCCTCTTCTCCCTTAATATCATCTTACTCTTGCTCAACCTTAGCCACCAGTTTCTGTAAGTCCCTTCAATTTCTTCACTTCACTCTCATATTTGTCTCACCTCTCCCTCCTTTCTTTACATCTTATCCAAATTTCTCACTCTCCTGATCTCACAAACCACTCAATATGTGTGTACTTTAACAACCCTTTATCCTTCTATTTCCTCCTCAGCCTTCTCTTTCCACCTCACTCTTCTCTCTCCACCTCACTCCTCTCTCTCTTCCTCTCCCTTTTCTCTGTTCGTCGCCCTTCTCTCACTCTTACTCACCCTCCTCTGTCTTCCCTACTTGACCTCCTTCTCTCCGCATCACCATCCTCCTTTTGTTCTCACTAGCTTCCTTCCTGGCTCAGCATCCTCCCTATTAGGCAACCGTCTTTTTGCTTTCCTTTACCCTCTCTCCACCTCACCCTTCTCTCTCTTATGAGTTCATGACCAGAAGGGCAGCAGCACTCTAATCAAGACTTCTGGAATTATCACCAGGGAAGTACAACAATTATGCAGCCGGGTTTACTACATTTGCTGTGTAACATGGGATAGTATTAATTTATTGTTTCATCATTTTTCATACACGTTAACACTGTGTTGAAAAAAGGTTCCCCTCAATAATGATGAGGAAACCTTTGCGAAGGTGCTTTATCTGTGCAGGAACACTTTACTGCATTTTTAGTAACATTTGATCCTTCTATGATGGTTTTCATCAAAATCTGAAAATTATGCTGCAGGTGATGGCTTTTGTTGCAAATGTGTCAAATCCATAATTCAGAGTGAAATGCTGCAACAGCAGAATCGCATTATTCCAGTGACCCTGACTATGATCCATGTCTGTCTGTTCATGTGACAAAATGAGAGAACTTTTTGGTAGAGCATAAACGCACAGTCACCAATGCATATTTAAGAGCCCCTCGAGCCATTCCAATGCCAAATTAGCATTGTTTGTTTATGCCAATGTGGCATTAGAAGGCTGAAAAAACAGCGTCATATGTACAAAGTGGCACAATGCATGCATTGCGCCACTTTGTAACCCTTTACGATACATTATGGCTGCGTCAGGCATGATGTATGCAAGGGGGCGTTCCCCTGTTAGAGGGGCCAAAACAACGGCACAAAGAAATCTAAAAGATTTTTCGACACTTTTAAAACTTGCTCAGAGCAGGCATTAAAAGGAGGCTTCCGTTGGTTACAATGGGCCTCTGGGTGCTTTGCAGGATTAGCATCAACATTTTTTACGCTAATCCTGCAAAGCACCGGACTAGAGTAAAAAATTCTGACGCGAGTCCCCTAACTACCACTATGGTGCACCGTATTCTAGATATGGCGCACAAATTGTGGCGTTAGGAGGGTGCTTAGGGGTGCAAGAAACCTTTCTTCAATATGCCCTATGGTGTCTGTGTTTTAAGTTCTTTCTAATTATATTACAGAGCTCTGTCTTCTGTGAGCAACTCAGTAGAGGGAGAGTAAGTAGAACACTGGGAGCACAGGCTCAGTACACCTAGCAATCTTCAGTCCTCTCCCTTTCCACTACCTCCTAAGCCCCTCACGTGCTCCTTGCTTGTCACATAATGCATTTTAACATCAAGTGTCAGTGTGATTGTTGGGAAGTCTGAAACTAACAAGCCCCCATACTGACAAAGCTATGTCCCTGGTTGACCGATCACCTTTCAGTGTCTATTGCTGTATTTCAGTATTAAATTGGTACTTAAAAGGGGAAATCTTTGCCGTGACAGTATTAACATGTAAAAATAATGAAGAAATACAATCACAAAATGTGCCCCACTACTCTGTGACGTTTGCTTTTTGAGTCAATCCTGCAACAATAATTTGGTTTTCACCGGCCAAATAATTCCCGTGACCCCAGCCATAAGTAAGGAATAGCATCACAGCAGAAAGAAAACAAAAAAAACACTACTATGATGTATATCCTGATTATATGGGCTTTTACACTTACTGTTCTTGCACTGGCAATATCCTTCACACCGTTTTCTGACATAATGCAGTTTTAATCTCCGAATTACTGTGTGACTGGAGCTTGCGGTCTCGGTTTAGTAGGGTGTCCCCTTCCCTTTACACATGTGCAGTAATAGCTACCATCCCTGTGACCTGACCTCTGCCATAAGGCACTTAAAATAGCCCAAGGTATTGGCATTATACATAAACGATACACAACTGGGCTTTGTAAATGAGGCTGCAGGCAGTGTGATTGTTTAATCAAGAAGAAAAAGAACAAATCATGTTTTATGCTTGTGAGTGGGCCTTAGGTGGGTCACGGGGTTATCGTCGAAGGGCCTGGCCCACCCGTTGGAACCGGGTCTCAATGTAAGTGATGCTCTTATAAAGCGCACCAATACCTTTGGGTCCAGTTTGCTCTATATAAAACGGCAAACAAAAACAAGCATTTGCAATGCAATATGCCTCACGTTTTCTTGAATTAAAGCTATTGGCATTGTAAATTTATAACTGGACTTTTCTTGCCACATACATTTTTCTGACCCTGCCTCATAATTTTGTCTTTTGCTGCCATATAATTTCAGTGGCACTTCATATAACTAAAGCACTTCCATTTACCTTCTTCCTCTCAGGAAAAGACATAAGACTGCCACAGAGGAGAAATAAACTAGAAGGTTCACCCAAACATATCGAGAGTGTTCAAACAGTCAGAGAGTAAAAAGGAAGTGAAGATGCCCTGAATTATGGTCATAATTGCAATAAAGAGAAATTATTAAAACATATACAATTATCATTTAAACCTTTATCAAAAGTAAACTTTTGGCATTAGAGTGTAATGCTCAAAACAGCCACTGGGGACACCATAACAAAAAACATCATTTGTGAGAAACAAGGTCATGTTAACCTATTAATAGACCCTAAGGAGCACAACCCCATAAAAAAAAACAGAGAAAGTAATGCACTGTAATGATATTCTTATCCCCTTGAGAAAAACTTTAGAGCTAGCAGACCTCCTGCAATGCTAGCCCAAACAATACCTATAAACAAAAAATAAAAAAATCTTCTAACTATAAAACAAACATTTAAGCAATGAAAAAACTAAAAAAAGCATTGAATAGCGGGAGAGGTTATTATTTTGGAGTCCCCACTAACATAGTGTGGGGACCCAAGGATGATGTAGACAGAAGGAGCCCTGAAAAGCATTATGGGGAAAGTTTCCAAGCCACAAATATTTTAATATGTAGACATGACTGTTATGCTTAGAACAACCCCTAGAGGAAATTACAATGAAAATAGCATTTGTGTGAAACATGGTAATTTAACTATATAGTTAGCCCCTACAGGGTGTAACCACAAAAAAAGAAAATAAATAATACAGAAAAAGAAGCAATAAATAATGCAGGGTAACCATATGTAGGCCTTAGGAGACACAGGCCCTCATTACAACCCTGGTGGTCGGTGTTAAAGCGGCAGTGAGACTGCCAATACGCCGGCGGAAAATAAAATGGAATCACGACCGTGGCGGAAACCGCCAACAAAGACAGCCACTTTAACACTCCGACCGCCACGGCGGTACAAACAAACAGCGCAGCGGTCACCACCAACAGACAGGCGGGAGACAATGTACCGCCCAGAGTATCACAACCTACCAATCCACCACCTTTTCCTGGGCGGAATCACTGCAAACAAAAACACGGCGGAAACTGGACTTCGAAGGGGAAAACGCTCACCTCTACACACCATATGAGGAACCAAGACGCCATGGAACCAGAGCTTCACATTTTTCCAGCCTTTATCTTCTTGCTCCTCTACCAGGAGCACGAACGCCGGCGGCGAAGACCGCGGTGAGTACTGCACCTACGACACAGGGAAGGGGGGAGGGAAAAAACAGGGGGACACACACGCAACACCCCCACCCCCACCCTCACCCACGAAAACACACACACTAATACAGCATGATACATTACAGTTACACCCCCCGGAAGAATGCAAAGACAAAAGAAAATGAGTGTAACCACTGTAATCTATTAAAATCCAGTACGCAAAAATAGATATACACTATAAACAAATATATACACCAAGAATAGAAGTCCAGGTATTGCACCATTTAAGTCTGTGGAACACAGGGCCCACACTACATGGGCGAGGCCCACACAAGGTACCCGAACATGACGGAGAGAACACTGCAGGGGCATCAGATAGAAATAAAACAGTCACCTCAGGGGGAAGGGAAAGGGGGGGCACCTCAGCGGGTTGAGTGCACGACGCCAAATCCACGAGGAGGCCACATGCCCATTGTTCAATCCTGGGGAGTGCAAAGCCACAGTCTCACAAGTGTCTTCAGTGGGTGGTTTGCCCACTGTACAATCCTGGGGAGTGCAAAGCCACAGTCTCTCAAGTGGATAACAGTCTCCACTGGTTATGGAGGGGGCATTGTGCCCAGAGTGCTTCATTCTGCCAAGGGCAGAGGTAGTGGTTGTGATACTCCACTGGTTTTGGAGGGGGCTTTGTGCCCAGAGTGCTTCATCCTGCCAAGGACTGTGTGAGTGGATGCTTTTCTCCACTGGTTCTGGAGGGGGCTTTGTGCCCAGAGTGCTGTATCCTGCCAAGTACTGGGGTAGTGGATGCTGTTCTCCACTGGTTCTGGAGGGGGCTTAGTGCCCAGAGTGCTTCCAAGACTGGGGTCCTTGGCAGCGGTGCTTGTTGCGGCGTTGTCCTTGGCAGCGATGCTTGTTTCGGCGGTCTGTGCAGCGGTGCTTGTGGCGGTGGTGTCCTTGGTAGCGGTGCTTGTGGAGGTGGTGTCCTTGGCAGCGGTGCTTGTGGCGGCGGTGTCCTTGGCAGCGGTGCTTGTGGCGGTGGTGTCCTTGGCAGCGGTGCTGGTGGCGGTGATGTCCTGTGCAGCGGTGCTTGTTGTGGCGGTGTCCTGTGCAGCGGTGCTTGTGGCGGCGGTGTCCTTGGCAGTGACTGCCAAGCTGCTGACGGTCCTGTCTGGCCCTGCGGGGCTGGTGCTGGCGGTCGCCTGTGGCCAGCTGGGCTGGTGCTGGTGGTCCTGTCTGGGCCAGCGGGGCTGCTGCTGGCGGTCCTGTCTGGTCCTGCGGTGCTGGTCCTGGCAGTCCTGTCTGGGCCAGCGGGGCCGGTGCTGACGGTCGCCTCCTGGCCAGCGGGGCTGGTGCTGGCGGTCCTGTCTGGGCCAGCGGGGCTGCTGCTGGCGGTCACCTCCTGGCCAGCGGGGATGGTGCTGACAGTCCTGTCTGGGCCTGCGGGGCTGCTGCTGGCTGTCCAGTCTGGGCCTGCGGGCTGGGCCTGCGGGGCTGGTGCTGGTGGTCCTGTCTGGGCCTGCGGGGCAGGTGCTGGCGCTCCTGTCCGGGCCTGCGGGGCTGGTGCTGAAGGTCCTGTCTGGGCCTGCGGGGCTGCTGCTGGCGGTCCTGTCTGGGCCAGCGGGGCTGGTGCTGGCGGTCGCCTCCTGGCCAGTGGGACTGGTGCTGGCGGTCCTGTCTGGGCCTGCGGGGGCTGCTGCTGGCCGGATCCCGGGAAGCGGGGCTGATGGCGGTCTTCCCCGTCGTGCTGCTCTTCCCACACTTGCCAGGTTTCTTGTGCCCCTTCCCCACCTTGGAAGGGTCTCGCAGCTGACTCCACACTCCCACCTGTACCCCTGGGAGCGGATTTGCTGGCTGTTGTTTTCCCCTCTCCTGCCGGGCACTGGCCAACTTTTGATGCTTGACAGGTGGGGGACTGTCCGTGCTGTGGCTCCTTGCCACACTGGCTGCCCTGCTGCCTGGTGCACTCCAGAATACGGTGACTACTGGCACCACTGGTCCCGCCTCTGTTGTGGCTGAGGTGCTAGGTTGGGACCTGGAGAGTCAGGCCCTAGGAGACTGAGGGGTTGGGGGAGGTGAGGGAAAGAGGTCAAGGGAGGCCAGGAAAAGTTTCTTAGGAACACTGGGACGGGTAGCTGGAGGGGGTTTGGGAGTGGAGGAAGAGGTTGTGGTTGTAGGAGGTGTCCGTTTGGTGACTTTGGGTGAAGGTGCATGCGCTGGAGGCTGTCGTGAGGTGGATGGCTGTTGGGTGGGTGTGTGGCTGCGTTTGTGTACCTTGGGAGGTGGCGTCACAGACATACTTGGAGAGGACACAGGGGATGTGTGAATGGTAGTGGGGTGGTGAGTGCACATGAGCTGGGTGTGGTGGTGGGTGTGCTGGTGATGGAAATAGTGGCTGCAGATGTAGTGCATGCAGGTGCGAGTGGAGATGAGACTGGGAGGGAGACGAGGAGGAGGGGGACACAGTGGAGGCAGTGGATGTTGCTATGTCTGCATGTGTGTGATGCTTGCGTGAGTGCCTGTGGGATGTGTGGTACTTATGTTTGTCTGAGCTTCCTTTGTGTGTTGATGTGTGTGCATGCTGGTCTGATTGTGTGCTTGGGATAGGCTGAGGTACAGGGGATTGGGTCTGGGTGGAGGAAGTTGGAGGGGGGAGGCTAGAGACAGGGACAATGGCTGCCATCAGTGCTGAGGCCAGAGTCTGAAAAGCTTGCTAAAGGGCTGCCTGACCAGAATGAATGCCCTCCAGGAATGCATTGGTTTGTTGCAACTGCCTCTCTACACCCTGGATGGCATTCAAAATGGTAGATGCCCAACAGTGAGGGACCTGAGGAGGTCAATGGCCTCCTCACTGAGGGCAGCAGGGGTGACTGGGGCATGGCCTGAGGTGCCTGGGGCGAAGGAGATGCCCACCCTCCTGGGTGAGCGGGCACGGGGCAAAGGCTGAGGGGCTGCTAGGAGTGTGGTGCTGGAGGAAGGGTGGCGGCTGTACCTGTAGATGCGGGGGCACAGATGGGGCCACCACCACAAGGGAGCTCCCATCAGAGGATGAGTCAGTATCACTGGTGTCAGCTCCTGTCCCCGCCGTGGAGCTCCCCTCTCCCTCCGTCCCACTGGTGGCTTCAGACACAGTTGTGTCACCCTCCAGGGCCATGTGGGATGCAGCTTCCTCCTGCTCCGGTGCCACTGCTCCTCCGCCTGATGATGCTAATGCACACATGTACAGGGAGACCACAAAAAGGGGGGGAAGACAGAAGAAATACATGTTCAGTGCATGCATTACCACTACTGTTGGCAGACATGACAGACACAGAAGCGCCCTGCACTACGCTGCGCACTTGGGGTCCACTATACAATCCCTGGGACATGGCCTACAAGGCTATGGCCAATACCTGCACACATGGATGTCACAGGAGCCTGACTAGGTGTAGTTGGCACTGTACCCAGGTGGGGTGGGGTGGCACAAGGTCTGCCTGAAAAAGAGGACTTAACTAGCACACTCGCCCTGGCCTAGGAAAACACACAGCCCACCTCCCCCACCCAGACACCTCCACTGCACGCTGAATCAGCAGAATGAGTGTGTACTCACCCCCTTGTTGCTGCTCTGATGCCCTCAAGTGCCCATCCAACTCCGGGTACGCCACCGCCAGGATCCTGAACATCAAGAGGGTCATGGTGCGACGGGCACCCCTCCCACATTGGGATGCCATCCCCAGCTGGGCCTCCGCCATCTTCTTGCTCCAGCAGCGAATGTCCTCCCATCTCTCACGGCAGTGGGTGCTCTGTCTGTGATAGACCCCCAGGGTCCGGACGTCCTTGGCGATGGCACGCCAAATATCCTTCTTCTGGTGGGCGCTGACCTACATGAATCGTACAGGGGAAAAAGAGAAGTTATTACCAACTGCACCGTCACAGTCGTTGGCCCGCATCCCTATCCTTGCCATGTGGCACATGCACTCTCTGTCGTTTCATGCACGCATCATTCTCCCCACCCCTATCTTTCATCCACACCACTCCACACAGGCATTGCTCGTACAGCATTCTCACAGTGTACTTACCTCTTTGTGTGGAGGACCGTAGAGTAGCGTGTACTGGGAGAGGACCCCATCCACGAGTTTCTCCAACTCCTCTGTGCTGAAGGCAGGGGCCCTTTCCCCAGTCGCACGAGCCATTGTCTCTTCCAGACTGAGGTCACAGCAGCACTTGCAGTGTAGGTCCTCTCCTGTCGAAGATCAGGTATCGAGTGATTGAACAGATAAAAAATGCCTGTCATGTCCGCGGCGGTGCGTACAGTCACCGCAGGTGTACATCGTCATTGGCTCCTGGGACCCATAGGGTCCAATGTTAACCAATGCAGAATTGCGCCGCGGTCTTCGACCGCCTACCGCGACGGTGTACAACGCCAGCGCAGTGACCTCACATCCCATTGTCCCACTTTACAGGTCAGGCAGCCGCCATTTCAGGGGCCCACATGGCTTTATTTTAACTGCGTCACACATACCTAGGCCTTGCCTCAACACTCATACAGGCAAAATTTGGGTTATGAATGGTTTTCTGAGTAAGCTGTGTTTACGTACCTCTGAGTTGGTTGACTCGGTGCTCGCTGTTGTCCTTCATAGGCACCGTCCGCTGGGACATGTGAGGAGATGGCGGCATCCTCCGGTGTATATACCACTGGTGGACCTGTCGACAATGGAGTAAAGACATGTGATCATCACCTACAGGCTTGATTGTGCCACAATCCTGGAACTGTGTGCCCAGTTGGAGCCAGACCTGAAGTCAGCTATCCGCCATCCCACAGGAATCCCCCCTCTAGTGCAGGTGCTGTCAGTACTCCATTTCCTTGCAAGTGGGTCTTTTCAAACTACAGTGGCCATAGCATCAGGGATGTCCCAGCCTATGTTTTCCAACGTGTTGTCCAGAGTGTTGTCTGCCCTGCTGAAACACATGCAGAGCTACATCGATTTCCCTCAGGTGGAGTATTTGCTTACAGTGAAAGGTGACTTTTTTGCCCTGGGACATATCCCCAACATCATAGGTGCCATTGATGTGACACATGTGGCCTTGGGCCCCCCACGCAGGAGTGAACAGGTGTACAGAAACCGGAAGAGTTATCATTCGATGAATGTGCATATGGTGTGTTAGGCAGACCAGTACATCTCCCATGTTAATGCTAAATTCCCTGGCTCAGTGCATGACGTTTATGTGATGGGTCAACTCCAGAGGCACCGTGTGTGGCTATTAGGTGAGCACCTGGAATCAAGTCAGTGGGAATAGTGGTCTGGGTCTGGGGTTATCTAACAGTGCGTGTCTAACAGTTGTCCCTCGCCATTTTCAGGTGACTCTGGTTGCCCCAACCTGTCATGGCTACTGACCCCAGTGAGGAATCCCAGGACAAGGGCGGAGGAACGCTACAATGAGGCCCATGGGCGAACTAGGAGGATTATAGAGCAGACCTTCGGCCTCCTGAAGGCCAGGTTCAGGTGCCTCCATATGACAGGTGGTTCCCTATTCTACTCACCAAAGAAGGTGTGCCAGATCATCGTGGCCTGCTGTATGCTTCACAATTTAGCTTTGCAATGACAGGTGCCTTTTCTGCAGGAGGATGGTCCAGATGGAGGTGTTGTGGCAGCTGTGGAGCCTGTGGATAGTGAAGACAAGGAAGCAAAAGAAGAGGACATCGACAACAGGAACTCGGTTATCCTGCAATACTTCCAGTGAGACACAGGTAAGAAGACAAACCTGCCTACTACATGTACTTTAACACTACTACCTCTCTACTGTCTGTCCTTTTCACCCAGTGTATGGTCACTGAGTTTTCACTTACCCTTACGATTTCACAGATGTGGGTCCCACTGTGTGACATCTGGTTTGTTTCCTCATGGACTAGAGCTGTGTGACATAAGTATGTTGACATTACAATTGAAAGAGCATTTTGTCACTGTAATTGCTAATACACTATTTCAAAATCACAGACAGACTCCAGATTGTTTTGTGCTTTAAGGGTGTTTATTTAAGGGCTCAATATTGGAGGGTGCTGTAACATGGTGAGGGGTGATGGTGGAGGAATGTCCATGGCAGAGTCCAATCTATTAGTCTCACAGGTGCACTGCCCAAAGGGGCATAGGAAGCGGAGCTGGGGCAGTTTGAGGATGGACAGGGTGACAAGGTGGGACAAAAGGATGAGATTCAGGGCTGTCTCATTTCTTGGCGGGGGTCTTGGCATCGTCCTCTGTCTTTGGCCTGGATCTCATGGACTGTTTGCGGGGTGGTTCTCCATCTGCAGGGGGTGGGGTGCTGGTGTGGTGGTCCTGTGGCGGTGCCTCCTGTCCACTAGCGCAGGCGGAGGTGGTGGGCAGTTCATCGTCCATGCTAGTGTCAGGGGCCCCTCGTAGTGCCACAGTGTCCCTCCTGGTGTTGAGTACTTCCTTCAGCACCCCTACGATGGTGCCCAGGGTGGAGCTGATGGTTCTGAGTTCCTCCCTGAAGCCCAAATACTATTCCTCCTGCATCCGCTGGGTCTCCTGAAACTTGGCCAGTACCGTTGCCATCGTCTCCTGGGAGTGGTGGTAGGCTCCCATGATGGAGGAGAGGGCCTCGTGGAGAGTGGGTTCCCTTGGCCTGTCCACCCCCTGTCGCACAGCAGCCCTCCCAGTTCCCCTGTGTATCTGGTCCTCCGTCTCCTGGACTGTGTGCCCACTGCCACTGCCCCCAGGTCCCTGTTGTTGTTGGGGTGGTGGGTTATCCTGGGGTCCCTGTAGTGGTGGACACACAGCTGATTAACGTGTCCTGGGGACGGAGATATGGGCCCGCTAGGTGGGTGCTGTGCTGGTGTTTCCTGAGGGGGGAAGGTCTGTGGTGGCCTGTGCCTTTGTGAGGGGAACCGACTGTCCCGAGGCCCACGATGGTCCGGGCTAGTCATCTAGATCCAGGTGGAAAGAGGTGCTGTCATCACTGTGGGCCTCTTCTGTGGGTGGAGTGGACATGTCTGGACCCTCCTGTCTGGTGAGGTTGGGTAGTGGTCCTGCAGGGGTGGAAAGGCATGATTATTGCATCTGTGTGTGGCATGGTGTGCAATGGGTGGGTGACCGTGTAACCCAGTGCTGGCATTCCTGTGTGTGTTCTTGTGTGATGATGCTTTAGGGGGGTGTATGGGTATGTGCAGTGGGCATGCTTTAGTGATGGGTGTCCATGCGTTGTTGTTGCATGCAGGGCTTGGTGTTGGGATGTGTAGTTTGTGATATTGGTACATTTGTGAGGAGTTGGAGTGATAGGGGTGAGGGCGAGGGTGGGGGTATGTGATTGCATGCAGGTAGGGCGGGGGATGTACTAGTTAAGGTTTGACTTACCAGAGTCCATTCCTCCACCGACTCCTGCGAGGCCCTCAGGATGCAGAATCCCCAAGATCTGCTCCTCCCATGTTGTTAGTTGTGGGTGGGTAGGTGGGGGTCCGCCGCCAGTCCGCTGAACCGCCTGGTGGTGTCTTGAGACCACGGAACGCACTTTCCCCCATAGGTCGTTCCACCTTTTCCTGATGTCCTCCCGATTTCTTGGGTGTTCTCCCACTGCGTTGACCCTGTCGACTATTCTTCGCCATAGCTCCATCTTCCTTGCAATTGAGGTGTGCTGCACCTGTGATCCAAATAGCTGTGGCTCTACCCGGACGATTTCCTGCACCATGACCCTGAGCTCCTCCTCCGAGAACCTGGGGTGTCTTTGCCGTGCCATGGGGTGGTGTAGGTGATGTGTGGGGTGGTGTGTGTGGTGATAAGTGTGGTGATATGTAGTGGTGTGTTGTGTGAGGTGCGTGGAAGTTGTGTGGGTGATGGTGTTGTGTGCCTGTGGATGCTAGTATGTTGATGGTGGTGTCTCTCTCTGGCCTTCGGTCGTGAATTGTGGTCGTAGAGGTTTGTGGTGAATGTGTGCTTTATATTGTATTGGGTGTGTGGGAGTGGTGTGTGTATGTGTATCAGGTGTGTGTATTTTAAATTGTCCAATGTGGCTGTGTTTTGTAAGAGTGTGTGTGTTTTGAGCGTGGCGGTGTGTACCGCCAATGGAATACCGCAGTTGAAAGACCGCTGCGTGGATTCGTGTGTCGTGATAGTGTGGGCGTATTTCTGTTGGCATGACGGTGGAGGTTTTGTTTTCCCCAGTTTATCACTGACCTTTGGTGTTGCGGACTTGTGTGGGTGTCTGAATTTTGGCGGATTCTGAGGTGTGGGTCATATTAGCTGTGGCGGAATTCCGCGGCTGCGGTGGTGTGTTGGCGGTCTTCTGCACGGCGGTAAGCGGCTTTTACTGCCAATGTTGTAATGACCCCCATAGTCTCCTACGCCAATGACACCCAACTGATTCTCTCCCTCACCAACAGCCACCAAGAGCAACTCCCACAACCGGATGAGAGCAGAGGCTGCCTGGATAAAGGAAAGCTGCCTTAAGCTCAACTCAGTCAAGATCCAAGTCCTCATCCTGGGCTCCACCCCCTCTGCCTGGGATGACTCCTGGTGACCCGCAGCGCTCAGAAGTCCACCCACACCAATGGACCTCACACAGAACCTCAGCGTCACTCTGGACTCCTTGCTCTCCATGAACCACCAAATCAACACGTCTTGTCCTCCTGCTTCCACATACTCCGCCATCTTCATAAGATCTTTGAGTGGATCCCCATCGAATCCAGAAAGATGGTCACCCATGCTCTGATCACCAGCAGACTCAACTATGGCAACACACTCCACACCGGCACCACACAAAAAATCCTAAAGAAACTGCAGAACATTGAGAACGCCTGAGCCAAACTCATCCTGAACATTCCTTGATTAAACCGCATCACCTGACACCTAAAAGACCTCCACTGGCTCCCAATCGACAAGAGAATCAACATCAAACTCTTCACACATGCCTACAAAGCTCTCCACAACGCAGGACCTGCATACCTCAACCACCTCCTCTCCTTCTACACATGCATCAGACATCTCCACTCCACTCAACTGGCCCTGCCCACCATCCCACGGATCTGCACAACCTCAGCTGGAGGAATATCTTTCTCGCACCTAGCTGTAAAGACCTGGAACTCCCTGCCCCTGCATCTCAGCCAATCACCATCTCTGCCTCAATTCAGGAAGGACCTCAAGACCTGGCTCTTCGACTGAACTTCAGATGCTCCCCCCAATCAACAACACCTTGAGACCCTTATGGGTGAGTAGTGGCATTATGTAAGAAATCTGATTGATTGATTGGTTGAACTCACAATGAATAAACAGTTTTATCTCTGTGACTACATCCTGCTGCTTCATTTTTAGAATGCTGAGCAAAATGTTCAAAGGGTTCACGCACACAAGATGCACGATGACCCAGGTCCTCAAAACCAGCAGGCTTGCCTACCGCAATGCACTCTATATCAGCATCTCCAACCAGCTCGTGCAAAGATGCCAGACCATCCAAAGCACCACCACCAGACTCACCTCAACTTTCTCAGAAGTGCTCACATCACTCCCTACCTCACTGACCTACAAACGCTGCCCATTCAGAAATAATGCCAGTTGATCTCCTGGATACCCTCACGGGTGATAGATATGTTGCACCATACAAACCGACAAAACATAACATAACATAGCATAGCACAACATATCATAACATTGTATTATATATTGCATGTGGATGTACAAAGGGTTCTACATCTTAATTCAATGAGTGTAACTGAGGAGGTATTTCCTGTGTCCACAGGATCAGTTTTTCAAATGGAGTATCATTAATGAGAAATTGTATAATTGCACAGGAGAAAACTACAGACATTGCAGAGGAGAAGGATACAGTAAAGTCACTACTGTTTTTTTCTGAGTTGCCCCAGGGAGTTTCCATTTCAATCACGAAAGTGAAAAATGTTTTTCATGAACTAAGCACATGTGTGGTCTCAATTTATGAGCAGAAAGAAAACTACAGTTTTTATGCATTGTCCTGTGATGGAAAGCAAATAAATGAGTGAACAACTAACTGATTTAAGTGAGGAGGAAGCATGCAGAGTGAATATTTATGATATATATACTAAAAGGTTAGATATCCTTTAGAAATTTGGTTATTAGTTACAAACACTGTGAGTCCTTTCAAGTTATAAGTCTGCAACTTTCTCTTTACTGGGCATCAAGTACTCTATCATACTACTTGACTTAGGACCTCATTACGAGTTTGATGGTCCATGGACTGCCAAACTCAAGGTGGCGGTCGGACCACCCGGAGACTGCTGCCTCTGCCAGGATCAGGGATCCCAACGGGTTGGTGGCGATCGAAATCGTGGTCTGCCACGGTGGTGCTGAGTTCGGACCCGCTGTGTTGATCATGACTTCACTTTTCACCAACCTTTTCATGGCAAGGTCCCCACCATGAAAAGGCTGTTGGAAAATCAGTGCTGGGGACCACAGGGGAGCCCCTGCACTGCCAGCGACAATGTTGTGAGAAGCGCAGGGCCCCCCGTCATAAGCTTTGCAGTGAATTTAAGATGCTGATTTGTCTTGTTATAGGCCACCTTTTGCTGTTTTGTAGTGTGTGCCTGTGCCCACTTGGGCACCTGAGTGCTGCCTTGCATTGGGGGGAGTGGCCCTTGCAGGCTCCCCTCACCAGTCAACAGCTTCCAGGAAGCCGAAGTGGGAGCCTGTTTTGTCGTTCTTTCTTACTCACTTGGAGCTCAGGCATGGAACAGCTGAAGGTTGTCCTGGGTGCCTTTCTCCTCCCCAGAAAAGAGCACAGGGGGCCAATGAAGCACTTGCTGCACTGTTGGGCCTCCAACTTGCCCTGGGAGTCTCCTTGCCTTTTCTTAATTCCAAGGTATCTATGGACATTTATATTTGCATCATGCACCAAGACCATAGATTACAAGGAGTAGTCCCCACACACTCCCCTCTCCATTAAAATTTATACTAATGAGGATCCATTGACCTTCAAGGTTTTGGCCCTCCCTGGGGAAAATTGAGGATTTTGCAGTGGAGCTCCACCCACTCAGTTTGCCTCTCTGTACTCCAATGGGACCAACATCGCAACAGTGATTTCTTCAACCTTCAGGCCCAATTCCTTTGATTTGGATCTCCTTTTACTCCTCATGGAGAACTGGAACCACAAAGAGCATTTTGTTCAAGCCTTCGGCCTCCAAAGGGTACTTTTGGCAGGGAGCATGATTTTGTGTTTTGCTCTCTCCTACTTGGCAAGCATCTGTCACAGTCCCTCCCAGCCAACAAGTACAACACCCTTCCTGCCACACTTCCCAGGATCGACAACCTATTGGATACTGGCTGAATTCCTGTGTGTCAGAAGAGTCAACTGAAGTCCCAAAGGAACCCTCCAAGTTCAGGTGGCAGAAGGGTGCCACCAATACTGAAACTGGAGAATAAGTCCTGCAGTCCATCGTCTTTGTGGAGGTAGGTGACTTCTCCTTTTACCTAGGCATTATTCCAGCATTGCTTCCCCAGATCCAGGGTCTTCTCAAGTGTCTTTCCCCTCACGCAGGGGTTTTTAAGTAGCGTGGACAGTTCTGAAAGGTAGGCACCTCTGCTCAATCCATAGGTTGGCCCATCATCACTCCATCCACTCTCCAAACCTCTAAAACAGCATTCAGAAATATTTAAAGATGGTGACTTCAAGAAGTCTATGAAATAGAAATCAGCTGCAACTCCAACTGACAAATCTGTCTGAACCCTTCCCACCAAAACTTCAATGGGAGCCCCTCCTGTCTCTGACTCCAGAGGCCATCCTCCCTTGGTTCTTTGGGCTTGCCCAGGTCAGGTGCAGTGTGAACAGGTAATTATGTATATTTTCTCCCTAACTCTTCCTTTTAAAGGAACTAAGGGTTAAGCAGAGAAACGTCCTCAATCATGCAGACATTTCCCACGGAAGCGTAACCACACATGCCTAAACAGCGCATGGTTCCAGTATGCATAGTTCCATCATACAACCTAAGCAGGGAAACTTCCGCAACCAAATGTTTCCCAGGCAAGTGCAATCACGCCTGCCTAAACAACGCATGGCTGTTCCTGTGCCTTAACCACACATGTGCTGAACAACGCATATGCGTGGTTAAGGCACAGAAACAGCCATGCTTTTCTTGGGAGAGGACGTGGTGAAGTAAGTGGGGCTGTGGCAGGGGTGGGGGTGGATTAAGGCATTGGAGTAAGTGGGAGGGTGGGAGTGGGCTATTTTGATTTAAGGGGTGGGGGTTTGGGTATTTTTCATAGGAATTAGGGTGGGGGAATTGGGCTAGGAGCAGGAGTAACGCGGTGAGGCGAGTGGGGATGGGGCACTTGTGAGGGGTGTATTAAGGTATTGGGGTAGGTGGGGAACAGGCTATTTTTTTCAGAGACAGGGGTGGGGGTTTGGGCACTTTTTAAGGAACTGGGTGGGGAACTCAGCTAGCGGCAGAAGTGACGTGGTGAGGTGAGTGGGGCTGGGGCAGGGGGGGGTGGATTAAGGGATTGGGGTGGATGGGGGCCTGGGGGCAGGCTATTTTTTTTTTATGGGGCTGGGGTGGGAGTTTGTCTATTTTTTTTTATTTCGGGTGGTGCGGAGTAGTTTATTTTTTAAAGGGGTGTAGGAAGGTTTATGGAAGGGAGGGAGGAGGGAGGATAGAAGAGGAGAAAGGATCCAGAGAGGACACAGTGAAGTAAGTGGGGTTTGGAGTAGTTTTTAGCAGTGGGGGTGAATTTAGGGTGGGTGGGGGTATCGGGGTACTTTTGCTTTAGTTTTTTTGGAGTGTGGAGCTCAGGTATTTTTGTTTTTACAGGTTAGGGTAATTTAGCTCTTAGGGGGTGGGGGGGTCGGGCTAGTTTATTAGTTTATTTTTTGTAGGGCTTAGGGTGGGTGGGGGGCTTGGGGTAGTTTACTTATTAAGGGCAAGGTTTTAGGGCTCAGGGTGCGTGGGGGATGTCGTGGTACTTTAGTTTTTAGAATGGGGTTGGGTATTTTTTGTTAAGGCTCAGGGTGGGTGGAGGGTCAATGTAGTTTATGTTTAGGGGTGGGGGAGGCAGGATAGTTTTTTTTAGGTTTAGGGCGGGTGGGGAGGGTCAGGGTACTTTATTTTATAGGGGTGAGGGTAGGGGTGTTGGGATAGCTTTTTTTTAGGGCGAGAGTGGGATCATGGTAGTTTAGGTATTAAGGGTGGGGGTAGTTTTGGGCCTCAGGGCGGGTAGTATGATAGAAACATGCATGCTGCTTTTCATTCCATTTCCACACATGCCTTTTCTAGGCATGCTTTTACAATGAAAATTCATTGTAAAGGCATTCATGGTAAAGACATGCGTGGAAACAATTCAGTCGTTTTTCCAACCACGTTGTTAAGGCATGTGTGGTTACAGTTTGGAAAGGTTCCATCATACTAGAGGTTAAGTATTGTTAAATTACTTTATTGTGTGTGGAAGCCTTTGATCCTCCTGTGGGCTAGCAGAGTAAATAACTTGGCATAGTACAAAGGACAAAAGCCTATAATATGATTATGGCTGAGCTAAGAAAATATGACAATTCACAAAGTGCCATAAGGAGTACAGTTATCGCAAAAGTGACAGCGGCTCTGCACTCGGTGTACATGTGTGCCCTAAAAGTGATACCCAACTGGTCTGTCTAGGCCAAAGTATGGTGAAGCTGTGCAGTGGAGCAGATTTTGCCCATACGGTATGATACTATGAGCCTTTTCAGTAAGCACTGCAGACCTATTCTCTGAATGCCCACTCACATTATATCACCAACACCAGGTCAGCACCACTCCAAGAACAGTTGCTTCTGTGACAGGCTACTTCTGTATAGATAGTGGGCTGAGCTAGATGGTAGTTGCACACACATGTGCTCACATGTTCATGTCATACCAGCACAGAGCCTCTGACCTTACCTGCAAAGTGTGGTGGCCTTATCTTAAAAGGTGAACACTGGCAGTTAATACTCTCAGTCCATTTCAACAGAATTTACTTTGAGTGAGACTCAGGTGGTGAGACTCACTCACAGTAAAAGTCCAAAATAGGGTAATCAAAAACCAAAAAATCCAGGATAATTAAAAGGGTGAAATCCATTTCCTTCACAGGGCAAATCGATATAAGAAAATACTATAGCGTTAAGGACACTGGTTTCTTCATGCAAGTTCGGTATCCTAACAGACATTTGGATAAGAGAACCAGTTCTTGCTACATTGCATTAAAGAACAGATTAGAGAAGAAGTGGGGATGAAGTGTGAACTCCCACTCAGGAGGTGCTCATAGTAGCTAAAAGAACTAGAACATATGGTGTGATGTGGAGAAAATCCAAAGAAAATACAGTATATAAATCGGATGTGACTGCCAGGGCTTGAGTGATGGTGAAGTCTAGAAAATGAGTGCAAGTTCAAAGGAGCTAGTTTCTTTTGCCGAATGACAGGTCATTTAGCAATTAGTAAAGAGTGTCCTCCTTAAAAACAATAAGTAACAAGTTTTGGAAAATGGGGCATTGCATGAAATGCTGTAGGAATAGTGCCCAGGGAAAGAAAACCAAGCCCTTGCCGGAGGTTTAGTAAAGATGGTTCTTCAATTGTAGGGAAAAGGGGGAAGCAACAAAAGAAATCAAGTGATCATGGATAATGTACACTATGAGATGAGTCTGGACTTGTGTACCAGATTAATGCTTAAACTAAACATTCATCTGGTACGCAAGCCCAACATCTACTCCAAGTATAAAATATATATGTTAACGGGCCGATTCACAAAATGTGATTTGTAATACCTTTGGTAGTACTATTATAGTACTACTACCATACTACAAAATGCTATTCACTAGCCTGTATGTGGTGGTCAATGTCTCCCCTTCTCCTAACCTTTATATGTGGTAATCTCACTCCTGACTGTAGAGATCTCCCCAAACACAGGTATACATTTTAGCAAATATGCTAGAGATGAGAAGTGGCTGAAAAGGGAAATACTTGCTACTAATTTGGTGGGTTTGAGGGAGGATTAAAGAGGGGTTTAGTGAAGGTAAAGTTTGATTTTCAGGAGGAACTTGCACTCACTCACAAGAGAATAACCTCTAAGGAATCAAGCTTGTTGCAGGTTTCCCCTCATATTTGTGCCCTCATTTGGACTATTAGCTGCTGACTTTCTGGCTCTGACCCCATGCAAAGTATACGCTGAATGGGATACACTTAATTGGCAAGGCCTGACTTACTTATAGGTCTCTAATGTATGGTACCCTGGGTACCCATGGCATGTGAGGCAGAGTGTCCACTCAGGGCTGCTGCTGTGTTCTTTGTGCCACCCGTAATGTGTCAAAACACAAAATGGCTCCCAGCCTGCCATTGCAGGCTGGAGGTGCAGTGTTTTCACTGTCAGTTTGACTTTGCTATTTATGCCAATGGAAAAGCCACCCTGCCCCTTAACATTATATGTAAGTCTCCCCTAAGGAAGGCCTATGAAGCCCTATGGCAGGGAGCTATATTTTGTTAAGTGAGATATATATATATTCCAATATGTCTTGACAACAACACTTCCAAATGTTAATTTTGCTGTGGGTAAAGTTGGTAGCCCCATTGGCTAATGGAGATTTACCAGAAGGCATACCAACCCGGCTAGCTTTTGACTGGACTACCAAAAGTGGGTCATGTAAGGTATCAAATTAATCATTGCATTAACTGTGACTTGTTGGCCACGTTAAAATTAATGTCACTTTAAGAGGTAAGCAACTTTCATGAAGCTGCTACTTAGTGCCCTAGCTAGTCCAGTGACTTCACAATGACCCTGACAGACAGACAACATTGAGCCTTCCCGGGGAGATGTCTGAATGATTCTCAGGCCAGGAACAAAGGCTGCTGCCAAACTGGTAGGTGTGACCTCCTACCACAAGCGGGGTGCCCAGGGTGTTAGCCCAAAAAAACAGCTTCCAAGGTGAAGCTACTTTTGAAGGGCCGCTGTGCAACACTCTCAGGCAGGATGCCTTTTGTTTCCTGCAGAGTAGAGCCAGGGAAAAAAGAGGAGGATAAACCAGTTTACAAACTTGTTTTCCATGGGCATGTAGCCTCATGGTAGCCAAACCTCTGGGAGGTGGGTTACGAAGATCCTTATAGCCAAGGAAGGGATCTGCAATGCTGGGTGTGGCAGGAATGTTGCACTCTGGGATAGCCAGATGCAACACATCACCGGAACTGTGTCATCAGAGAAGGGGAAACCAACTAGCCCATTGGCTAGTGAACGCATTGTCCCCTCTGGGCACTTTCCTGGGATATACTGGGCAGCCCTGGCACCCAAGACGTCAGCACTTGCTGGAAACAGGAGGAGAAGGAGACCACTCTGCACCCATTGGAAGTGCACAAAGAAAGGCTGTAACGCCAGACCAACTGCACCTGCTGCACTTTGGGCTAGTGGGGTTTGGATCCTGTTCTGCATGCCTAGCTTGGAGAAACATTGATCCCTGACCGCAGTCTACAGCAGAGACTCCAAGGGTCCAAGGAAACAGCACTGGGGACATTAAAGCTGAAAGAACCGAAGTCAAAACTCTGGTAGCCACCATAGAAGTCTTGCTGTTACCAGATGCTGGGCAACCCCAAAGACATTTCAGAAATAGCCAAAAGGTGCACCCATGTCTGCTGGACTTGTGAGTGTTGGTTGTGACCGGATATATTACCTAAGAGGGACACAAGACTCCATCAAAAATTTGCTCCGTTTTGCTCTGTTGCAAAAGTGCAAGGTCTGCATTGGCAGCCTTGGAACCCTGCAAAGAGGGCTTCATAGGACTCCAAAATCTGTGACTAGAGTCACAGATTCACCTGTGTACCAAGGACTCAATCAGACTTCACCCTCGTGAACTGCATCATTGAGCATCCTTGAGCCTGCATCCCTCATCATCAGGACCACTCCATATGGTCTATGGTGGTTATCGTGTAAAGTTTGGATCTTGCTGTAAAAATTCTCTGGTGACCAGATAACTGTCCAAAGTATCCCCTCTGCCCCTATGGACCTCTGTCCTGCCAGACATGGTTGCCAACCCAAGCCAGAGTTGCAAAACAAACTTTTCCAAACTTTTCAAAAGTTTCTAAAGTTTTTGTTGACCAATGCTTCCTGGTTGATGCTAAAGGTATTTATTTCTTTAAAAATCTATATTTCCAGATTTAATTTAATTTGTATTGTGTTCTACTTTCAATAATTAGCATAATGTGAGGCTTCCCCCTTATTTTTTCCAAAGTTTCCTAATTACAAATCAAATAGGTCAAAACTCAAGTGAATAAAGTTCAAATGAACGCAATCTTAAATATCACGCCAGTCTTTATAAAGTCCAATCATATCCAAGATTTATTGGATCACATCTTCAGATTATCAGCATCCTTCATGAAGATACACTTCGAGCCAACACGTGTTTCGTCATGGGAGAGTCCTTTAGTCCCCAACGACTTCTTCAGGGCTAATCTTATATAATTTTGAGTTACTTCAAAAGTTAAGTAATGTCCTTATTTTGACTGTGCAATAGATCAGAAAAGCATACATCAAGTTCCTTGGTTCTTAAAAGCTCATTACTTGATAGCCATACACTTCAAGGCTCCTAGAATTACAAATGATCCAGATACAGCGTTCCCATGCTTAGGAAACGCTACGTTGTGAGTGCGCACTCTACTTTCAATGTATCTTTTAAATTAATTTGCACTAATATTGAAAATATAAATATTCTTACTAATTGTTATAAACTTTAATAAACTTCTGAACTTTTTCTTATATAGTGAGATATCGCCCTGGTGACAAAGATCTCTACCTATGTGTCAAAAGTTACAGGTGGAAACCTTACATTTTGGACCCTCAAAGGAGACGGTGGTGGGCGTATCTTCCTTGACTCTCTGCTGAAGTGCTCTCGGCCACTTCCTTCCTTCTCTTACGCTGCTTTGTCCTCCGTCCTTGAGCTGCCGGGGATGTTTGAAACGCGTGTCGGATCAGCTGTCTGGGGGCGGCGGTGGCTCCCTAAGGCTCTTTGAAGCAAAGTGGCTACTCCTGGATGGGTCTCTGAGCCTGAAGAAGGTTCAAGAGCTGCGGTGACCCTGCTCTCTACTGGGGCTGGAGGCTGTCTCCGGAGCTCTCAGGCTCTCAGTATCAAGGCTCTGAGGTACGCTGCTTGGGATGAGGGGGTGTGAGGCCTGCAGGCAAATGTCTGCCCTTATATGCCCCTAGTGCTGTAAAAGAGTTTGGTGGTGCATGCAGCATATTTGGTGGGGTGGGACTGACATGCTGAGGCCACCAGAAGGACTTTGGTGAACTTTGCAATCCAATAGCAAATTGACTCGGTTACCAGGGTGACAAGTGTGCTGTAGGTTGGGTGTTATTCTCTGGGCCAGCTTGCTCACCCAGTTTAGGCCTACTACTTTGCTACCTTGTTACCTTGTTTTTGAAGAATCAAACCCTCAGAAATTTGGGACATCCTGGGGCCAAGTTTGGGTGGCAAGTGAAAAATTGTGAACTAAGTAGAAGCATTTTTTAAGGCAGCAGAGGCTGGTATCCATGAAGGCTTAACTCTTAAACAGAGAGTCAAAAAACACACAGGTCAGTCAGTGGCACAGAAAGTTCAAAGGAGCTTAGGATGTCGGCAACCTCAGTGAGCTCTGAGGACAATCTTTCAATGCAGGACATGGCACAGACAGATGGTGTCTTACTTCAGGCAGGGTAGGACGCAATAACTACAGCCATAGTGAATGAGTCCTCTGACTATAATACTATGATTGTTATGGCCTCAAATTGGGCATCTTCAACGCCTGACCCAAGTCAGGCTAAAGCAAAGGACTATCCTTTATTCTTAAAGGCCAAAGTTGTTACGGCAGTATTAGAGGCTCCGTAAACCTCGATTGCGCAGTCCTCTCCTATTACATCTTCCTCTATTTCTTTGGCGAGCATGGGTTCTCGACAAGAATGTGACACTGCTGCCCAGACAATGTTTGCCGGTGATCCTGTGTTTATCACTTCTGCTGAGGAGAGGAGTCTGGCCAACTTAGTGGTACCTTCTTGCCCTTTGGGGGACACGCTGCAGGAGGTTTTACAAGAGCTGTGTCCCAAATCAGTTACAATGCAATGAGATTCTGGGATCATGCTTAATCTCATCTTCGAAGAGATCAGAGCACTCAAGGCTAGTCAAGGATCTGAAATCGCAGGTCTACATGCGCAACACTCTATCTGGGATACTTATAATAAAATGAAAAAACCTTGGAAGCCTCAGACGAAAAGTGTGTTGGAGGCCCTGAAATAAGAAGCCCAACTGTTTGGTCCTTGGGGTGTTGACCATCCTGACTGTTCACAATATACTTGTTTTTCATGATGTTCAGTTATCTGGGTGAACTCATTCTCTGACCAATTTCTCACCATTGTCACTCTTAAGTTCAACATTTAGAGGAGGGAGAGGCATAGTGACAGCTAGATCAAAACCTTCTAACCAGCCAAGAGTGGCTGGGAGATATAAAAGTATTTATTCACGACTTCTTTGCTTTGAATAAGGGAGCAGCTCTACTTTTTTGAGTTTGGGAAGCCTATAAGGCCACAACTCTGGTGGGTTATTGCTCACAAGGTGCAGCAATCAAAGCAGCAGGCAAAGTGAATTGCTGAGCTACAAGCTGCAGTAGACGCTTTCCTCAAGGCCAAGATTAACTATTAGGGGCATGATGCATTCTATGGAACTCCATTTGAGTGAGACTAGCTGTGAGCTAAAAGAATGTTTCATCTTTGAAGAGATCAGTAGCTCTAGGGCATTTCATCAGTGGTTCTATGAGGAAAGCCAGATGATAGGGCAATTTTTAGCTTGGGCTGCTGGAATGAGAATGCATTTGTCATTCAACTGCAGAATCCAGTTTCTGGGGGGACTTATCCCCAATAAGGGGACTGTGTCTCAGGTTGTTTTACAGCACTATAGGGCCCTGTACGAAAACAGGTATTTAATCCCCCAGACCAGTATAGCGAAGTATTTTCAGTCGTTACAACTTCCGGGGTTGACATCTGTGCAGAGCGAATCTCTGACTTTGAATATATTGGGGAACGAGGTTCAGGAAGCCCTTGCCACAATGCCTACTGGGAAGGCCTGTGGTAATGATGGATTTCCGTTGAGTTTTTTAAAGCTTTCGCCAGTGAGCTTGTGCCATTTTTAACTAAGTTGTTTATTGTGTTGAAGATGGCGGAGAAGTCCCGCAATCCTTTAAAGAGTCCACGATCATCAGTTTTTTGAAGAAAGACAAGTGCCGTAAAAATGCTAACTCTTACCGTAAAATTCATCTTTTTAATACAGACTATAAGTTGCTACTGAAAGTTTGAGCGAGACGGATAAATCCGGCAGCCCAGGCACTGATACATCATGACCAAACAGTGTTCATTGCGGGCCGGTTCATGTTGGTTAATAGTGGGTACCTGCTCATTGCACTAGATTATTTTTCTGCTAATCAGTCTTGTGCTGCAGTAATAATGGTAGAAGCAGAAAAAGCATTTTACTTGGTGAACTGGAACGTGTTGTTCTATGGTCTGAGGAAGTTTGACTTCCCTGTGGGCTTCATCACGATGCTAAATGGATATGCTGCAGAATCTTTATCTAGGAGCGCAAGCTCATATTTATGAGTATGTCAATTTGGCAGGGATGGAGAATATAAACAGGGAAAGGAGACAGGGGTGTCCTCTGTCCCCAATCGTATTTACTTTTTTTTATAGCTGCTAGGATCTGGGCGAATTGGGTAATCATCGCCTAGTTTGGATGGGATGCCTAAGCTAAAAATGTTTAGGTAGATGGCGGAGAAGTCCCGCAATCCTTTAAAGAGTCCACGATCATCAGTTTTTTGAAGAAAGACAAGTGCCGTAAAAATGCTAACTCTTACCGTAAAATTCATCTTTTTAATACAGACTATAAGTTGCTACTGAAAGTTTGAGCGAGACGGATAAATCCGGCAGCCCAGGCACTGATACATCATGACCAAACAGTGTTCATTGCGGGCCGGTTCATGTTGGTTAATAGTGGGTACCTGCTCATTGCACTAGATTATTTTTCTGCTAATCAGTCTTGTGCTGCAGTAATAATGGTAGAAGCAGAAAAAGCATTTTACTTGGTGAACTGGAACGTGTTGTTCTATGGTCTGAGGAAGTTTGACTTCCCTGTGGGCTTCATCACGATGCTAAATGGATATGCTGCAGAATCTTTATCTAGGAGCGCAAGCTCATATTTATGAGTATGTCAATTTGGCAGGGATGGAGAATATAAACAGGGAAAGGAGACAGGGGTGTCCTCTGTCCCCAATCGTATTTACTTTTTTTTATAGCTGCTAGGATCTGGGCGAATTGGGTAATCATCGCCTAGTTTGGATGGGATGCCTAAGCTAAAAATGTTTAGGTACGATATATTTTTATGTCTTAGGTCTTAAGGAGTTTGCACGGATCAAGGAGATCAGGTTGTACAAAATTAATCAGTCTAAAACGTAATTGTTTTTATTCAATTCTTCAGCTAGTGCACTTACTACAGGCTTAGAGCAACAGACCTGTTCCACCAAAATGACCCATTACCTGGGGATCTGTGTAACAAGCAGCTATGCTGAGATTTTTCACTTGAATTATGCGTCGACGCTCAAAAAGATAAGGGGCTTGCTAGAGAGATGGGCTTTGCTTTCTTTAACATTAGTGGGTAGAGTGGCACTTATTAAAATGTCAATTCTACATTTGGTGCTCGTTCCTTTTTATGAATGTCTCCATCAAAATCAAAAAGAGTTATTTTTCTGAACCAGATGCACTTTTTTGGTATTTTGATTTGAACAAGTAGGCCTCAAGGGTTAAACTGTCGGTACTTCAGCTTGATACCAATCAGGGAGCTCTGGCACTACCCCCTATCCAGATATATTATGATGCTGCTCTACACAATCTGCTAGCTAGATCAATAGATCAAGATAGGTCGGTCGAACTTCTATTTTATTAATAGAATGATCCGTGAAGTGGGGATTCTGTTCCCAGTGTTTATTAAAATGGCCAAGCCTCCCAAGAAAGCCGGATATAAGAAGCTGCATGAGATGTCTGTTCATTTCTGAGCATTCTGTTGAGCCAAAAGTACTGCAGGAGGTATCTCGTATCTTACATTGCAGGAGTGTAGATATGCAGGGTTGCTAGTACCACAGAGCCATGGAGGGTTTTGAAACAGTAGCGATATACAGAACTCAGCCATTTTTACTCAAGGGGGAGTGTATCACATGGCAAGACTTACAGGCCCAATGCAGAGGTTTCTGCAAGCAGCTGTTCCTGGAGTTTCCACAGATGTCCTATTTTTTGAAAGACGACTGCTCGGATGTTAGATCTCACCCCCATCCTGTCATGCGATCACTTGTGAGGTCGAAGTTGAAGGAGGTAGGCAACTGGTATAGACTACTCCGTTGACAAGCTGAGAGGTCTCAAGTGGGAAGTTCTGGGGCAAAAATTGCCTCTCCACTCAATGTTCTATCTTGGAGGCTGAATGGAATTCCATTTCAATACTAGGCCGTAATTCATTGAGGGCCACTCATTTTAAAAGATTCTTCTTCTATCTCATTGGATGGCTTATTATACTCCTGAGGCCCTCCATAGAATGTTTCTGTTGGTGGAGGATCGGTGCTTCTGCTGCCAGCAATCAAGGATCGGGGGGTGGTTACACACCTTTTTTTATCTGGAGCAGGTATGGCAGGAATCTTTGCTGCTTTTAGCCTTGCACTCTGGACAAAGTTGGTATCGGAGGCAGCGCTCTTCGCTTTGGATAGCTAGAACCAAAGGTCAGGCATGGATAAATGGGACTTGGTATTTGTTTCAATTGCCTCAGTAGTCCCCGTTTTCTGATCCTTTGGAACAGGAGATCATTCAGGGCTCCAGTATTTCAGGAGTGGGTAAATAAAATGCTCAGGACAAAAAAAATGGAACAGGCATATGCAAGTCTGGTAGGGGAACTAAAAATATTCCACACTTCATGGGGATTCATGGAGGTGCCAGAAGAGCTGGGGCCTAGTCTATCAGTTGTACTACTGTATGCCCTATGAGCTGTCTCTGAGCAAGAAGAGTTTGGGAGGATGCTGAGATCTACCTATGATGTGAGCCCTTTAAGTATCTCCACTTGAACGAGTTCTGGGTACATGCGTTCGCTGTTTTTTTTATAATTTTATTCTTTCTTGCATATTTGCACATTTCTACATCAGTATGGCTGTAAGAGCATTTGGGGGGTTCACCCTCTGTGCTTCACTGATGTATCACTATTTGCACAAAGGTGGGACACTGGCATGTAGTCATTTCACTCTATTTTTAGGTGTTAATATATTGGTCTGGTTGAAGGAGACAGCTGCTACAATGCAGTTGACTATACATTTGCACTTTACCACCTCTATGATGGTGTTTTGCCACTTTATCTTGTGATTTAGTGTTATTAGAATAAGGCCCTCATTATGACATTGGCGGTCGGCGTAAAGTTTGGAGGAAAGTCCTGCCAGCAGGCTGGTGGTACTTTTCTCCATTTTTATGATATTGGCGGTTTGAATGTACCACACCGAAAGCCACTGCCGGCTGGAGACTTCACTTTCCAGCCCGGTGGCCGTCACTTGGTCACCTGCTGGATTATGACCCCACCTACCGCCATGGTTTTCGTGGAATCCTTACCGCCACAAAAACCATGGCGGTAGGCACTATCAGTGACAGGGAATCCTGTCACTAATAGGGGTCTTCCCCACCCCCTCCCCATCCCCTGGTTTCCCCCCCTCCACCTCTCCTTACACTCCAGACCTCCCCACCTCCTACAGTCCCCTCCCTTCAGATATGCACACACGCATACACACACCCATTCCAACATTCATTCACGCATGCATACATCCACTCACACACACACACTTATAGACATACACACCCCCCAAACACACACAACACCCCCATCCCCCTCCCCTGTCAGAGCACCTGACTGACCTGTTGTCAGGGGGTCCTCTGGCAGGAGATGGGATGGGGCGCTGCTGTTAGCAGCAGCGTCCGCAAGCAGAACACAGCCAGGCTGTATTATTGTCATAATACGGCTGGCGGCAGTCTACTGGCATGGCGCTGCTGCTGGTGGCAGCGTCACTTTACCGCCATCCGCCGTCATGGCCACAGCTGGATTTCCACCATCCTTCTGGTCATAATCCGGCAGATGGCTGGTAGCCGCAGCGGCGGTCTTTTGGTGCTATCGCTGCAGCAGTAGGCAGGTTTTATCGCCAATGTTATAATGAGGACCTAAGTCATTATACATGTGAGTGTTGACTAGGAAAGTGGCACGAAGGCACTTTAGGATCTTTCTTTCCATTTTTTTCAACCCTTTCCATTTGTGTCCAGTGGAGATCAACTGTTCTAAATTGTAAATTGTAACCTGTTATTTATATTTATATATGTCTGTTGCTGTATTTGAGTGTTGATACATCTTGGACGGTGGATTGTTTTATGATTCTGCTCAATAAAAATATTTATACAAAAAAAAGAAACTTTACATTTACAAATTAGGGTCTACCATCATATTCAGAGAGTAAGGACATGGAAGTCTACCCTTATGTCAAACATTCCACTGGTAAATAGTGAGTAAGTATAAGAGAAAATGTACTTGTAGTGAATTGGACCCACAGTATCTCCGTGGTAAAATTAAACTACAAAACATGGTCATTAGTATAGGAGGCTATATGGCGCCACCTATAAGGAAGATTGCTTAGGTTCCAAGTCACACTGGGGTTTAGTGGAAGGTTAGCAGTTGGAAAGGTTTATGTGTCAGGGAAGAGTGACAAAATACTAGGGTGGCCACAACAAAATGAACCAGTCGAGCTTTTAGACCTTAATGCCCAACCCGAGGTTCAAGCATAACTAATTGCTGAGGAAAATGAAGTGGGTGAGTGGAGAGAAATATTTGAATGAATCTTTCCTGAACAATGTAACTCAGAGTTGGGCCATTGAAAACACATAATTCCAAAATCTCAGGATCAGATAGAGAAGAGATGCAAAGCCTGTGGTGTCCAAGGTAAGGAAGTTAGCCCTCAGTGTATATTCAGCAGTGAGGAATGTGTTGGAAAAACTGTGGTGTACATCAGGTGTGATAGAGATGGAAAAAGCCACTGTGTGATTCGTTCCCATTGTAGTTGAGAAAAAAGGACATGAGGACATTCATCTGAGCGGGGGTTTAAGATCCTTGAAAAAGTAAGTGACTGGTGCTAGAGGAAGTGACTCTGCTAATTGCTAAGAGAAACCGAGATGAGTAAATCTGTGAGTTTTAATAATTACCAGAAACAAAGGTGGTTAGAGTGCCTATGTAGCATGAGTGGGAAAACATTCCAGTGTCTGGATCCAAAAAAAGTAGGGTGCATGGTCATCCATCCTCAAAGGTGTAACCTAGGGTACATGGAACAAGAGCTTAGAGAAAGAAAGTTGTGACATGGGAAGGACCTATTTTGGATTTAGCAGGTTACATGTATTACACATATAGGATCTAATTCAGAGAGGTTACACATCACAAATGTGATGGATATTCTGTTTGTCTTATTACAAGTGCACTATATCCAGGGCCACTGGAATTATGTGTCAGGGAGGACCAAATATGCAACAGGGTTGAGTTAATTACATGACAAGAAAACACAAAATATTCAACCTAATGTGGTGCTTTTTTATAGAATGACTTCATTATTTTGTCATTTTTTACGCATGGCATACTGCCTAGGCAAAGATTTCACCTGATTAGTAATAATTTAACAATCAAATACAGAAATAACTGAAAGATGTCTCTGCAAAGGGCCATCCACTGTGCACGAAACCTGGTCACCACATTTATAGTTACTTATGATCAGTTTGACCTGAAAACATTTTTTCCTTATAATCTTCTGGTTACACAGCAGATTATGGATTATGTGGCAAATGCGGTGAATCCATAATTTTGCAAAGCAAGCTGTGGCCACAGAATCCCATGATTCCACTGGCCCTGGTTACATCCTTATGTATTTGTAATAACGTGGACTGGACATCTGTCATGTTTGCGACAGAGTTCCAGGTCGCCAAACTCTAAGTCAGGCCCATAATTATGGCATGAATCATTTCCTTAATCACAAGCCATCCAGCTTTTCCTAGTCGTTGAGGCATGGTAAAATTTCTTACGTCCAGAGGCTTTTCTAATTTTCATATTTTAATAAACTCCTTTATTGCCATTTTAAAAAAATAAACTGATGCAAACAGCAAAACTGTAGCACCTACAGAGCATAAAAGGCCAGATGTAGGTAGCCTTTTGCGCCTCGCAAACGGCGAAAAACGCTGTTTGCGAGGCGCAAAAGGCCTCACGCGATGCAGAAACACATTTTGCGAGTCGGAACCGACTCGCAAAATGTGTTTCCGACTCGCAAATAGGAAGGGGTGTGCCCTTCCTATTTGCGACCGCATCGCGATGTAGAGTTGATTTGTGACCGCGAAAGCGGTCGCAAATCAACTCGCAGTTACCATCCACTTGAAGTGGATGGTAACCAATTCGCAAATGGGAAGGGGTCCCCGTGGGACCCCTTCCCTGTTGTGAATGCAAACAAAAATATTTTTTCAGAGCAGGCAGTGGTCCTATGGACCACTGCCTACTCTGAAAAAACCCAAAACAAAAAGGTTTCGGTATTTTTTCTATTTGCAGCTCTTTTTCCTTTAAGGAAAACGGGCTGCAAAGAGAAAAAAAAAAAACTGCTTTATTGAAAAGCAGTCACGGACATGGTGGTCTGCGGTCTCCAGCAGGCCACCATCTTGTGAGTGCCTAGACTCGCTATGGGGTCGCAAACTGCGACCCACCTCATAAATATTTATGAGGAGGGTCCTTGCGACCCCATAGCGAGTCGCAGAAGGTGTCTGAGACACCTTTCTGCATTCCCTTTTGCGAGTTGCAAATTGAGAGTCGCTGGGACTCGCAATTTGCAACTCGCATAAAGGAACCTTCCTACATCTGGCCCTTTCGAGTCTACTTCAGCCGGCAATATTGATATTAGAATGTTTAGGTTTCTTTTCCTCCTAGAAGACCTTGGTTTTATTTCCACTTCCCCATTATCTTTTGCTGTTCCTGAAGACATCCTTTTGCTTCATAAATCAGTACTCCTCTTATCCTACACATGTCCATATCCCCTTTCCACTTATTCACACTTTAGAATTCTGGTTTTCTCCACCTATGTACACCGTCCCATTTTTCCAATAACAGTTCTTATCTCAGAAATCTTTTCATATCCCTGTTAACCTCTAGGTTTTCTTGAATATTTGTGAAGGCTACCTGTGGAGTGACAACTACAAGCTTGTAAATCTGCATCCTCCAGAAGATGTAGCACTGATTCTTAGGTGTGCCTAAGGAAGTGAAATGTGTCAAACGTATGGGTTATTAATTACTTTTGTTGCCCTGATATCTCTGAAGTAGTAAGTTTGATCTCAAGAGGGTTGTAGTATGGCAGTATATCAATGTTCACAAGGTAAGAGGAGAGGATGTGCCTGGGGTATCTGATGAATAGGTGCTGAAGAAGTCTGAATTTGTCCAGGAGCCCAGGAAATGTTTCATGCTACTCATGGCAATCACTGCCCCGAGTGTGGATATTCCATGTTCCATCCCATCCCTCGAATTCTGGAAGAGAAGGAAGCTGTATCAATTTTGCTACAACATACTGAGAGGTTTCTACAGTCAGCTTCACATGCTATTTCAGATGAGTAAAGTTCTAACTAAAAAAAATAAACAAGTAGAAAAAGCTTAGCTAGATGTAATGTTCCCTTCATTGGCGTAATGTGCCCAACATAATATTATGCTCACATCGCACAATTTGTATAGTTTTTGTGCGAGCCATCTTCATTTGTCATCTTTTCATCTATGTTGTTTAATTTCTATTGCTGAGTAGTCCAACATGTTTTTGTAGAACAAAGGGAAAATGCCAATTGGCATTGAGGAGAGTCACTATCCATTTAATGCTATGGATTTCAGAGTTTCTGGATGAAAACACATGGTCATGTGATAGGTATCTGGCAAAGTTTACTGCCACGTTTGTGATCCAATTGCAGACTTAAAGAAAGAGTCTGAGTGCAAAGATACAGAAAATGAGACATTTCCGGGATAACTGCATTCTGGAGTTCCCTTCATGATCAGGCTTCAACTGCATCTTGTCCACATCTGCTTGTGACTTTCTCTAGTCTGTGTTCCAGTGCCACCGAGCTGGGTGCCCTGTGGTTGTATTGGTTTCACCTCATGCCATTTTGCGCGTCTTTCCTCCACACATTTCTGTGCTGCTTCTGTCACTTCAAGGAAAGGTTTTGGATTGCAAGATGACCTCCAGTTTTGCTGGCCAGAGCAGGGTGTATTAAAGGACCATTACTGTAAATTTAGCTTTAACTTTCATTTCCAGTGAACCTGTTTTGTGTAGTCTAGAAAGATCACAATGTGGCAGGATGCATATTTGATTGACTATGAGGTATAGTTGTATGTCAGAATATTGCGTGGGAAATATTGATGAAATAAAATAATGTAGCCTAAGCACTGAGGAAGAAAAAAGACAAGGTAAAAATTCATATAGGCAGGTATGGAATTGGCACCTTTAATTCCACATCTTCGTACCTAAAAGAAAGATGTATTATCAATGTACATATAACGTGCACATAAGAGGATTTAAGTATATTAAACAAATACTGACCTACATATGCTTATCTTGATATATATATTTTTTACTTTTAAACTAAACAATCGACACCCATATTTGTCATACAATATTCAGTCAGTATGCCTAGACTGTGGATCACATTGAGATTTTTCTCTCTCCTTTGTTGGTGAGAATCGGAGTCAATGTAGACTCCAGGAAGTGGGTTTTGAAAAGGATCGGGATGTGCCCTTTCCACTACAAAACATTAAGAGAAATGCTCTCCTTGCAAAATTCCCTTAAACTATAGGGCATATTTATCAAAGGTTTTCTACCACCCTTGCACCACGCAAGGGGGGGGCAACCGTGACACAAAACCTAAGTCAGATTTATCAAGCCATGCAAGGCCACCGTGTGTGGCCCTGAGTGGCTTGATAAATCTGTAGTAACACAACACTGCACAAATCACTGAATTGTGTCACTTTGCCCCAGGGAGACATTTCATATGTAGAGAATGGGTGTTCCCATGCATCCACCCAGGGATTTTGGCACATTACCAGATTTACCATTACTGAAAGACTTGGGAATGCACTAAAATCCTATGCCTCCCCAGGTTAGACATAACAAGGAGAAATATCTAGTTTCTCCTCGTTTTTATCTCTTTCTATATGTGCGGCATTCTGCAGAACACATGGATAAAGGTAAATGCCTTAGGCGATTATTTCTGTGCAGGAATGTGCCCCTTCTTGCATAAAAAAAATCCTGTCTGGGATGGTGTAAGGGTGCCTGTATTGGCGGTAGGCAGCCAAAAGGGCATCAGTGCAAGGAAACAACAGGAAGCAATTCCTGCCCTTTCCCTTTCACACAGCGCAGCAAGGTGGCTTGCTGTGCTGTGTGAAAATGTGCTAAATATGCCCCAAAATCTCCAAGAAGACCTCTGGACGTGCACTTCGGCACTCTGGATAAACGTGAAGACTTCCAAAGCCCTTTGCATTTTGTTTCTTGTACTTGGTCTTCCTGAGTTTCAGAGGACATTTTCAGAAGTATTGTGTGCATCTCTTTCAGAGTTGCAGCACTTCAGATAAACAGCCTAAGGTCTCCTTTACTTTGTCAACTGCATTCCACAAATACTGTCACAGCTGAATAACAGCTTGGGCCAATTTTTCCATCTTCAGTCCGAGTGATGTTCTTCATGACTGCATCACCTGCTAGATGACCTCGTAGAAGGAAAGGCTTCCAGGGAAGATTCTTGCCTGGCTAAGGTGGACAGAACTCCGGAAGGTGCAGCTGTTGTATGTGTTGTTGTCCATCTCTCATTCATTGAGGATGTGTCCAGCCTTGTCTTTTGCCACATTGTAGTCTAGTTGTTCCCCACATTATAAAGCATTGCGCTCCAACTGTGTCTATAAGGATTTGTGCCTTTAATGAGTTATTTAGCTGTCTGCTGTATATATTCCTAGGCCAGTGGCTGGGTAGTAGTTACTGTCAGGGTCGGACTGGCCTACAGGGAAATAAGGCAGTGCCCGAGGGTGCTGGTCTGACAGGTCAGATTGTCTTTAGAAGTTCAACGCTCCAACTTGCAAACTTAGGCCACTTTTTAGCTTTCCCATTCACTAATAGGGCCACCTTTATTTTGGTGTCCTGGCATATCTTGTGCCCCAGTCCTACTCTGGATACTGTGGAGAGCATCATTCCCTGGGTAAATATGGGTGGTAGCCTTTTCTACCATGGCCTGCCAAAACTCAGTGCCATCATGGTCTAACCCCTGTAGTCCATGAGTTAATGTGTGGTCAGTTATATTAGTGGGTTGTTGAGTATCCTCATGGTTGTAGGAGATGTGCATTTCCTAGCTGGTCCAAAGCACTGTGTAGCTCTGTGCCTCAGAAGACTTGTACCAACCTCTAGCACCCTTGTTCCTATGGCAAATGCACTAAAAAAAGTTTTGGAAGCAGGGTCTCTGTCCTGTGTTTGTTGGGTGTGGTGCCACATGCAGTAGAATGTGAGCAGGAGAGAAGCTGCCCAGTAGATGTGTTGTACGCTCACACGTTTAAAAAAAAACACTCCCAGTGCTCCATAACAATCCCTCCATTTTTCTCTCACAGCAGATGGTGGTAGTTATGCGAGTTTCTATTAGGAGCTCGCAAAGGCAGGTGATCATGCCGAGACATACGAATTTGATCACTAGAGGATTTGGACAGGAATTAAGCTGGCCATCGAAAAAATAGAGAAGTTGATTACCTTTGATACAAGAGGAACGTACTGTGAGACTATAAATTTGAGGGTATTACCTACAGAGCTTTGACTCCTTTCGTGAAAAACTGAGAGGATGATTATCTTAATGTATGTGAGGCTATGTATCACAGAAGGTAAAGGGTGTACCACACCCTGCGCAAATTAGAGGACCCTATGGCCACCATATGAACAATGGCTTTTAAGTACAGAAGTTCTAGCCAATGCCCCATATTATGTTATGAGGTGATAAGTGGATTTGGATATAATCTGGATTTTGTTTTGTATTTGTACACTATAGAGGATTAATCAACGTAACAGTCCTGAAGAAGGTGGTTTTTATCTTCATTTTCCATCAAAAAGTGCTGACGAGATTGGAAAGGCATGAACTACAAAGCACCGGTGATTTATATATGGTATCCATGAGCTGCATGGACACTGAGTGACATATAAAGTAGTGTTGCTCGTAAAACAAACAGTGCTGTCTTTGGAACACCCCCCTTAGGTTTTTATTTTTCATGCTTTATGTACTTGGTTCTTTCAAAATATGTATTTGTAACAGAATATTTCTAGAGTATGCAATAGAAATAAGGCCATATATATTTTGTCATTTATTCTGACATTCGGCCTGTTACAAATATGACTGTGTGTGTGAATCATTTAGATTTGAGTTTTTATGAGTGAAGTGCAAAGGGATTGCATGGTTCGATTGTATCAAGGGGAATTCTTGAGAGTTTTGGTAGTTATTTGAGATCATAGGTAAGATCTTACCAAAGCTGGTAGGTAGTCGTTTTCAAATAATTGTTTTCCTTTTGCAGAAAAGGACCATATGCGGGAAGGAGGAAAAAGAGGGGGGTCCATCATCTGGTCTATAAGTGTTAAGGTCATAGCCTGCTCTTGTGCGGCTAATGCCACTTCGTGGCAGAGATATGGGAACACAAGCGGCTGGGCATCCCCTTCTGGTTCCTATTCCTCAATATTATGCTTACTTACCACCTCCTGTTAATTTCTTGCTAGGCATCCTCTGGGTACATCACTCATCATGGGAACTAGCCCATTCAGTGACAAGAGGCTGCTCCTTACTGGAGAGGATAGTGCTTGGATGTCCCTTCCTCAGCTGATCAACTCTGCTACAGGCTTGAAGTGGGTCTGGTGAAGCAAACCACTAGCAACTGCTGACCTGCCTCTCACATTGTGGGACCAGCTTATTATCTCCCACTTCAGCTCTATTTACGGAATGGTCCCCGGGGCTAGTGGGCCTATGTAGCCATCTTGGTCACTGTCCATTGCCTCGATTAAAGGAGTGGCATTCTTTTTACCTCTGTTAAGCTACTGTTAGCTTAATTCTCTGGAGGCCAGTAAATGCCACCTGAAACGAGGGAAGCACAGTCACCCAAATGCACTTGGGTCACTAGCATTATGGCTAGGCCCTTGCCCATTCCCATCTTTTTGTTCACCCTTTCTCCTTCCATGAAGGTCACACACTGACAGCCCATTCTTCCTGTAGTGAACAGCCTGGCTCGGCCTAAAGATTTTACTTCAGCACTGCTCAGCAAGACTACTAAGGACTAGGTTTGTGATGTTGCCATTGATGCAAAATATGGGCAAAATTCAAAAGGGTGTCTGGGTGCAAGTCATAAGCCCAGGTTGAGGTCCTTCTACCATCTTGGCTACTTCGGCCATCCCCCTCACAGTCAAGGTTTTAATCAGTTGGAGTATATTGAGTGCCACCTCAGAAAGGCCTAACTAGTGAGCCTTATACTAATCAAGTCGGGTTAGCACACCGGCTTGATTAGATGCCGCCTCAGCATGCAGGGTTTTAGGAAGGAAGGATAAAGCTTTCCTTAACATGTGAAGAGTTAGAAAACAGATGGAAGAAACAGTACTTATCTGTTAATTTTATGAGCGTTTATCATCAATCCAGAAATACAAGAATTTACACTGGGGGCTAGGTTAGGTGTTGAGCCTAAGGAGGCAGGACAGATAAAATCATACAAGTATTCTTTGTGACTGCTTTGAAGAAGATGTTTGGGCTTGTTGACACTAAGCTTTAGTAAATTCACACACATCCATGTTTGGATGTCTGACAAGCATGCTAGGGAGAGAGTGGGGGTGTCTCTGTCCAATTAGGTGAGGGTCTGGGTGTCATCATCATACATAACCACTTTACAATGGTGGCCTTCAAGAGAATGGAGTAACATAGACATTAAAATGTAAGAGGGAAGGTAATGACCTTTGTGGCACCTCATATTTAATTTCCACATTGTTGGATATTTGTGGAGGCAGGAACAGGCTTTGGGTATGACTGGCCTAAAAGTAGGCAAAGAACTTCACCACTGCCACACCACTGCCGCCCCCAAATTCCCAACTCTCTAAGTCGGCAATGGAGAATTATTTGGTTCACCATTACAAAACCAGCAGAAAAAAATCTAACAAAATTTCACCACCTGTATCACTTTTGTCCAGGATTTTCCTGAGATTGTATATGACCATGAGCAGGGCAGGTTTTGTGCCTCTACCAGGGCAAATTTCTGGTTTTCAGGTGTCACGGGCCTTACTTTCTTCAATTTCTCTTCAATGAAACACAAGAGTTGTTTGAGAAAAGAAATCTGCAGAATTTCCCCAAAATTGAGAGCTGAGTCATAGGATGATAGATTTCTACAAAATAATGGTCCAGGTTTTAATTCTTTAAGAGAGGCGTGGCAATTCTGACTTTACAAAGAATAGGCATGAACTCTGATTGTGGGGAGAGTAGTAATTCAGTAATTCAACCACTGTTCATAAATACCAGGGATCTGAAAAATGAATCAGTGCAGATCATCACTAGAGACTGACCTAACCCATTGTCTGCCATGGTGTTTGTGTACCTTTGTTCCAGAACCTTTTTTTATACCCAAAAAAAGTTGTTTAAATACATATGCCTCTTTGTTCTCTTTGTGTACCAATACAAATTATGTTTTTTCTACATTCAGGGATATGTATTGGTCCAAACCTTGCATCAATAAATCATTGTGTAGCAAAGACATTATGAAAAATATGGAGATATTTAATTTTTTTAATCAATTCACTCAATATTCAGTTGCATATCTCAAATGGACAACACAAATCCTGAAACGCTAACCAATGAAATGTTGCCCTGAATGTCCGGGGTCCATCGATACTGTTAACGCTGAATTTTTACTAATCAATATTCATGTATTATTCATGTATTCTGAGTGTTGAATTTGCCTAGAAAATGAGTTAACGTAGAAAAATAATGCACACATTTGAAATTGTGCCTACTTGAGTGGCTGTCAATTTTCACAAAGTATACTTATTAATAGCTTATTAATGTAAAATGTTGAGCTCATGTTTCAGGATGTCATATTAAAGGGTATGTATTATGTATTTGCTTTATAAATCATAGGGCTTGATTTAGCAAGGTTTTGGGCCCAGTGCACGGCCTCATGTTAAGCTGCATTGCGTATAAAATGGCTGCTTAGAGAATGAAATTGTGATTTTCCACTGCATTGACCAAATGCTAGTAGCTGAAATTCTTTCCCTTAAGAACTGCTTGCTAGAATATGCTGTACTAGCTAGGGATACATTTTATAACTTAGTGTGTGTAAAGACGACCTTCGCATGAGAAGACAATGGATGCACTGACTGGAGTATAAGCTGATTCAATTTTGTTACCTGACAAGCCCAACAACAGGAACAGGAGAAGAGGAGCCAATCATCGACATGTGAACCATGTACTATTAAATTCTTAGATTTGGGGTTCTACTTTCATTGGACAAAACATAAACGTACAATTCTTTGACCAATAGCATTGAGGAAAGTAGTTTTAGGGAATATAACTTAGCCAGACTGCACCGAAAGGAGATGTGCCATTCTCCCCATTCTTCTTGAATGCCTAGATATTATTCTTTGCCGAACTGCATGAAGAGACTTTGCTTTCTTGAACTTTAATGCTGAATTCTGATGCATTGCTGACAGAACGGATGTCCAATTGACAAAGACTGTCACAGCTTGCTGAACCATACTGAGGCAAGGTATAAGACGATGCTACTGATTATTGTGTCTATTTGTTTTTCCCTAGATACCAACCGCTAATTTTGATAGAGCCATAGTAAGATGTTTTTCCAATTTGTGTAGACTAAATTGTTTTGCATGAATCCAAACATGCTATTCTAATCGGAAGGTTAGTTAGGGTACTCACTGATGATGCTCGCTACATGTAATAACAGTTGATGTCTTTTCTTTGCTGAATCAAAATGTATTTCATTTGCACAGTTATTCTTGTTATTGATTTGTACTGTAACTTTAGGATGTGTTGTAGTCCAAGCTTAGATTAAGTTGCAATTCTTTAGGCAATTTGGGCAGCTGGTATTGTTTCTGTATGCTTACCATTTGATTTTGAGACTAAGTTACGTGATATTAGCATTGTTAGTATAGAGAAATAAATATTCTAACATTTACATAAAAGTGTGGTTATTCATGACTGAAAGTTCATTGTGTGTGGAATTTACTGACTCATGATTATTGATGCTATTTACTGTCATTGCTGTTGATTTGTAATTGTATGGAGTCTTATGGTGAGAACTACTCTAAGCGCAGTCAAAAGATTCATCGACATACAAACATGTCCCCTAATAAATTAATCAATTAACCAAATAAGGTATGACGCGCTAACAGAGATGGTAGCAGAGGTTGATGGTTAGTCTTCTTAAGAGCCCATCATAATGGCCCGGTACAAGGTTTGTCTCTTTAAGAGCCCATTATCAAGTTCAGAGATAGGTAGAAGAGTATTTGGCTCCAGAGACGGTAATAGCAGGTTTTCCCTGAGATGGTGGTGGTATAAGGGTTAGTCTTCTACAAAGAGCAAAGCAATCCACAGATTTGGTGAGCGAAATTGGTGAAAGTTTGGACTTTTCAGATTCGATGACTCAAAGTGTTGAGAAAATATGCCCCTAAGTACTTAGATTGACTTTCCCAGAACCTTGGAGTTAGCCAATGATTGTTTAAGAATGATCCCGGCGTTCTAGAGACAGCGTGAATGAAGTAGGTTTTGTGCTTGCACAGCTTCTGCAAATCCCATGTGAATTGTGATGTTTGTGAGGGTTTAAGGAGTTTGCATATTCCAAATGAAGTTGTAGAAGGAGTGTGCGTACTCCGAAGTGTGAGAGTAGGTAAGTCGTCGAACTTCATGTGTGTGATGCTTTGTGCTCAAAAATTGTCCACTCGGTTGTTGGTATACGGACTGTGTGTGGTCTAAGACTCTGAAGTATATTGGAAAGTTTATGAGACACTTGATTTTTGTTGTATTTTGTCTGGTTTAATACTTCGATTGGGCGTGGTCGACAAGTCAGAGTGTGGGACAAAGTGAGCAAAATAATTTTTCGACTGAGATTGTGCAAGTCCTATGTGCACCAGGACAGACCCACTGATCAGTCAAGTGTGAAATTGCAGGTCGAATTTTGCTTGCAAATCAGAGAACCTGAGAAAGAAGGAGTAGCAGCTAGAGCGAAACACCGTCAGTGAAAAATCCGTAAGGTTTCTGAAGCAATTGTGTTACCCTACCTGTAGTAAACGGGCAAATTGGGTTTTGATTTTGTTTAGTGCTTGCAATAATTTTGCATTATTATTGTGTGAATCTGAGGTTTGGAGGACAAGCCGCAAGAATTTGTCAGCCGCAGTATGTATGAGTGTGACGTCATTGGAGCCACACTGGGATAGGTTGGTTAGTGAGAAGGGCCGTGCACGGATTGGCAGACAACCGTGAAGCACAATTGGTTGAGAAGGTTGGTGAAGAGGAGTCTGGGATTAAAAGTCACTTCCTGATTTGATTTTGAATAACATAAAGGTTGCAAAATGAAATTTGTCAAAGATTTAAAGAGTGCCTTGAGGGGAGATACATACATTACGAGTATAGGGAATATTGCACCGCCAGAAGGTACACCAACTTACATTGTAATCGAAGAAAATGGTGCTGCGCCATGTCTTTGGCTGTAACAATGGTACAAAGTGACAGAGAAAGATGGGAGCATAGCAATTTCTGCCCACGGAACATTTAATTTGAGGAGCTTAGAGAATTTGAGGAGGGTGCTGTATGACTAGAAACCACCGACAAGGGCAGCACAGTTCGTGGCATTAGCAATCTGGGAATTAGTAGCCAGACAGCAACAGAAGTTTGAGAGGAGGATGAGAAAGGCAGAAAAGACACTGGCGGAGACTCGATGGGACAGCAATCAGAAATTTTGGGGAACAGAGACTCTACAGGGGATTAAATTGTTTCCGGCAAATACCAGTTACACAGGACAGCGAGAGAGAAGGAAGGAAAGCCACTAGAAAGACAAACAGAAACCCTTCCGAGAGGAGGGAGCGGGGATAAAAGGAGTCTAGGAGATCTTTTCCACTTGAGGAAGAGTCAGATGATGACAAGTTTATTTTACAGTTATTGAGAAACGTCCCCCACTTATTCAGCACAAGAGAGTGTCCGAACACCAGTGTAAACCCTTCAGCACCGACATTGGTTAACATGACGATGAGTCCAGTGCAGAGTAATACTAGCATGACACAGAGCCCAATGCAGAGCAGTCTTAATCTGCCTACTACACCGGTAGCACAAAATCAGATGCCACAGCTGAATGTCCAGAAAATTTACCCTGATGTACCTATTGTGGAAACTGAGAGAAACCTAATAGTGCCAACAGGATAGGTTTTCCAGAAACCGACATTGGTCCAGACAGAACCATCTCCACTCTTACGGCCTCAAGTGCAGTCACAAGCAATGCCAAAGTACACTCCTGTAACAGGGACACAGATAGACATGTCTGTGCTGATGAGCCAGAACAGGGTCAAACATCAGTCACAGCCTGAAATTACTGACACCGCAGTCTCCAAATCTAGTTGTACAGCTATTGCCAAATACTGCGCCCAGCAACATTTCGTTGCAAGGTTTGACCGCCCAACAACTGACTGAATGGTTAGACAAGCTGAATACCCCACAGAGTGCTCCTAGGGGAGAGGAGTACTTGAACTATGCAAGACTAAGGATGGAAGCGGGTGAGCTCATTGAAAGAACTAGGGGGTGATTAGACTTGAATCCTACACCGAAGCAGAATTGAGATATTTGTGCCCAAAAATTACGAGGGAAGTGAGCAATGTGCATCAAAAGCTGGCAAACCTGGCAGAAAAGTACGGCATAGAAATAGAGAAGTAAAAACATTTGAAGAGGAGTTACTAGTTAGATTATGACTCAAAAGATTTTGAACATATGAGATCTGCTGGAATGAAGGCACACCTTAGGGAGTTACTCCAAAGTCTCCAGACATGGGGAGAATTAGACAAATGGGACGGCAGTTGGGTAAAGAAGAGAGATACAAGAAAAAGGGATTCTGTGGCTCCTACTGCAAATGCGCAGCATGGTAAGGATCTGGTGAAAATGTTACCAATAAGAGAGATTCCAGGAGGTAATTTTGTTCATGTCCCTTGGAGCAGAAGTGACATTCTGTCCTTTACAAATGATTATCCCAGCCTGGGGGAGAAACCAGTAGAATGGTACCAGCAGACAGACAGGTTTGTGAAACTTGCAAAATGCCTGTGGGAGAAACTGAACACTCTATTAGCATCTTAGCTGCTGTGCCTTCCCCCCCCCGTGCTGAGCCCTTTTTTGGCTATTTGGGGTAGTTCGCGCTTAGACCTTCATAACGTTTTGTCCACATAAGCTATCCATGCCAAATTTGCATCCTTTTTTCCATCATCCTAGGGATTCTAAAGGTACCCAGAGTTTGTGGTTTCCCCTGGAAGAGACCAAGAAATTAGCCAAAATAGAGCAAACATTTTTTTTTTTTTCAAATAAATTGGGAAAAAAGGGCTGCTGAAGAAGGCTTGTGGTTTTGTCCCTGAAAATGGCATCAACAAAGGGTTTGCGGTGCTAAAATCACCAGCTTCCCAGCTTTCAGGAAAAGGAAGACTTGAATCAGAAAACCACATTTTTCAACACAAATTTGGCATCTTTCTGAGACATATCCCATTTTTACTATTTTTTGTGCTTTCAGCCTCCTTCCAGTTAGTGACAGAAATGGGTGTGAAACCAATGCTGGATCCCGGAAAGCTAAATATTTTTGAAAATTCAACTAAATTCTGAATTCAGCAAAAGTTCATTTGTGTAGATCCTACAAGATTTTCCTACAGAAAATAACAGCTGAAATATAAAATTATTGAAATTGAGCTGAAAACAACAGCCATTTTTCATTATGTTTTACGCTAACTTTTTACTGCGATGTCAGATTTTTTAAAGCAATATACCGTTATGTCTGCTGGACACTTCTGGTTGCAGGGATATATAGGGCTTGTAGGTTCATCAAGAACCCTAGGTACCCAGAGCCAATAAATGAGCTGCACCCTGCAGTGGGTTTTCATTCTATACCTGGTATACAGCAATTCATTTGCTGAAATATAAAGAGTGAAAAATAGGTATCAAGAGAACCTTTGTATTTCCAAAATGGGCACAAGATAAGGTGTTGAGAAGCAGTGGTTATTTGCACATCTTTGAATTCCAGGGTGCCCAAACTAGCTTGTGAATTACAGGGCATTTCTCAAATAGACATCTTTTTTACACAATCTCTTCTATTTGGAAGGAAAAAATGTAGAGAAAGACAAGGGGCAATAACACCTGTTTTGCTATTCTAAGTTCCCCCAATTCTCCCGATAAAAATGGTACCTCACTTGTGTGGGTAGGCCTAGCACCTACGACAGGAAATGCCCCAAAACACAACGTGGACACATCAGATTTTCCCAGAGAAAACAGAGGTATTTTTTGCAAAGTACCTACCTGTAGATTTTGGCCTCTAGCTCAGCCGTCACCTAGGAAAACTTACCAAACCTGTGCATTTTTGAAAACTAGAGACCTATGGAAATTCAACATGGGGTGACTTGCGGGGCTCTTACCAGGTTCTGTTACCCAGAATCCTTTGCAAACCTCAAAATTTGGCTAAAGAAACACTTTTTCCTCACATTTCGGTGACAGAAAGTTCTGGAATCTGAGAGGAGCCATGAATTTCCTTCCACGCAGCGTTCCCTCAAGTCTCCCGATGAAAATGATACCTCACTTGTGTGGGTAGGCCTAGTGCCCGCGACAGGAAAAGCCCCAAAACAAAACATGGACACATCAGATTTTTCCACAGAAAACAGGGGTGTTTTTTGCAAAGTGCCTACCTGTGGATTTTGGCCTGTAGCTCAGCCGGCACCTAGGGAAATCTACTAAACCTGTGCATTTTTTAAAACTAGAGACCTAGTGGAATCCAAGATGGGGTGACTTGTGGGGCTCTCACCAGGTTCTGTTACCCAGAATCCTTTGCAAACCTCAAAAGTTGGCTAAAAAAACACTTTTTCCTCACATTTCAGTGACAGAAAGTTCTGGAATCTGAGAGGAGCCACAAATTTCCTTCCACCCAGCGTTCCCTCAAGTCTCCCGATAAAAATGATACCTCACTTGTGTGGGTAAGCCTAGTGCCTGCGACAGCAAAAAAAAACAAAACAGGAGGACACATCACATTTTTCCACAGAAAACAGAGGTGTTTTTTGCAAAGTGCCTACCTGTGGATTTTGGCCTCTAGCTCAGCCGGCACCTACGGAAACCAACCAAAACTGTGCATTTTTGAAAACTAGAGACCTAGGGGAATCCAAGATGGGGTGACTTGTGGGGCTCTCACCAAGTTCTGTTACCCAGAATCCTTTGCAAACCTCAAAATTTGGCTAAAGAAACACTTTTTCCTCATATTTTGTTGACAGAAAGTTCTGGAATCTGAGAGGAGCCTCAAATTTCCTTCCACCCAGCGTTCCCTCAAGTCTCCCGATAAAAGTGATACCTCACTTGTGTGGGTAGGCCTAGTGCCCGTGACAGGAAATGCCCCAAAACACAACGTGGACACATCAGATTTTTCCACAGAAAACAGAGGTGTTTTTTGCAAAGGGCCTATCTGTGGATTTTGGCCTCTAGCTCAGCCGGCACCTACGGAAACCTACCAAAACTGTGCATTTTTGGAAACTAGAGACTTAGAGGAATCCAAGATGGGGTGACTTGTGGGGCTCTCACCAAGTTCTGTTACTCAGAATTATTTGCAAACCTCAAAATTTGGCTAAAGAAACACTTTTTCCTCATATTTTGTTGACAGAAAGTTCTGGAATCTGAGAGGAGCCTCAAATTTCCTCCGACCCAGCGTTCCCTCAAGTCTCCCGATAAAAATTATACCTCACTTGTGTGGGTAGGCCTAGTGCCCCCGACAGGAAAAGCCCCAAAACACAACGTGGACACATCAGATTTTTCCACAGAAAACAGAGGTGTTTTTTGCAAAGTGCCTAGCTGTGGATTGTGGCCTGTAGCTCAGCCGGCACCTAGGTAAACCTACCAAACCTGTGCCATTTTGAAAACTAGAGACCTAGGGGAATCCAAGGTGGGGTGACTTGTGGGGCTCTCACCAGGTTCTGTTACCCAGAATCCTTTGCCAACCTCAAAATTTGGCTAAAAAAAACACTTTTTCTTCACATTTCGGTGACAGAAAGTTCCGGAATCTGAGAGGATCCACAAATTTCCTTCCACCCAGCGTTCCCCCAAGTCTCCTGATAAAAATGATACCTCACTTGTGTGGGTAGGCCTAGTGCCCCCGACAGGAAATGCCCCAAAACACAACGTGGACACATGACATTTTTCCACAGAAAACAGAGGTGTTTTTTGCAAAGTGCCTACCTGGGAATTTTGGCCTCTACCTCACCTGGCACCTAGGGAAACCTACCAAACCTGTGCTTTTTTTTAAATTAGAGACCTAGGGGAATCCAAGATGGGGTGACTTGTGGGGCTCTCCCCAAGTTCGCTTAATCAGAATCCTTTGCAAACCTCAAACTTTGGCTAAAAAACACTTTTTCCTCACATTTCGGTGACAGAAAGTTCTGGAATCGGAGAAGAGCCACAAATTTCCTTCCACCCAGCGTTCCCTCAAGTCTCCCGATAAAAATGATACCTCACTTGTGTGGGTAGGCCTAGTGCCCCCGACAGGAAATGCCCCAAAACACAACGTGGACACATGACATTTTTCCACAGAAAACAGAGGTGTTTTTTGCAAAGTGCCTACCTGGGAATTTTGGCCTCTACCTCACCTGGCACCTAGGGAAACCTACTAAACCTGTGCATTTTTTAAAACTAGAGACCTAGTGGAATCCAAGATGGGGTGACTTGTGGGGCTCTCACCAGGTTCTGTTACCCAGAATCCTTTGCAAACCTCAAAAGTTGGCTAAAAAAACACTTTTTCCTCACATTTCAGTGACAGAAAGTTCTGGAATCTGAGAGGAGCCACAAATTTCCTTCCACCCAGCGTTCCCTCAAGTCTCCCGATAAAAATGATACCTCACTTGTGTGGGTAAGCCTAGTGCCTGCGACAGCAAAAAAAACCAAAACAGGAGGACACATCACATTTTTCCACAGAAAACAGAGGTGTTTTTTGCAAAGTGCCTACCTGTGGATTTTGGCCTCTAGCTCAGCCGGCACCTACGGAAACCAACCAAAACTGTGCATTTTTGAAAACTAGAGACCTAGGGGAGTCCAAGATGGGGTGACTTGTGGGGCTCTCACCAAGTTCTGTTACCCAGAATCCTTTGCAAACCTCAAAATTTGGCTAAAGAAACACTTTTTCCTCATATTTTGTTGACAGAAAGTTCTGGAATCTGAGAGGAGCCTCAAATTTCCTTCCACCCAGCGTTCCCTCAAGTCTCCCGATAAAAGTGATACCTCACTTGTGTGGGTAGGCCTAGTGCCCGTGACAGGAAATGCCCCAAAACACAACGTGGACACATCAGATTTTTCCACAGAAAACAGAGGTGTTTTTTGCAAAGGGCCTATCTGTGGATTTTGGCCTCTAGCTCAGCCGGCACCTACGGAAACCTACCAAAACTGTGCATTTTTGGAAACTAGAGACCTAGAGGAATCCAAGATGGGGTGACTTGTGGGGCTCTCACCAAGTTCTGTTACTCAGAATTATTTGCAAACCTCAAAATTTGGCTAAAGAAACACTTTTTCCTCATATTTTGTTGACAGAAAGTTCTGGAATCTGAGAGGAGCCTCAAATTTCCTCCCACCCAGCGTTCCCTCAAGTCTCCCGATAAAAATTATACCTCACTTGTGTGGGTAGGCCTAGTGCCCCCGACAGGAAAAGCCCCAAAACACAACGTGGACACATCAGATTTTTCCACAGAAAACAGAGGTGTTTTTTGCAAAGTGCCTAGCTGTGGATTGTGGCCTGTAGCTCAGCCGGCACCTAGGTAAACCTACCAAACCTGTGCCATTTTGAAAACTAGAGACCTAGGGGAATCCGAGGTGGGGTGACTTGTGGGGCTCTCACCAGGTTCTGTTACCCAGAATCCTTTGCCAACCTCAAAATTTGGCAAAAAAAAAACACTTTTTCTTCACATTTCGGTGACAGAAAGTTCCGGAATCTGAGAGGATCCACAAATTTCCTTCCACCCAGCGTTCCCCCAAGTCTCCCGATAAAAATGATACCTCACTTGTGTGGGTAGGCCTAGTGCCCCCGACAGGAAATGCCCCAAAACACAACGTGGACACATGACATTTTTCCACAGAAAACAGAGGTGTTTTTTGCAAAGTGCCTACCTGGGAATTTTGGCCTCTACCTCACCTGGCACCTAGGGAAACCTACCAAACCTGTGCTTTTTTTTAAATTAGAGACCTAGGGGAATCCAAGATGGGGTGACTTGTGGGGCTCTCCCCAAGTTCGCTTAATCAGAATCCTTTGCAAACCTCAAACTTTGGCTAAAAAACACTTTTTCCTCACATTTCGGTGACAGAAAGTTCTGGAATCGGAGAAGAGCCCCAAATTTCCATCCACCCAGCGTTCCCTCAGGTCTCCCGATAAAAATGATACCTCACTTGTGTGGGTATGCCTAGTGCCCGCAACAGGAATGGATCACACAAGGGTCAATGGTAGTCCTTGCATGAGGTGCTACTGGTAACCCTGGAGTGATCCATTCCTGAAGCAGGCACTGGGCGCAGGCCCACAAGCGGGGTTGTGTTTTTATTAGGACAAGTGGGGAAACACTGGGTGGTAGGAATTTTGAGGATCCCTGTACATTCCTGTAGTTTCTGTGATTAAAAAAGAAAGGAAAAATAGTGGTTATAATCAACGTTTCACTTTTGCAGGGTATTCTGGGTAAGAAAACTTTGTTAAATCCAAACACGCCACATTTACGTTGGCTGATTTGGGTGTCTAGTTTTCAGATAGGTCGACACTTGGTAGGTCTCCCTATATGGCTGCCGAGCCCAGGACCAAATACTTAGGCGACTGTCTTAAAAAACGTGGCTGTTTTGTGGTAGGTGATTTTAATGTCTCAACAATCCGTTTTGGATACTTCCCTGTTGTGGTCACTTGCCCACTCACTAAAGTGAGGCAGTTTTTCACTGGAGACTTAGTGGAACTTGTGGCTCCCTGAAGATCCCTGGACTTCTGCTCATTGGAATGCAAGGCAAATGTGTTTTTTAAGCACATTTTGTGATTTCAAGGGGATTCTGGGTGAAGGAAAACTGGTGAGAGCCACGCAAGTCCTGCACCCTTGGACTCCCCTGGTACTAGTTTGTTAAAGTTAACCCACCACTCACACTGGTTGGTTTTAGCACCTCCAGAAATTATGGTTTCAAAGCATGAATACTCATCAAAGTATCTCAATATTGAAACCAAGCCTTAAGAAGGTGGACCATAAAGCCGCGTCTAGGCATCAACCTCTTTATGGTCCATTCACACGCCATTCATGCACAACAAATAACCCTTTCATACCACCGGCCACGAGCCCAATCCAACCAATCACTGCACTCACATTAACTTACTGCTGCCAGACAAGGGCCCATCACAATCCCACGCCACAGAACGGAACCCCTGCAGGACCCCTACCCAACGTCACCGGACAGGAGGGTCCAGACATGTCCACTCCACCCATAGAAGAGGCCCACAGTGATGACAGTAGCTCTGTCCAACTGGATCTAGATGACCTCGGGACAGTCGGTTCCCCTCACACTGGCACAGGCCACTACAAAGCTTCCCCCTTCTGGAAACACCAGCACAGCACCCACCCAGCGGGCCCATACCTCTGTCCCCAGGACAGGTCAAGCTGCAGTGTGTCCATCACTACAGGGAACCCAGGCTAACCCACCACCCCAACAACACCAGGGACCTGTGGGCAGTGGTAGTGGGCACACGGTTCAGGGGACAGAGGCCCAGGAACACAGGGGAACTGGGAGGGCTGCTGTGCGACAGGGGGAGGTCAGGCCCAGGGAACCCACTCTCCACGAGGCCCTCTCCAACATCATGGGAGCCCACCACCATTCCCAGGAGACGATGGCAACAGTACTGGCCAAGTTTCAGGAGACCCAGCAGCTGCAGGAGGAACAGTATTTGGGGGTCAGGGAGGAACTCAAATCCATCAACACCTCCCTGGGCACCATTGTAGGGGTGCTGAAGGAACTCGTCAACACCAGGAGGGGCACTGTGGAACAACAAGGGGCCCCTGACACTAGCCTGGACGATGAACTGCCAACCACCTCCGCCGGCACTAGTGGACAGGAGGCACCGCCTCAGGACCACGACACCAGCACCACACCCCCTGCAGATGGAGAACCACCCTGCGAGTGGTCCCTGGGATCCAGGACAAAGACAGAGAACAATGCCGAGACCCCCGCCAAGAAATGAGACCACCCTGAATGCCATCATTCTGTCCCACTTTGACACCCTGCCCACACTCAAACTACCCCAGCTCCACTTCCTATGCCCCTTTGGACAATGCACCTGTGAGACTAATAGACTGGACTCTGCCATGGACATTCCTCCACCATCACCCCTGACCAATTTACAACCCCCTCCACTATTTTGCACTTAAATAAACACCCTTAAATCACAAAACAATCTGGAGACAGTCTGTGCTTTCGAAAATGTGTATTTGCAATAACTGTGGAAAAATGTTATATCCAATGTATTGTCAGCATACCTATGTCACACAGCTCTAGTCCATGCGGAAACAAAGCAGATGTCACACAGTGGGACCCACATCTGTGAAACTGAAAGGGAAAGTGACAAATCAGGGTCCATACACTGGGTGAAAGTGACAGACAGGTGAGAGGTAGACAAATTAAATCAGATGTAACAGGCAGTGTTGTCTTCTTACCTGTGTCTCACTGGAAGTATTGATGAATCACAGTGTTCCTGTTGTCTATGTCCTCTTCTTCTGCTTCCTCGTCTTCACTGTCCACAGCCTCCACAGCTGCCACAACACCTCCATTTGGACCATCTTCCTGTAGAAAAGGCACCTGTCGTCGCAAAGCCAAGTTGTGAAGCATACAGCAGGCCACGATGATCTGGCACACCTTCTTTGGTGAGTAAAATAGGGAACCACCTGTCATATGGAGGCACCGGAACCTGGCCTTCAGGAGGCCGAAGGTCCTCTCTATAATCCTCCTAGTTCACCCATGGGCATCATTGTAGCGTTCCTCTGCCCTTGTCCTGGGATTCCTCACTGGGGTCAGTAGCCATGACAGGTTGAGGTAGCCAGAGTCACCTGCAAATGTCGAGGGACAACTGTTAGACACGCACTAACTCTTAGGGACATCCCCAGACCCAGACACCTAGTCACACTGTATTGGGTCCATGTCCTCACCTAATAGCCACACATGGTGCCTCTGGAGTTCCCCATCACAAAAGGGACACTGCTATTCCGTAGAATGTAAGCGTCATGCACTGCACCAGGAAACTTGGCGTTCACATGGGAGATGTACTGGTCAGCCAAACACTCCATTTGCACATTCATAAAATGGTAACTCTTCTGGTTTCTGTACACCTGTTCACTCCTGCGGGGAGGACCAATGCCACATGTGTCCCATCAATGGCACCTATGATGTTGGGGATATGTCCCAGGGCATGGAAGTCACCTTTCACTGTAGGCAAATCCTCCATCTGAGGGAACACGATGTAGCTGCGCATGTGTTTCAGCAGGGCAGACAACCCTCTGGACAACACGTTTGAGAACATAGGCTGGGACATCCATGATGCTATGGCCACTGTTGTTTGAAAAGACCCACTTTCCAGGAAATTAAGTACTGACAGGACCTGCACTAGAGGGGGTATTCCTGTGGGATGGCGGATAGCTGACATCAGGTCTGGTTCCAACTGGGCATACAGTTCCAGGATTGTGGTACAATCAAGTCTGTATGTGACAATACATGTCGCTCCTCCATTGTCGACAGGTCCACCAGTGGTCTGTACACCAGAGGATGCCGCCATCTCCTCACCTGCCTCAGCAGATGTGCTCTATGGAGGAGAACAGTGAGCAGAGAGTCAACCAACTCTGAGGTACGTAAACACAACTTTATTCCATAATTCTTTTAAATCGATATATGCCTGTATTAGTGTTTATGCAAGGCCTAGATATGTGTGACGCAGTCAAAATTAATGCCATGTGGCCCCCTGAAATGGCGGCTGCCTGACCTGTAAGGTGGGATAAGGGGTTATGATGTAACTGCGCTGGCGTTGTACACCGTTGCGGTAGGCGGTCAAAGCCAATGACGATGTAGGCCGGCGGTGACGGTTCGCACCACCGCGGATATGACCGCCATTTTCTGTCTGTTCACTCACTTGATACCTGATCTTCGACAGGAGAGGACCTATATTGCAAGTGCTGCTGTGACATCAGTCTGGAAGAGACAATGGCTCATGTGTCTGGGGAAAGGGCCCCTGCCTTCAGCACGGAGGAGTTGGAGAAACTAGTGGATGGGGTCCTCCCCAGTATACGCTACTCTACGGTCCTCCAGACAAACAGGTAAGTACACTGTGAGCATGCCGAATGGGCAATGCATGCGTGGAGTGGTGTGGATGAAAGATAGTGGGGGGAGAATGAGGCGTGCTTGAAACGACGGTGAGTGCATGTGTGTCATGGCAAGGGTAGGGATGCAGGCCAATGACTGTGACGGTGTGGACGGTTATATCTTCTCCTTTTCCCCTGTACTATTCCTTTAGGTCAGCGCCCACCAGAAGAAGGATATTTGGCATGCCATCGCCAAGGAAGTCTGGACCCTGGGGGTCCACCACAGACGGAGCACCCACTGCCGGAAAAGATGGGAGGACATTCGCCGCTGGAGCAAGAAGACGGCGGAGGCCCAGCTGGGGATGGCCTCCCGATGTGGGAGGGGTGCCCGTCGCACCATGACCCCTGTGATGTTCTGGATCCTGGCACTGGCGTATCCGGAGTTGGATGGGCGCTTGAGGGCATCACAGCAGCCACAAGGGAGAGAGTACACTCTCATTCTGCTGATTCGGCGCGCAGTGGAGGTGTCTAGGTGGGGGAGGTGGGCTGTGGGTTCCCCTAGGCCAGGGCGAGTTTAGTAGGCAACGTCCCTTCTTAAGGCAAGCTATGTGGCACCCCACCCCACCTGTGTTCAGAGGCAACTACACCTAGTCAGGCTCCTGTGACTTCCATGTGTGCAGCAATCGGGCATAGGCCATGTACCCCACGTCCCTGTGATTAATGAGGGAACTCAAAGTGCATGGCGTAGTGTAGGGGGCTTCTGTGTCTGTAGTGTCCACCAACAGTAGCGGTATTGCATGCACTGAGCATGTCTTTCTTCTGTCTTCCCCCCTTTCTGTGGTCTCCCTGTTCTTGTGTACATTAGCATCATCAGGAGGAGGAGCAGTGGCACCGGAGCAGGAGGGAGCTGCAGCCCACATGGCCCTGGAGGGCGACACAATGGAGTCAGAAGCCACCAGTGGGACGGAGGGTGAGGGGAGCTCCACGGCAGGGACAGGAGCTGAAACCAGCGATACGGACTCCTCCTCTGATGGGAGCTCCCTTGCGGTAGCGGGCCCCTCTGTGCCCCCGCATCTACAGGTACAGCTGCCACTCCCCCTACCAGCACCGCCCTCCCAGCAGCCCCTCAGCGTGTGCCCTGTGGCCGCTCACCCAGGAGGGTGGGCATCTCCTACCCCAGGACCCTCAGCCCCTGCCCCTGTCAGCCCTGCTGCCCTCAGTGAGGAGGCCATTGACCTCCTCAGGTCCCTCACTGTTGGCCAGTCTACCATTTTGAATGCCATCCAGGGTGTAGAGAGGCAGTTGCAACAGACCAATGCATACCTGGAAGGCATTCATTCTGGTCAGGCAGCCCAACAGTGAGCTTTTCAGACTCTGGCCTCAGCACTGACGGCAGCCATTGTCCCTGTGTCCAGCCTCCCCCCTCCAACTTCCTCCACCCAGGCCCAAACCCCTGTACCTCCTCCTATCCCAAGCACACCATCAGACCACCATGCACACACCTCAACACAAAAGGGAAGATCAGGCAAACATAAGCACCACACATCCCACAGGCACTCACGCAAGCATCATGCACATGCAGACATAACAACATCCACTGCCTCCACTGTGTCCCCCTCCTCCTCGTCTCCCTCTTCCCTCCCAGTCTCGTCTCCACTCACACCTGCATGCACTACATCTTCATCCACTACGTTCATCACCAGCACACCCACCACCCCACCCCGCTCACTTGCACTCACCACCCCACTACCATTCACACATCCCCTGTGTCCTCTCCCAGTGTGTCTGTGAGCCCACCTCCCAAGGTACACAAACGCAGCCACACACCCACCCAACAGCCATCCACCTCACGACAGCCCCCAGCCCATGCACCTTCAACCAAAGTCAGCAAACGTACACCTCCTACAACCACTACCTCTTCCTCCACTCCCAAACCCCCTCCATCTACCTGTCCCAATGTGTCCCAAAAACTTTTCCTGTCCAACCTTGACCTCTTCCCCTCACCTCCCCCACCCCTGCAGTCCCCTAGGGCCTGCCTTTCCAGGTCCCAACCCAGCACCTCAGCCACAACATCCGCGGGAACAGTGGTTCCAGTAGTAACCGGCTTCTGGAGTGCGCCAGGCAGCAGGGCAGCCAGGGTGCCAAGGAGCTAGACCACGGACAGTCCCCCACCTCAAAACCACAAAAAGTTGGCCAGTGCCCGGCGGGAGAGAGGCAAATCATCTACCACCAAAGCCTCTCCCAGGAGTACAGTTGGGAGTGGGAAGACAGCTGCACCACCATGTGGGGAAGGGGCACAGAAAAACAGGCAAGTCGCCGACAACCTGCACGGCGGACAAGACGGCCACCAGCACTGCTGAACATAACACCGCCACCACCAGCACCGCTGCCAAGGACACCGCCGCCACCAGCACCGCTGCAAAGGACACCGCCGCCACCAGCACCGCTGAACAGGACACCGCCGCCACCAGCACCGCTGAACAGGACACTGCCGCCACCAGCACCGCTGCCAAGGAAACCGCCGCCACAAGCACAGCAGCCAAGGACACCGCTGCCACCAGCACCGCTGAACAGGACACCGCCGCCACCAGCACTGCTGAGCAGGACACCGCCGCCACCAGCACGATGAACAGAACACCGCCACCACCAGCACCGCTGAACAGGACACCGCTGCCACAAGCACCGAGGCCAATGAGCGCTAAAAGCTCCGACGCTACTGAGGCCGCCACGAGCAGGATGAAGCACTCTGGGCACAAAGCCCCCTCCAGAACCAGTGGAGTATTACATCCACTACCTCAGTCCTTGGCAGGATGAAGCACTCTGGGAACAAAGTCCCTTCCAGAACCAGTGAAGTATCACATCCACTACCTCAGTCCTTGGCAGGATGAAGCACTCTGGGCACCAAGCCCCCTCCAGAACCAGTGGAGAAAGGCATCCACTACCTCAGTTTTTGGCAGGATGAATTACTCTGGGCACAAAGCCCCCTCCAGAACCAGTGGAGAATCACATCCACTACCTCAGTCCTTGGCAGGATGAAGCACTCTGGGCACAAAGCTCCCTCCAGAACCAGTGGAGAAAGGCATCCACTACCTCAGTCCTTGCAAGGATGAAGCACTCTGGGCACCAAACCCCCTCCAGAACCAGTGGAGAAAGGCATCCACTACCTCAGTCCTTGGCAGCATGAAGCACTCTGGGCACAAAGTCCCCTCCAGAACCAGTGGAGTATCACATCCACTACCTCAGTCCTTGGCAGGATGAAGCACTCTGGGCACAAAGCCCCCTCCAGAACCAGTGGAGAATCACATCCAGTACCTCCATCCTTGGCAGGATGAAGCACTCTGGGCACAAAGCCCCCTCCAGAACCAGTGGAGAAAGGCATCCACTTGTGAGACTGTGGCTTTGCACTCCCCAGGATGCAGCAGTGGGCAAACCACCCACTTGAGAGACTTGTGAGACTGTGGCTCTGCACTCCCCAGGATGCAGCAGTGGGCAAACCACCCACTGTAAAGACTTGTGAGACTGTGGCTTTGCACTCCCCAGCCTAGGATGCAGCAATGGGCAAACCACCCACTTGAGAGACTTGTGAGGCTGTGGCTTTGCACTCCCCAGGATGCAGCAGTGGGAAAACCACATACTGTAAAGACTTTTGAGACTGTGGCTTTGCACTCCCTAGGATGCCGCAGTTGGCAAACCACCCACTTGGGAGACTTGTGAGACTGTGGCTTTGGACTCCCCAGGATGCAGCAGTGGGCAAACCACCCACTGTAGAGATGTGAGAGACTGTGGCTTTGCACTCCCTAGGATGCAGCAGTAGGCAAACCACCCACTTGAGAGACTTGTGAGACTGTGGCTTTGCATTCCCCAGGATACATCAATGGGCATGGAGCCCCCTCGTCGTTCTGGCGTTGTGCACTCATCCGGCTGAGGTGCCTTCCTTCCCTTCCCCCTGAGGTGCCTGTTGTATTTCTATCTGATGCCCCTGCAGTGTTCTCTCCGTTTTGATCGGGTATTGAGTGTGGGCCTCGCCCATGCATTTTGGGCCCAGTGGTCCAAGGACTTTAATGGTGGAATACCTTGGACTTGTATTCTTGGTGTATATATTTGTTTATAGTGTAAATATATATTTATATTTTTGATTACTGTATTTTAATAGATTACAAACGTTCAACTCATTTCCTTTTGTCCTTGCATTCTTCCGGGTGGGTTGGGGATTGTAACTGTAATGTATCAACATGTACTTGTGTGTGTGTTGTAGTGGGTGGGGGTGGGAGTGTTGCATGTTGCGTGTGTGTGTCACTCTTTATTCCCTCCCCCTCCCCAGTGTCGTAGGTGCAGTACTCACTGTGGTCTTCGCCGCCGTCTTTGATGTTCCTGGTAGAGGAGCAGGAAGACAAAGGCAGGGAGTATAGGGAGCTCGGGTTCCATGGCGTCCTGGTTCCTCGTGGGGTGTGTAGAGGTGAGCGTTTTCCCTTCCAAGTCCTAGTTCCGGCGTGTTTTTGTTTGCGGTGAATCCTCTCCGGAAAAGGCGGCGGATTGGACTGTTGTAATACCGTGGGCAGAACCTTGTCTTCCGCCTGTCTGTTGGCGGTGACCGCCGCGGTGTTTGTTTGTACCGCCGTGGCGGTCGGAGGGTTAACCCCTTTGCTACCAGGCCTTTTCCCCCTCCTGTGCCGAGCCTTTTTTGGCTATTTGGGGCAGTTTGTGCTTAGGCCCTCATAACTTTTTTTCCACATAAGCTACCCACCCCAAATTTGCATCCTCTTTTTCCAACATCCTAGGGATTCTAGAGGTACCCAGTCTTTGTGGGTACCCCTGAAGGAGACCAAGAAATTAGCCAAAATAGAGCAAACATTTTTATTTTTATTTTAAATGCGAAAAAAGGGCTGCAGAAGAAGGCTTCTGGTTTGTCCCCTGAAAACGGCATCAACAAAGGGTTTGCGATGCTAAAACCACCATCGTCCCAGCTTTCAGGAACAGGCAGACTTGAATCAGAAAACCCAATTTTTCAACACAATTTTGGCATTTTACTGAGACATACCCCATTTTTACTATTTTTTGCGCTTTCAGCCTCCTTCCAGTTAGTGACAGAAATGGGTGTGAGACCAATGCTGGATCCCAGAAAGCTAATCATTTCTGAAAAGTAGACAAAATTCTGAATTCAGCAAGGAGTAATTTGTGTAGATCCTACAAGGGTTTCCAACAGAAAATAACAGCTGAAATAAAAAAATATTGAAATTGAGGTGAAAAAACAGCATTTTTTTCTCCACGTTTTACTCTGTAACTTTTCCCTGCGATGTCAGATTTTTGAAAGCAATATACCGTTACGTCAGCTGGACTCTTCTGGTTGCGGGGATATATAGGGCTTGTAGGTTCATCAAGAACCCTAGGTATCCATGAGCTGCACCTTGCAATGGGTTTTCATTCTATACCGAGTATACAGCAATTAATTTGCTGAAATATAAAAAGTGAAAAATAGGTATCAAGAAAACCTTTGTATTTCCAAAATGGCCACAAGATAAGGCGTTGAGAAGCAGTGGTTATTTGCACATCTCTGAATTCTGGGGTCCCCATACTAGCATGTGAATTACAGAGCATTTCTCAAATAGACGTCTTTTTTACACACTGTCTTACATTTGGAAGGAAAAAATTTAGAGAAAGACAAGGGACAATAACACTTATTTTGCTATTCTGTGTTCTCCCAAGTCTCCCGATAAAAATGGTACCTCACTTGCGTGGGTAGGCCTAGCGCCCGCAACAGGATATGCCCCAAAACACAGCGTGGACACATCACATTTTCAGAAAGAAAAAAGAGCTGTTTTTTTACAAAGTGCCTAGCTGTGGATTTTGGCCTCTAGCTCAGCCGGCACCTGGAAAACCTAGCAAACCTGCGCATTTTTTAAAACTAGACACCAAGGGGAATCCAAGATGGGGTGACTTGTGGGGCTCTGACCAGGTTCTGTTACCCAGAATCCTTTGCAAACCTCAAAATTTGGCAAAAAAAACACATTTTCCTCACATTTTGGTGACAGAAAGTTCTGGAATCTGAGAGGAGCCACAAATTTCCTTCCACCCAGCGTTCCCCCAAGTCTCCCGATAAAAATGGTACCCCACGTGTGTGGGTAGGCCTAGCGCCCGCGACAGGATATGCCCCAAAACATGAAGTGGACACATCACATTTTCAGAAAGAAAAAAGAGCTGTTTTTTTACAAAGTGCCTAGCTGTGGATTTTGGCCTCTAGCTCAGCCGGCACCTGGAAAACCTAGCAAACCTGCGCATTTTTTAAAACTAGACACCAAGGGGAATCCAAGATGGGGTGACTTGTGGGGCTCTGACCAGGTTCTGTTACCCAGAATCCTTTGCAAACCTCAAAATTTGGCAAAAAAAACACATTTTCCTCACATTTTGGTGACAGAAAGTTCTGGAATCTGAGAGGAGCCACAAATTTCCTTCCACTCAGCGTTCCCCTAAGTCTCCCGATAAAAATGATACCTCACTTGTGTGGGTAGGCCTAGCACCCACGACAGGAAATGCCCCAAAACACAACGTGGACACATCCCATTTTTCCACAGAAAACAGAGGTGTTTTTTTGCAAAGTGCCTACCTGTAGATTTTGGCCTCTAGCTCAGCTGTCACCTAGGAAAACCTACCAAACCTGTGCATTTTTGAAAACTAGAGACCTAGGGGAATCCAAGATGGGGTGACTTGTGGGGCTCTGACCAGGTTATGTTAACCAGAATCCTTTGCAAACCTTCAAATGTGACAAAAAAACACTTTTTCCTGTCATTTCGGTGACATAAAGTTCTGGAATCTGAGAGGAGCCACAAATTTCCTTCCACCCAGCGTTCCCTCAAGTCTCCCGATAAAAATGGTACCTCACTTGTGTGGGTAGGCCTAGTGCCCGCGACAGGATATGCCACAAAACACAACGTGGACACATCCCATTTTTTGACAGAAAACAGAGCTGTTTTTTGCAAAGTGCCTACCTGTAGATTTTGGCATCTAGCTCAGCCGGCACCTAGGCAAACCTACCAAAGCTGTGCATTTTTGAAAACTAGAGACCTAGAGGAATCCAAGATGGGGTGACTTGTGGGGCTCTGACCAGGTTCTGTTACCCAGAATCCTTTGCAAACCTCAAAATTTGGCTAAAAAAACACATTTTCCTCACATTTTGGTGACAGAAAGTTCTGGAATCTGAGATGAGCCACAGATTTTCTTCCACCCAGCGTTCCCCCAAGTCTCCCGGTAAAAATGATACCTCACTTGTGTGGGTGGGCCAGGTGCCTGCAACAGAATAAGGCCCAAAACTTGTAGAGATAGAGGGGATAGCACAGCAAGTTTATAAGGACATATTCTTCTTTTATACATCTTTAGGCTGACTCTGCTATGGGGACCCACATAAGTGAGGTGTCATTTTACTTGGGAGACTGAGGGGAACACTGGGGAGTAGGAATTTTGTGCTGGAGCGGTGATCGTACAAACGACAGTCAGGAAAATATGCTTTTTTTAAGCAAATTTTGAGGTTTGCAGAGGAGTCTGGGTAAGAAAATGTTGGGGGATCCACGCAAGCCACACCTCCCTGGACTCCTTGGGGTGTCTAGTTTTAAAAAATGTCTGTGTTTGGTAGGTTTCCCTAGATGAAGGCCGCCTGATTACAGCGGAGCAGGTTTTGTCATTTTTACCACACATACTGGTTGGATTTGGCACAAGGGTGAGTGATGGTTCAGTGGATCAAATTTTATTAACAAGAGATTTCACAAAAATGAAATGCACTGTTAATAACTGAAAGGCAAAAAACTGAACCAATGACTCACAGTTCGTGAGCTGTAAAGCCGCGACAAGGCATCAACCGCTTTACAGTCCATTCACACACCTTTCATACATGACACGCACAAGACCATCCACACCGCCAGGCACGGGCCCAGCACATTACAACACTCACATCGACAGACAGCGCCACTCAAGGGCCCATCACTTGCAACCGCCCACATGCCTGATACAACAATCACACCAGCTGATGGGAGTCTGTGGACTGGTGTTTGGCTGGCAGTGTGTTGCAGTAGCCAACAGCAAGTAAATATGTACACTATGTACACCCTCAGCCAAGCCCCACTCCACACACAATGGCATCATTTTTATTTATTTTTTTAAACAGAGGAACCCCTAACTAAGTAGAAATAATTACAAAACTACAAACACAAAAGCTCTAACTAAGTACATGACAGAAATGCTAACCATGAAACTGAACACATGAAAATAGAAAACAGACATGCGTTTACACTCATGGTTGTTCCCAGTAATTCTTCTGGGTGTGGCAATTCTTAAAACAACCACCCACACACAGCCCAGGCTTTGAAGGACAATCTGGGCAGTACATTTGAGTCTCCCTCCGGGGACCTCTTCGAAAACACACTCTACATTTCTTAGCTGGAAAGTCTTTTTTGGGTGTGGGAGGAATGTGCTCAGCAAAGTGTCGATCTTTCAATCTAGCCACATCCTCGACCACTGCTTCTCTAGGAACTCTGGCCTGTTCCACCACAATAAGGCTCTCTATCACTGACTCCTGAAATTTCACAAATGTCATCTTTGACTCTGGAGACCTATCCTTAAACACAATAAAAGCATTAAAGGTTGCTGAATGGAAGAGGTGAATTGCTAACTTCTTGTACCAAACGTAAGACTTACGAATAGCAGTATAAGGTTCCAACCTCTGATCAACTCTATCTACACCTCCCATGTGCTTATTATAATCTAAAATGCACACAGGTTTGCGCACTTCAGCAACCTGGCCCCAAACAGTCACGGGGGAAGTACTCTCATCATGGATGGTACTTAACATGTAGACATCCCTCTTGTCTGAAAATTTCAAAGCTAGCAGCTCATCATTCCGCAAGGCACAGCACTGTCCCCTCTCAAGTTTTTTACAAACAAGCTCCCTTGGATAGCCTTTCCGGTTACAACGAATTGTGCCACAAGCAGCAGTATCCACTTTAAACAATTCCTTGAACAACTGCACTCCAGTGTAGAAGTTATCTACATAAAAATGATAACCTTTGTTGAACAGTCGTCTACCAAGATCCCACACAATTTTCTCAGTGGCTCCAAAAGTGGGAGGACAACCAGGGGGGTCAATATTGGAATCCCTACCAGTGTAGACACGGAAACTATACCCATATCCTATACTACTTTCAGACAGCATATACAATTTAATTCCATATCGTGCCCTATTTTGCTAGGAATGTACTGCCTAAAAAGCAAACGACCCTTGAAGAGGACCAAAGACTCGTCCACACTTATCTCTTTGCCTGGAACATAGACCTCCGAAAACCGATCTACAAAATGATCAAGGACAGGCCTAATCTTAAAAAGACGGTCAGAATCAGGGTGATCTCGTGGCAAGGCTAATGCATTGTCAACAAAATTCAGCATCCTAAGAAGAAGCAAATACCGATTATGACTCATGGTTGCAGGAAATATAGCTGTTGCCATCAAGGGACTAGTAGACCAATAAAAAGCCAGTGACGGCTTCCTTATCAACCCCATCAAAAAAGTCAAACCCAAAAACTTTTTCATCTCCTCCAAATTTGTGGGAGTCCACTGCGCAGCTCTAGAGTGTGGCCTAAGTCTAGCAGCGTTGTCCCTCAAATGCTGCTCCGCATACAAATTAGTCTGCTCAACAATCTCTTCCAAAAACACATCATCCATGAATAACTCAAAGAAATTGACAGGCAAAAAGTTATCTGTATTGGCGCTACACCCCGGGAGACCAGTAAAGGCAGGAAACTCTGGCTGCTCCATGTTTGGGGCAACCCAGAGATCAGATCTTATAACGGGAAACCTTTCAGCCCCAGGTTGCTGCACTAATGGCACACCAGTGTCCTCCTCTAAAACAGGCCCTTCATCTGCACTGTGTGGCTTCCTCATCAGAAGATTCCTCTCCAACAGAAACATCACTGCCAGAATCTCTCACTTCCTACTCTGCCTCAGATGCAGAGTCCGTCTCATAATCATGATCAGACAATGACTCAAAAAGCATACCAACCACCTTCTGAGCGGTCATCCTGCGGCTAGCCATGATCTTTCCTACTAAAATTAACTGGACAAATTCACCACCAACAACCAGCACTGTGTAAGATAAGTAATAAAGTGTAGCTTTATTTGTAAAAGTTATAAACTCAAAAACTATACCGCGCACTTGCCTGAAAAAGCTTGAATCACCAGTAACTACTCTGCACAGACACAGCAATCACCGATGATATCCCACTAAAAGGAAAGAAAGAAAAGCAAATTAGAAATAAGACAAAACAAATATCATTATGCACAAATCTAAGGACAATTTCACACACAATCCTGCATTTAGTACACCCCCTACAAACATGTCATTCATGCATGGCAACAATACTCCTTTGGAGTACATTGTTTTTACTTACCTAAAACATGCAACTATGCAAACCGCAGGTCAACCACCGCCCAAACCGCAAGGAGCTATAGCAAATAGGCAAAAGCTTTGAACTAGAATAAAAAGGAGGACATTTTTTTTTATCACAAATGCAAATACTTAATCAGTTGACAAACACCCCACCATCAAACATTTAGAAATTGGTGCCTAAGTGGATTCTGCCATAGGGGCAGATGGGCCTACTAAATAAATAGGCCTATCTGTCCCAAGGAGGCCAGACAATACCTTTAGTAGTGTGTCCCCATGGGGAGCGACCCTTGCCCAAGGGGACAGCCCCCAAACAAAAAAAACAAAAAAACACACACACACACTATCCCTGGTGCCTAAGTGGCTTCTGCCCCCCTTTGGGGCAGATGGGCCTAAAACAATAGGCCCATCTGCCCCCAAGGGGGGCAGAAATGGCCAACAGGTAAATGCCCCTAACAAAAATAAACATTAAAAAAATCCCTGGCGTTCTAGTGGTTTCTGCCCCCCTTGGGGGCAGATCAGCCTAAAAATAATGGGCCGATCTGTCCCCAAGGGGTGCAGAAATGGCCTTGGTACATGTGCCCCCAAAGGGGGGGGGGGCGACCCTTGCCCAAGGGGCCGCCCCCCCATCTACTAACACACACACACACACTATCCCTGGTGTCTAAGTGGCTTCTGCCCCCCTTGGGCCCATCTGCCCCCAAGGGGGGCAGATATGGCCAACAGGTCAATGCCCCCCTTGCCCAAGGGGACGCCCCTCCACAAAAACAAAAATATAAAAAAAAATCCCTGGCATTCTAGTGGTTTCTACCCACCTTGGGGGCAGATCAGCCTAAAAATAATAGGTCGATCTGTCCCCAAGGGGTGCAGAAATGGCCATTGTACATGTGCCCCCAAAGGGGGGGGCGACCCTTGCCCAAGGGGCCGCCCCCCCATCCACTAACACACACACACTATCCCTGGTGTCTAAGTGGCTTCTGCCTCCCTTGGGGGCAGATGGGCCTAAAGAATAGGCCCATCTGCCCCCAAGGGGGGCAGAAATGGCCAACAGGGCAATGCCCCCCTTGGGGGGGCGCTCTTTGCCCAAGGGGACCCCACCCACAAAAATAAACATATAAAAAAAAATCCCTGGCGTTCTAGTGGTTTTTGCCCCCCTTGGGGGCAGATCAGCCTAAAAATAATAGGCCGATCTGTCCCAAAGGGGTGCAGAAATGGCCTTGGTACATGTGCCCCCAAAGGGGGGGTGACACTTGCCCAAGGGGCCGCCCCCCCATCCACTAACACACACACACACACACACACTATCCCTGGTGTCTAAGTGGCTTCTGCCCCCCTTGGGGTCAGATGGGCCTAAAAAAATAGGCCCATCTGCCCCAAGGGGGGCAGAATTGGCCAACAGGTCAATGCCCCCCACATAAATAAACATATAAAAAAACATACCTGGCGTTCCTGTGGTTTCTGCCCCCCTTGGGGGCAGATCAGCCTAAAAATAGTAGGCCAATCTGCCCCCAAGGGGGGCAGAAATGGCCGTTAATAACTTGCCCCCAAAAGGGGAGCGACCCTTGCCCAAGGGGCCGCTCCCCCATCCACTAAACACACAATCCCTGGTGCCTAAGTGGCTTCTGCTCCCTTTGACAAGGCAGATGGACCTAAAAAAAATAGGCCGATCTGCCCCCAAGGGGGGCAGAAAAGGGCAACAGTTCTATGCCCCCTTGGGGGGGCGCCCCTTGCCCAAGGGGCCACCCCCCCACATAAATAAACAAAAATAAAAACATCCCTGGCGTTCCAGTGGTTTCTGCCCCCTTGGGGGCAGATCAGCCCAAAAATAGCAGGCCAATCTGCCCCCAAGGGGGGTAGAAATGGCCGTTAATAACTTGCCCCCAAAAGGGGAGCGACCCTTGCCCAAGGGGCCGCTCCCCGACACTCAACAAACACATCAAAATAAAAAATAAAAAAAATCCCTGGCGTCTGGTGGGCATTCCTGCTGCCCGATTGCAATGCGATCGGGCACCAGGAATGATCAAAGAGACACCGGGGGAAAGGAAAACCCTTTCCTTTCCCTGAGTGCCTCTTTCTTTCAAACCCCCCCACCCAACGGGAAGAGAAACTCACCTTTTCCTCCGATCGCGTAGAGGAAGCAAATGGCTTCCTGCGCGAACGGCACCCTGTAATGAAGTCAGCGATCGCGAGCTGACGTCATTATGGGGGGTGGGGGGAGGGTGGAAGGGGAAGGGCTTCCCTTTCCATCCCTGCCTTTGGGGGGTGGGGGGAAGCACACAGAGGGAGCGAGAGCACGCCCTCTGAGCTCTGTGCGGAGGACGTAATGGTTACGTCCTCGGCACAGCAGCACTGTGCCGCAGGACGTAACCGTTACGTCCGCGGCACAGAACCGGTTAAAGTAGCTGTCTATGTTGGCGGTTTCCGTGATTCCGTTCGTGATTCCCTTTTTTTTACCACCGGCCTGTTGGCGGTTTTGCAGCCGCTTTAACACCGACCGCCAGGGTTGTAATAACCACCTATGTGCAGTGATGTGACTGTAATGCACTTATACAGCAAACTGAACATCTACTAAGTTCTGATGGAGGATGAACATAAAAAGCAGTTCAAACACTGACCTATACAAGTCAATCTCCTTCATTGCTGGGATGGCACCAATGGGTTTGAATCCATAGTTGTAGATGATGTACATCTGTACTACCTTTACGATCTGCCTTCTACCTGTGCAATATCCCTGGGAAGGCACACCTAACATAAGCTTTCCTTACCCATTCATGTCTCTGTTCTCATCAGAGTCCTGACTAATCCTGTATAGTTGGCAAGTGAACCTATACAAGTTTGTGGATGCAAGTTGGGGGTTTCCAAGTATGCCGTACAAAGTGATTGATTCCTCAAACTGAGAGAGCATATCTACTGTTGAAAGTAAGGTAGACATGCTGGTGAAGAAAGGGTACTCCGTGACAATGTGGAATATGTTCTGTCTACTAGTATATGCAGTAGGGGGAATATAATGCATGTTAATTGAACAAAACACCTACCACGTTCTGACGGTGGATTTAGCTCTCAAGCAGTCCAAAAGGAAGTCCATGATGAAGTAGATGAAGTAACATTCTGTGGCTTCTTGCCTAACAAAGCAGTGGCCCATGGACGTTCGGTGTCCATGCACTGCCACTGAAAGGATTACCCAACGGCAGCTCAGCCTCAGTCGATTTCCCAGAACTTTGCTTTAATATGATACAACTTAAAGCAAGTAGGGATACAGAGGCCTGGTTGTGATGGACACTGGGGACAGTAATACCGAATCTCCTGCTGCTTTCCATGCTTCGAGCACACTTTACAGCAATGACAGGGACGATCCTTTTTAGGTGTTTTAGGAATGCGATCAGCAAAGTGTCGCTCCTGCAGCCTTGCCACATCCTCCAGAACATATGAGGTGGAGGCTGCTGTTGCTTCTGTAACAGCAGTGAGGCTTTCAATTACAGACAACTGGAAGTCAAGGAAAGTCATGACTCTTCCTGTGGTTGTCTGACGGTAAACAACATACGCATTATATGTTGCCATCTGAATCAGGTGGGTAAACAGTTTCTTGTACCAAGTGCAAGTTTTACGACACGCATTGTATGGTTGAAGAACCTGGTCGTTCTTGTCCACTCCGCCCATGTGCTTATTGTAATCAAGTATACAGATGACCTTGTGGACTTCGGTCATCTGACCCCAAACCGTGATGGGGGAAATGCTCTCATCATGAATTGTAGTGAGCACGTATACATCACGCCTATCCAAGAACTTGACTGCGAGCAGTTCGTTAGAACGCAATACAGTACTCTCTGATTTCTGGAGCTTCTTGCACACAAGCTCCTGCGGGAATCCTTTGCGGTTACAACAAACTGTACCGCAGGCCACAGTGCCAGCTTTGTAGAGCTCACTGAACAGCTCTACTCCTGTATAGAAATTGTCCACATAAAGGTTATAACTTTTGTAAAGAAGTGGCTGGACAAGTTCCCATACAATCTTACCTGTGACCCCTAACGCAGGAAGGCAACCTACAGGGTTTAGGGTAGAATCATTCCCTGTATACACTCTCAAGCTGTACACATAGCCAGAAGAGCTCTCACACAGCATGTACAGCTTTATGCCTTAGTGAGCCTTTTGCTCGCAATGTACTGTCTGAAAAGCAGCCATACTTTGTACAGGATCAAGGACTCATCGACTGCTATATTCTTTCCAGGAGTATAGATCTCTGGAAACCTGGCACACAAATGTTCCACGACAGGCCGAATTTTGAACAACCTGTCATGGTCTGGATGGTCCCGGGGAAATGCAGCAGAATTGCCATTGAAATGCAGCATGTGCTGCAGTAGCAAAAAAACAATCTCTGCTCATGTATGGTGCGAAGATGGGAGTTACCCAAACCGCGCGCGTCGTCCAGTAGGACTGCAAGGTGAGTTTCTGCACTAACCCCATTTTGAGCGTAAGGCCCAAAAATATCTTCAACTCTGCTAGCGAAGTGGGAGTCTACTGGCGGGCCCTAGAACGGGGCCCTAGAGTGCCTCCACGCTCCCTCAGAAATTGGTCTGCATGCAAATTTGTTTGCGGCACAATTTCCTGAAGGAAGTAAACATCCAAAAATAGATGGATGTAGTCGACTGGCAAATAGTTAGCTGTATCGACTGTACATCCAGTGTCACCAGTAAAAGGTGGAATTTAGGGCTGAACTAAACAGGGGGGCTGCCAAGAGAGCACTCTCTCTGAGCTTGCGGCCGCAAGCACCTGCTCTCTGGGTTCGGCTAACCCAATGTTGTACCGCTGCACAGAATGTGCATGCGAAGGGAGAGCACGGATGTCGTCATTGTCTCCTTCAGACTCATTGGAAGATGTGTCGTCGGATGGGACTCAGCTGACTGAAAATTCACTCCCAGATTCTGCCCCATAGTCCTCTCCCTCAGATGCTGTCTCAGTATCTGCTGTCTCAGTCTCTGAGCCTACGTCAGAACTGTCCTCCATAACCCGAGTTAGGGCTTGATCAGCAGTCATCCAACGAGACGTCATCTCTGCTACTGGCAAAACTGTCCCTCTAAATTACTATCCTACGTAGAAGGCAGATAATCACAAAATTGCTCTGGGGTATGTTTGATGTGTACAATAGGAAATGTCGTCACCTTACCTTCGCTACTTCTCCAATTCGGCAGATTCTCTGAACACACTGAAAAAAACAAAAAATAAAGTATTACTTCACCTTACCACATACCCATCATCACAGCCTTCAGCGCTGGTGGCACCCAGGGCGACAGTCATTTTTGGTGCTCTGCCTCCCATTACCTCCTCTTCTAATTCCCTCAGTACCACCCAGCAAAAGTGTCACTCATATCTCCATAGTCCCCCTCGCATAACATTTGTTTTAAAGCGCAGGTAACGCTTGCCTTTTCTAATCCACTCAGCTAAATACATATAAATGTACAGTATATCCTTTGCAGCAGGACAATAAACCATCTGCGCTACTTTATGTCAACTGCCACTAGAGAAAATACATACATGCATGCATATATATATATTTTGTGAACAAGAATCTCACCGCACTCCACGAGGTTCAAATTGACAAGTTTTATTGCAAGCAACAGCCACCTACGCGTTTCGACTCTCAAGGAGTCTTGATTCCCGTAAATGAGTCCCTCTTTTATTTCATTTTTTATACTTGCAATAAAACATGTCAATTTGAACCTCGTGGAGTGCAGTGAGATTCTTGTTCACAAAATATTTTCGAGGTTGGTCTCCTACGTCACCGAGCACCGGCAGTGGAGTGCGCTGTGCAACAATCTTTTGACCAATTTGTGCTGCGCATATATATATATATATATATATATATATATATATATATATATAGATATCACTTTTATATATATGTGTGGTTTCCCTGGGGGGCCAATTGTGGTTCCCAGAAAACAACACACGAAAGAAAAAAAAAGAAAAAGTACATATATATATATGTGTATATATATATATATATATATATAGAGAGAGAGAGAGAGAGAGAGAGAGTGAGAGAGAGAAAGCAAGACACTAAGGGGGTCATTACAACATTGGTGGTAAAAGCCGCTTACCGCCGTGCAGAAGACCGCCAACACACCACCGCGGCCATGGATTTCCGCCGCGGTCATTATGACCCACAGCTCGGAATCAGCCAAAATCCAGCCACCCACACAAGTCCGCCACACCAAAGGTCAGTGATAAACTGGCGATAACAAAACCGACACCGTCACACCAACAGGAATACACCCACACTATCACGAATCCACGCAGCGGTCTTTCAACTGCGGTATTCAATTGGCGGTACACACCGCTGCGCTCAAAATACACACACATCTCCAAAACACAACCACATTGGACAATTCCAAATACACACACCTGATACACATACACACACCACTCCCACACATCCAATACAATATAAAACACACACCCACATTACCCACAAACTCTCACGTCAACAATTGCAACTGAAGGCCAGAGAGAGAGACACCACCATCTACAAACCAGCATCCACAGGCACTCAACACCATCACTCACACAACATCCAAGCACCTCACACAACACACCTCTAAATATCTCCCCACACATCACAACACACACCACCCCACAAATCACCCACACCACCCCATGGCACCGCAAAGACACCCCAGGTTCTCTGAGGAGGAGCTCAGGGTCATGGTGGAGGAAATCATCCAGGTAGAGCCACAGCTATTCGAATCACAGGTGCAGCACACCACCATAGCTAGGAAGATGGAGCTATGCAAAGAATCGTGGATAGGGTCAACGCAGTGGGACAGCACCCAAGAACTAGGGATGACATCAGGAAGAGGTGGAACGACCTATGGGGGAAGGTGTGTTCTGTGGTCTCAAGACACCACCTTGCGGTTCAGAGGACTGGCGGCAGACCCCCACCTCATCCCCATCCTGAGGGCCTCGCAGGAGTAGCTGGAGGAATGGACTCTGGTAAGTCAAATCTTTAACTACTTCATTCCCCACCCACCTGCATGCTATCACACACCCCCACCCTCACCCCCATCACTCCAGCTCCTCATGGATGTCCCAATATCACAAACCACACATCCCAAACCCAAGCCCTGCATGTAACACCAAAGCATGGACACCCATCACCAAAGCATGGCCACTGCCCATACTGATACACCCCCCTAAACCATTATCACACAAGGTCCTACACAGGAATGCAAGCACTGGGGTACACGGTCACCCACCCATTGCACACCATGGCACACACAGATGCAATAATCATGCCTTTACACCCCTGCAGGACCCCTACCCAACGTCACCGGACAGGAGGGTCCAGATATGTCCACTCCACCCACAGAAGAGGCCCACAGTGATGACAGCAGCTCTGTCCAACTGGATCAAGATGACCAGACTGGCCCATCTGGGACCTCGGGACAGTCGGTTCCCCTCACACTGGCACAGGCCACTACAGAGCTTCCCCCCTCTGGAAACACCAGCACAGCACCCACACAGCGGGCCAATACCTCTGTCCCCAGGACACGTCAAGCAGCAGTGTGTCCACCACTACAGGGAACCCAGGCTAACCCACCATCACAACAACACCAGGGACCTGGGGGCTGTGGTAGTAGGCAGACGGTTCAGGGGACAGAGGCACAGGAACACAGGGGAACAGGGAGGGCTGCTGTGCGACAGGGGGAGGACAGGCCCAGGGAACCCACTCTCCACGAGGCCCTCTCCAACATCATGGGAGCATACTACCATTCCCAGGAGACGATGGCAACGGTACTGGCCAAGTTTCAGGAGACCCAGCGGCTGCAGGAGGAACAGTATTTGGGCTTCAGGGAGGAACTCAAATCCATCAATTCCACCCTGGGCACCATTTTAGGGGTGCTGAAGGAACTCTGGAACACCAGGAGGGACACTGTGGCACAACAAGGGGCCCCTGACACTAGCCTAGATGATGAACTGCCCACCACCACCGCCGGCGCTAGTGGACAGGAGGCACCACCACAGGACCACAACACCAGCACCCCACCCCCTGCAGATGGAGAACCACCCTGCAAGCGGTCCCTGAGTTCCAGGACAAAGACAGAGAACAATGCCAAGACCCCCACCAAGAAATGAGACCACCCTGATTGTCATCCTTCTGTCCCACTTTGTCACCCTGTCCTTACTTAAACTGCCCCAGCTCCACTTCCTATGCCCCTTTGAACAATGCACCTGTGAGACTAATAGACTGGACTCTGCCATGGACATTCCTCCACCATCACCCCTGACCATTTTACAACCCCCTCCACTATTGAGCACTTAAATAAACACCCTTAAATCCCAAAACAATCAGGAGTCTGTTTGTGCTTTCGAAAATGTGTATTAGCAATAACAGTGGCAAAATGCTAAATCATATGTAATGTCAACATACCTATGTCACACAGCTCTAGCCCATGCGGAAACAAAGCAGATGTCACACAGTGGGACCCACATCTGTGAAATCGTAAGGGAAAGTGACAACTCAGTGACCATACACTGGGTGAAAATGACAGACAGATGAGAGGTAGTAGAATTAAATCGGATGTAGCAGGCAGTGTTGTCTTCTTACCTGTGTCTCACTGGAAGTATTGCAGGATCACTGTGTTCCTGTTGTCTATGTCCTCTTCTTCTGCTTCCTCGTCTTCACTGTCCACAGGCTCCACAACTGCCACAACAAGTCCATCTGGACCATCCTCCTGCAGAAAAGGCACCCGTTGTCGCAAAGCCAAGTTGTGCAGCATACAGCAGGCCACGATGATCTAGCACACCTTCTTTGGTGAGTAGAATAGGAAACCACCTGTCATATGGAGGCACCAGAACCTGGCCTTCAGGAGGCCGAAGGTCCGCTCTATAATCCTCCTAGTTCGCCCATGGGCCTCATTGTAGCGTTCCTCTGTCCTGGGATTCCTCACTGGGGTCAGTAGCCATGACAGGTTGGGGTAACCAGAGTCACCTGCAAATGTCGAGGGGCAACTGTTAGACACACACTAACTCATAGGAACATCCCCAGACCCAGACACCTAGTCACACTGTATTGGGTCCATGTCCTCACCTAATAGCCACCCACGGTGCCCCATCACATAAGGGATGCTGCTATTCCTCAAAACGTAAGCATCATGCACTGATACAGGAAATTTGGCATTTACTTGGGAGATGTACTGGTCTGCCAAACACACCATCTGCACATTCATCGAATGGTAACTCTTCCGGTTTCTGTACACCTGTTCAATCCTGCGGGGGGGACCAAGGCCACATGTGTCCCATCAATGGCACCAATGATGTTTGGGATATGTCCCAGGGCATAGAAATCACCTTTCACTGTAGGCAAAGCCTCCACCTGAAGGAAAACGATGTAGCTCAGCATGTGTTTCAGCAGGGCAGACAACACTCTGGACAACACATTGGAAAACATAGGCTGGGACATCCCTGATGCTATGGCCACTGTAATTTGAAAAGACCCACTCGCTAGGAAATGGAGTACTGACAGCACCTGCACTTGAGGGGGGATTCCTGTGGGATGGCAGATAGCTGATATCAGGTCTGGCTCCAACTGGGCACACAGTTCCAGGATTGTGGTACGATCAAGTCTATAGGTGATGATCACATGTCGCTCCTCCATTGTCGACAGGTCCACCAGTGGTCTGTACACCGGAGGATGCCGCCATCTCCTCACATGCCCCAGCGGACGGTGCCTATGGAGAACATCGAGCAGAGAGTCAACCAACTCTGAGGCACGTAAGCACAGCTTAATTGGAAAATTTTAGCAAATCGACATGGGCCTGTATTAGTGTTTAAGCAAGGCCTAGATATGTGTGACGCAGTTTAAAATAATGCCATGTGGCCCCCTGAAATGGCGTCTGCATGACCTGTAAAGTGGGACAAGGGGATATGAGGTAACTGCGCTGGCGTTGTACACCGTCGCGGTGGGCGGTCGAAGACTGCGGCGCAATCCTGCATTGGTTAACATTGGACCCTATGGGTCCAAGGAGCCAATGACGATGTACGCCGGTGGTGACGGTACGCACCGCCGCGGACGTGATCGCCATTTTCTCTCTGTTCAATCACTTGATACCTGATCTTCAGCAGGAGAGGACCTACACTGCAAGCGCTGCTGTGACCTCAGTCCGGAAGAGACAATGGCTCGTGTGTCTGGGGAAAGGGCAACCTGCCTTCAGCACGGAGGAGTTGGAGAAACTAGTGGATGGGGTCCTCCCCCAGTACACGCTACTCTACGGTCCTCCAGACAAGCAGGTAAGTACACTGTGAACAAGGTGTATGGGCATGCCTATGTGGAGTAATGTGGATAAAAGATAGGGGGGGTGAGAATGAGGCGTGCATGAAACGACGAAGAGTGCATGTGCGTCATGGCAAGGGTAGGGATGTGGGCCTATGACTGTGATGGTGCGGACGGTAATATCTTCTCCTTTTCCTCTGTACTATTCCTGTAGGTCAGCGCCCACCAGAAGAAGGAAATTTGGCGTGCCATCGCCAAGGAAGTCCGGACCCTGGGGGTTTACCACAGATGGAACACCCACTGCCGGAAAAGATGGGAGGACATTTGCTGCTGGAGCAAGAAGTGGAGGCCCAGCTGGGGATGGCCTCCCAACGTGGGAGGGGTGCCTGTCGCACCTGCACTTGAGGGGGGATTCCTGTGGGATGGCAGATAGCTGATATCAGGTCTGGCTCCAACTGGGCACACAGTTCCAGGATTGTGGTACGATCAAGTCTATAGGTGATGATCACATGTCGCTCCTCCATTGTCGACAGGTCCACCAGTGGTCTGTACACCGGAGGATGCCGCCATCTCCTCACATGCCCCAGCGGACGGTGCCTATGGAGAACAGTCATGGCAAGGGTAGGGATGTGGGCCTATGACTGTGATGGTGCGGACGGTAATATCTTCTCCTTTTCCTCTGTACTATTCCTGTAGGTCAGCGCCCACCAGAAGAAGGAAATTTGGCATGCCATCGCCAAGGAAGTCCGGACCCTGGGGGTTTACCACAGATGGAACACCCACTGCCGGAAAAGATGGGAGGACATTTGCTGCTGGAGCAAGAAGTGGAGGCCCAGCTGGGGATGGCCTCCCAACGTGGGAGGGGTGCCTGTCGCACCAAGACCCCCCTGATGTTCAGGATCCTGGCGGTGGCGTACCCGGAGTTAGATGGGTGCTTGAGGGCATCACAGCAGCCACAAGGGGGTGAGTACACTCTCATTATGCTGATTCAGCACGCATTGTAGGTGTCTGGGTGGGGGAGGTGGGCTGTGGGTTCCCCTAGGCCAGCGCGAGTTTAGTAGGCAAGGTCCCTTCTTGAGGCAGGCCCTGTGGCACCCCACCCCACCTGTGCACAGTGTCAACTACACCTAGTCAGGCTCCTGTGACATCCATGTGTGCAGCAATCGGACATAGCCTTGTAACTCATGTCCCTGGGATTGATTAGGGAACTCCAAGTGCACGGCGTAGTGCAGGGGTCTTCTGTGTCTGTAGTGTCCGCCAACGGTAGCGGTATTGCATGCACTCAACATGTCTTTCTTCTGTCTTCCCCCCCTTTTTGTGGTCTCCCTGTTCTTGTGTGCATTAGCATCATCAGGCAGAGGAGCATTGGCACCGGAGCAGGAGGGAGCTGCATCCCACATGGCCCTGGAGGGCGACACAACGGAGTCTGAATTAACCAGTGGGACGGAGGGCGAGGGGAGCTCCACGACGGGGACAGGATCTGAGACAAGCGATACGGACTCCTCCTCTGATGGGAGCTCCCTTGCGGTGGCGGGCCCATCTGTGCTCCCCGCATCTACAGGTACAGCCGCCACCCCCCCTACCAGCACCGCCCTCCCAGCAGCCCCTCAGCGTGTGTCCCGTGCCTGCTCACCCAGGAGGGTGGGCATCTCCTTCGACCCAGGCACCTCAGCCCCTGCTCCTGTCAGCCCTGCTGCCCTCAGTGAGGAGACCATTGACCTCCTCAGGTCCCTCACTGTTGGGCAGTCTACCATTTTGAATGCCATCCAGGGTGTAGAGAGACAGTTGCAACAAACAAATGCATACCTGGAGGGCATTCATTCTGGTCAGGCAGCCCATCAGGGAGCTTTTCAGACTCTGGCCTCAGCACTGATGGCAGCCATTGTCCCTGTCTCTAGCTTCCCCCTCCAACTTCCTCCACCCAGACCCAAACCCCTGTACCTCAGCCTATCCTAAGCACACCATTAGACCAGCATGCACACACCTCAACACACAAGGGAAGCTCTGGCAAACATAAGCACCGCACATCCCACAAGCACTCACGCAAGCATCATACACATGCAGACACACCAACATCCACTGCCTCCACTGTGTCACCCTCCTCCACGTCTCCCTCCTTCCTCCCTGTCTCGTCTCCACTCACACCTACATTCCCTACATCCTCAGCCACTATGTCCCTCACCAGCACACCCACCACCACACCCTGTTCACGTGCAGTCACCACCCCCACTACCATTTACACATCCCCTGTGTCCTCTACCAGTGTGTCTGTGAGCCCTCCTCCCAAACTACACAAACGCAGTCACACACCCACCCAACAGCCATCCACCTCACGACAGCTTCCAGCCCATGCACCTTCACCCAAAGTTGCAAACGTATACCTCCTACAACCACTACCTTTTCCTCCACTCCCAAACCCCCTCCATCTACCCGTCCCAGTGTTCCCAAAAAACCTTTCCTGTCCAACCTTGACCTCTTCCCTCACCTCCCCCACCCCTTCAGTCTCCTAGGGCCCACCTCAACAGGTCCCAACCCAGCACCTCAGCCACAACATCTGCGGGACCAGTGATGCCAGTAGTAACCGGCTTCTGGAGTGCGCCAGGCAGCAGGGCAGCCAGTGTGGCAAGGAGCCAGAGCACGGACAGTCCCCCACCTGTAAAGCACAAAATGTTGCCCAGTGCCCAGCGGGAGAGAGGAAAGAAATCAGCCACCAAAGCCGCTCCCAGGAGTGTGGAGACATCTGCGCCACCATCCAAGGTGGGGAAGGGGCACAGTAGAACCGGCAAGTCTGGGAAAATCTTCACAGTGGACAAGACCGCCACCAGCACGCTGCTCAGGACACCTCCGCCACCAGCACCGCTGCCCAGGACACTACTGCCACCCGCACCGCTGCCCAGGACACCACCGCCACCAGCACCACTGCCCAGGACACTGCCGCCACCAGCACCGCTGCCCAGGACACCGCCGCCACCAGAACCACTGCACAGGACACCGCCGCCACCAGCACTGCTGCCCAGGACACCACCGCCACCAGCACCGCAGGCCAGTGAACGCCAAAGATTCCGACGCTACTGATGCCGCCACTAGCTGGATGAAGCACTCTGGGCACAAAGCCCCCTCCAGAACCAGTGGAGAATTACATCCACTACCTCAGTCCTTGGCAAGATGAAGCACTCTGGGCACAAAGCCCCCTCCAAAACCAGTGGAGAATTACATCCACTACCTCAGTCCTTGGCAGGATGAAGCACTCTGGGCACATAGCCCCCTCCAGAAACCAGTTGAGAATGTTATCCACTTGAGAGACTGTGGCTTTGTACTCCCCAGGATGCAGCAGTGGGCAAATCACCCTCTGAAAAGACTTGTGAGACTGTGGCTTTGCACTCCCCAGGATTGAACAGTGGGCAAACCACCCACTGTAGAGACTTGAGAGACTGTGGCTTTGCACTCCCCAGGATTGAACAGTGGGCAAACCACCCACTGTAGAGACTTGAGATACTGTGGCTTTGCACTCCCCAGGATTGCACAGTGGGCAAACCACCCACTGTAGAGACTTGAGAGACTGTGGCTTTGCACTCCCCAGGATTGAACAGTGGGCATAGAGCCCCCTCGTGGATCTGGCATCGTGCACTCATCCGGCTGAGGTGCCCCCCCTTCCCTTCCTCCTGAGGTGCCTGTTTTATTTCTATCTGATGCCCCAGCAGTGTTCTCTCTGTCTTGTTAGGGTATTGAGTGTGGGCCTCGCCCATGACTTTTGGGCCCAGTGGTCCACGGACTATGATAGTGGAATACCTTCAACTTGGATTCTTGATGTATATATTTGTTCATAGTGTGAATATCTTTATATATGTATATATTTTTGATTACTGTCTTTGGATATATTACAATCATTCAACTCATTTCCTTTTGTCCTTGCATTCTTCCAGGTGGGGTTGGGGGTTGTAAATGTAATGTATCATGATGTATTAGTGTGTGTGTTGTCGTGGGTGAGGGTGGGGGTGGGACTGTTGCGTGTTGCGTGTGTGTGTCACTGTTTTTTCCTTCCCGCTCCCCTGTGTGCATTACTCACCGTGGTCTTCGCCGCCGGCGTTCATGCTCCTGGTAGAGGAGCATGAAGATAAAGGCTGGAAGAATCTGAAGTTCTGGTTCCATGGCTTCCTGGTTCCTCGTGGGATGTGTAGAGGTGAGCGTTTCCCCTTCCAAGTCCGGTTTCCGCCGTGTTTTTGTTTGCAGTGAATCCGCCCCGGAAAAGGTGGCGGATTGGCCTCTTGTACTTCTGTGGGTGGTACATTGTCTTCCGCCTGTCTGTTGGGGGTTACCGCTGCGGTGTTTGTTTGTACCGCCTTGGCGGTCGGAGTGTTAAAGTGGCTGTCTATGCTGCCGGTTTCCGCCACAGTCGTAATTCCATTTTTTTTCCGCCGGCCTGTTGGCGGTTTTACTGCCGCTTTAACACCGACTGCCAGGGTTGTAATGACCACCTAACTCTCTACATAACTTTTTTTTTCATACATGTGTGCTTTCCCTTGGCAAAGCACTCATGTATAAAAAAGAAGATGGCCCCATGGAGGATCAGCCTAAGGGCTGATCCCCAACATTTCCTTTTTTTTTTATTGGCCCGATCACCCCCCCCCCCAGGGAAAACTAGACTCTTTTTTATCCCCCAGGGGTCGGCCTGTGTTCGGAGGGCCGACCCCGCCATTTTTTTTTAGTTATAATTTTTTTTTTTTAATGTATCTGGGGGGCGCGATCACGCCCCCCAAAGCAACCCAAAACAGTTATTTTTTTAAAAATAGTGCCCCCACGGGGCGGGGCAGCCCATTAACAAGGGGGCCCCCCCAAAGAAGATCCATGGTGTCTAGGGAGGTTTCTTGACCATGGATCGCAGCCACGCCTGCGATCCATGGTCAGGAAAGATGCCAGGGAGGCATCAATGGGAAGGGGAGCGTCTCCACTTTCCATAGATGCCTCCCTGCATCTGGGGAGGCCGTTTTGGAAAATTGTGACGTCAGCGTGCCTCGCGGTGCACTGATGTCACAAAAGGGCGGGAGGGAGGCGGGGTGAGACGCGGAAGTTGTTAAACGGTAAAAACAAAAATACAAATCCTCTGGTGCATTGCACCAGAGGATTTTTAACCCCCCTCCCTGGTGTCGCCCACTGGTCATGACCCGCACCAGGGAGGTAGTGCAGGCATCGGCCAGTGGCCGACGCCCGCAATTATCGGGTTAGAGATAGTAGTTCCAGCACATTTCTGGATGGAGTGTCAGAGGAGTATAGATTGACCGACAAAAGAACCAGAGAGATATCCAACTACTGGTGCACCATCTCCTGAGGTAATGAAATACTACTACGAAGTGATTACATTTTTGAAAACAAGAATTTCACCCAAAAACATTGACTGGCAGAGAATAGACAGGACAGCTCAGGAAGCGAAAGAGTCAATACATGCATATTATGAGAGATTGTTGCAGGCATTTAAGCAATACAGTGGTACAGAAACAATTGAGCAGAAACACATGATTCATTTTGTGTGTAGTTTTGTGGAAGGACTGAGGCTTGAAAATAGCCAGATGATTTCTGGCAAGCAAAGCCGATCTATGAGGTATTGAAGTATGCAAAGTAATGTAGTGACGAGATTGAGTTGAAGCAGAGAAAGTTAAAAGAACAGGCCATGGTGATGCAGACTAAAGCGGCACAAACAGGGATGTAGGGAAATTTTCCACCACAGCAACAACAGCAGGGAAAGGTGGTATGGGGGTATTCCAAAATGAAATGAGAGGTAGAGGATGGGGAGGAATGGATAATGGAAACCGTAGTCCCGATTTGAGTACTGTAGTGGTTCTGAATGATGTGCAGGGAATGAAGAGATTGTCACGCTTGTGGAGAGTCAGACATTGGAAGTGGGAGTGTCTGATGATGGTACAGGAAGGTGTTGTTAAGCAAACAAGTGACATCAATTTGTTCCAAAATATGAGGGGACCCAGAATGACAGGTCATAATCCACATTTTCAAAACGAGGTGAATCAGATGCACAATTTTCACCCCCTGCAGCAGGTGCAAATGCCAAGTGTACAGGTGACACAGTTGCAGTCAATGCAACAGCAGGTTCAAATGGTACCTAGACAGCAAATCCAAATACCTCAAGCCCCAATGGAACAGCAGCAGGTTATTCTTCCTCAACAGGTCGGTCAGAAGTTTAACCAGAGTAATAACACAGTACACTAATTCCCATTACACAGTGAAGAATGGAATAAACAATGATTGGGTGAGCCAGAATTCGGATGGAGAGGAATGCATGCTTGCAGCTTCCTTGTAAGTAGATCAGAAAGGTCCATATCTAAAGGGAAAAGTAATGGGTCATAAAGTTTCCTTAATGGTTGACACAGGAGCTACACATTCTACAGTGACAGGAAAAACAGTGCAGATTGTAGGGTAGTGAATCAGCATTTGACCAATCCAATCACAGAACCAGTTCAGGTTAAGATTGGCAACTTTAAAGGATTACATAAATTTGTAGTTTGTGTCTCAAGTCCACTATCCCTCTCAGGAAGACACCTGCTGTGTAAAACAAAATGCTTGATTACTTTCTGAAATGATGGAATCAAGATACAGACGAACAGTGATGATGAGGATGAGCTATCTCCAGAGACAGAGTGTGAAGTAATAAATGAGAAGTACCCTCTGATTAGTTTCTTTCCAGTACTCACAGTAAAAGATCCGACTTCTGACTTTCAAAGAACAGTTAAAGAGAGAGTGTGGGACTTGACAGGGAGAGCGAATGGCCTGATAAAGGGAGTAGAGCCAGTTAAAGTTCTGGAAAAACCTGAATGCAATTTTTCCCCATATTCCCCAGTATCACATTCCACTGGACATCCTTGTGAAGGTAGCTCACATAATTGCAGAATTTGTAATCCAAGGGGTCTTGAAAGAAGTGTTGAGCAGCCCATGTAATTCACCGATAATGTGACTGAAAAAGCCCTGTGGGAAAGTTCGGATTGTTCAGGATTTGAGAAAATAAATGACATTGTGATCAAATGTTGGCCCGTAGTACCAAATCCAGCTGTGATTTTGTTTCAGATTCCCTGTGACGCTGAATGGTTCACCGTCATAGACTTGTCACAAGCCTTCTTTTCTGTGCCTTTCCATGAGGATAGTCAATTTCTCTTTTGTTTCAAATTTTTAAATTGAGTTTACTGTTGGTGTAGAATTCCTCAAGGGTTTTCGGAATCTCCTTCCATATTCAATCAGATCTTGAAAAAGAACCTGGAGTCACTGGAAATGCCTCTCCAGTCGACATTGGTACAGTACAGTGATGATTTGTTGATTGCATCCAAAACAAAGGAAGAGGGAAAATATGTCACGATTGCTTTACTGAACCATTTGGGAAAGAATGGTCATAAAGTGTCTCCACTTAAATTTTAATGCTGACAGAAAGAAGTGAAGTATTTGGGTCATCAGACTGAGAAGGGAATAAGGTAAATATCCAGAGAAAGGGTCACAGCCATATTGCAGATGAATCCCCCATCTACACAGAGAAATGTCAGGGTGTTTTGGGGGATGGTAGGCTACTTTCGCCAATGGATTCCCAACTTTTCAGTCACTTCAAAGCCATTACAGAAGCTGACTCACAAAGAGGTCAATGATCCCCTAGCGTTAGATCAGGCCTGTTTGAAAGCATTTTCTGAATTGAGTGAGAGATTGTGCAAAGCTCCGGCTTCAGGAATGCTTGACTACACTAAGCCCTTCACGTTGTTTTGTCATGAGCGTGATGCATGTTCTTTATCTGTCTTGAATCAAGTCCATGGAGGTGTAAGCCGCCTAGTAGCATATTTTTCAGCAACTTTGGACCCAGTTGCAGCAGCTTTACCAGGCTGTTTGCATGCAGTTGCAGCAGTTGGACAGAGCCTAACACAGTGTGAAGGTATTGTGATGGGACATTCCCTGACTATTTTGGTCCCTCACTCCATTGAAATTTTACTTACAAGGACCAAGACGCATTACTTGACAGGTGCCAGATTGACTCGCTATGAGACGAGCATCTTAGGGTCACCTAATGTGTCATTGAAAAGATGTACAGTGCTTAACCTGGCAACCTTACTCCCAAGTGAAAATGTTGAAATTGAAAAATTGGAAGACATTGAGCAAGATTTTCTTGAAGTAACTGATCTGTGCACAAAGCCAAGACCGGATATCAGAGATAGCCATTTGGAAGAAAATGACCAAATTCTCTTTGTTGATGGTTCCTGTTTAAGGGACAACACAGGAATACTGAGAGCAGGATATGCTATGTGCACGGTTTACTTGAAGCATCCTGGATTCGAGGAGTATATTCTACACAAGCAGCAGAACTGGTAGCCCTTATTAGAGCATGCCATGTTTCAGCTCAGCTTAAAGTTACCATCTATATGGATAGTCAGTATGGATTTGCAATTGGCCATGATTTTGGCCAGTTGTGGTCACAGAGAGGTTTTCTGACCTCTTCTAGTTCACCAGTAAGAAATGGTGAGAGAATTCAAGAGTTGTTGCAAGCTATCTAAATGCCTAAAAAGATTGCCGTGGTGTATTGCAGTGCACTTCTGAAATTTCAAGATTTTGTGTCATAAAGAAATGGATACGCAGCTCAAGTTGCAAGGTTTTGCATATTGAACTGTATCTATATATCGTTCAAGGACAAGTGGGAATTGTTACCTGAAGATGAGACATGCCCAAATTATGCGTTACATGTAATAGATACATTGGAAGAACTGCAAAATAATGTTGACAGGGAGGAAAAAGGATCATGGGTCAAAATTAAATGTGTACACCGACAAGATGAATTGTTGGTTGACTCAAATAGCTAGATATTATCATGGTCAAGCGCATGTTGGGAGGGATGCCATGACTCAACAGTTCAAACAAAATTGCTTCAATCTGAAATTTAGACAGGTTGCTGAAGCAGTTTGCCATTGTTGCGTCATTTGTCAACAAATGAACTTGGGAAAAGGGGGAGTGGTCACTTTGAGCCACATTGGAAGAGCAGGAGGTACATTCACCAGAACGCAACTGGATTTTATTGAGATGCCTGTGTGTTGAGGATTGAGATATGGGTTGGTGATTGTCTGCATCTTTAGTCATTGGATCAAAGCTTAGCCTACGTGAAGAAATTGCACCCTTACAGTAGCGAAACTACTGCTTAGGGAAATGATACCATGTTTTGAGTTTCTGATCTCTTTAGAATCAGATAGAGAAAGTCACTTCAACAATGAAGTAATTAAATTACTATGTGCAGCCTTAAACATTGAGCAGAAGTTGCATTCTAGCCACCACCCTGAAACATCAGGACTTGTGGAACAGATGGATGGTATCTTGAAATCAAGAATGGCGAAAATGTGTGCGTCCACGAATATGAAATGGTCAGACACACTACCGTAAGTTCTGATGACTATGAGAAACACACCCGACAGGAAGACAGGATTGTCACCACATGAGATCCTCATGGGCAGAGCGATGAGGTTGCCAGCGGTTTCTGCAAATGCTCTTGTGAACATAACAGATGAAATGGTGTTGGACTACTGCAAAGGTCTGGCTGATGTGGTTTGTTCTTTCTCTCAGCAGGTGGAAGCCACCACACTGCAACCGTCTCAAGATCAAGGACACAACATGAGAGCTGGTGAATGGGTTGTGATCCGAATACATGTGAGGAAGACGTGTTTGGAGCCTCGGTGGAAAGGCCCTTTTCAGGTAGTTCTGATCACACCCGCAGCTGTGAAGCACCCTGGAGTTCCAAACCGGATCCACGCAAGCCATACAAGAAAAGTGATATGTCCTCTGGACAAAGAAGAGGAGTCGTTGAGAGTACCAACAATGACCAGAACAACCTCAGAGCCTGAAAGAGAAGAAAGAGGAACTGAGACTGGATCTGAGCGCATTGAGAACGGTTCAGCCCCTCCTGTGAGAGAAGCAGGAGAAGACCTCCAGGAGAGTGAGAGTGAGCCAATCTCAATTGAGACGGCAGGATAGTCTTGCCAGAAGTAGAGGATTTTGAGAGACAAACAGAGCAAAGACCAGACCCAAGGGGGGGGAGTTGAGGCGGATCAAAGCCAATGTGGTCTAACTCCTCCTGAACCAGTCGCAGATCCGTCAGGAGAAAATCCTGCAGAGCAAGACGAAGTATCAAGTTCAAAACGAAAAAGAGCATTGACCAAGGGTCCACTGAAAGGAGATAAGTGGCCAGAGTCACAATAAAAAAAAAAAGGAAGCAGTCGCAATGACGACTGTTGAGGAGGAAGTAGATACGATAAGAAGAGAAGACATGAGTGAAGGAGAATTGAATGGTGATCGAAAGTTGAAAAGAAAGAGAATAGCAAGTCAAAGGTATGCTGGTCCTGAATGGACGTATGCATCAACAAGTGAAGGGCAAAGATAATTTTTGCCTTTTTGTTTTGATCGAGACATTCCAGGTCAATATTTTGGCACTTTGTCAGAGTCACCAGATCCTCGGGGTCTACGCACGTTCCCAACACGTCCACCACTGAACAGCTCCGAGACTCTGATAAATGAATCACAGAGGCTAAGAGAGTTCAAGAGGGGAAAAGGGGATTAGGAAGGGGACAGCTGGGAAGGAGACCTGTGGGAAGCAAAAGATTAAACAACACAACATCAGATTCAAAACCACATTTAGATTCATAAAAACTCTCTACTGAATCTAGGGTTCAATGACACTCGGAACATGAAATAACACTCTGTTGAACCTAGAGTTCAGTGATACTTAAAACATGAAATAACACTCTGTTGAGTCTAGAGTTCAGTGATACTCGGAACATGAAATAACACTCTGTTGAGTCTAGAGTTCAGTGATACTCAGAACATGAAATAACACTCTGTTGAACCTAGAGTTCAGTGATACTCGGAACATGAAATAACACACTGTTGAGTCTAGAGTTCAGTGATACTTGAAACATGAAATAACACTCTCTTGATTCTAGAGTTCAGTGATACTTGAAACATGAAATAACACCTAAAACTAAGAAAACATGAATGGCCTAGAACTAGACTCTAATTAGGCCTCACTAAATCTAGGTACCTGGAAAAGCATAAAAAATGGTTAGTACAATGTTTCATATGGAATTTTCATGAATTGAAAACATACTGTTCTAGGAATACAAGAACTTTCCAGAACAATATCCCAGAACAAACAAGGCCTTATTACATGAGGGTAAAGGCTATCCAAACATTCCTTGGAAAATAATAGGAATTGTACTAAAGACCTTACATGCACATAGAATATAATATCCAGAATTCTAGCACTTTAGATCTTTAGAATGCAAAAACACAAATTGCGCACATACGGGTTTCCACAAGAGTTTTGTAAATGTCATGAAATAGTTGCGCACAATGAATAACATGAATTCAGCACAGGAAAAGGAATCGCGTGTCTTGCCGATTCGAAGGCCACCGTGTGAATGCCAAGAAATGATAGCACGCACAATGAGTAACACGAATTAAACACAGGAAACAAATCGCGCGTCTTGCACATTTGAATGCCACCTTGTAAATGCCAGAAAATGGTTGCACGCAATGAATATCTAGATTTGTACGAGAGTAAAGAATCACAGGTCTTGCCAATTCGAATGCAACCTTGTAAATGTCATAAAATGGTTGCGCACAATGAATATCTAGATTAGTATACGAGTAAAGGATCACGCGTCTTGCCGATTCAAATGCCACTTTGTAAATGACAGAAAATGGTTGCGCACAATGAATAACATGAATTACACGCATGAAACGAATCGTGCATCTTGCCGATTCCAATGCCACCATGTAACTGCCAAGGAATGGTAGCGCACAATGAATAACATGAATTAAGCATGAGAAAAGAATCGCACGTCTTGTCGATTCGAATGCTACCTTGTAAATGCCAGAAAATGGTAGTGCCAATGAATATCAAAAGTTGGACACAAGCAAAGAATCGTTCGTCTTGCCGATTCGAGTATCAGCATGTAAATGCCATGAAAATCCAAGCGCACATTCACACGCACAAGATTAAATTTTTATCTTGCAAAATTAGGCTCAAGAACCGGAAATCCTTCGAGAACGGGATCGGGGGCCCAACCCGACCTCCGTCTTACTGCCCTGATCAAGAATCCCCCAGCCAAGTGAAAGGGCGAGGCCTGGAAGATCAAAGTAGGCCTCCAGAACAGGAGCTAAGGAAGTTGGTGCTGCTCTACACCGGGACCTCTGAATAGTGAGCATGTGGAGCTGGGCTGGCTCCCATATATAGAGTCTTGGCCCAGCCCACAAACCACACCCAGGCATGCTGCAGGGAAAGCTTCTAGAAGGCCCTGGAAGGGGACCACACCCTGACACAGTCTGAAAGCCTGCAGCAGTACATTACATGTAAACAGTATTTATATGCATGTTGAACATAAGCCTTCAAGATTAAACTCTGCAATGCAAAAGGTTAAACAACATCATAACAGCGCAATGCATAAATCATGTTAGCTTGAAATTGTTAGGTTTTTGCATTCTAGTCGCCCGTAGAGCGCGCACTGCCCAGATGTTGACACACTTGAAATAAATCAATGAACTGAACTGTTGAAATTACAAACTGAGAAAAATACAGAGAAAAGGAGACTGTTGAAAGTAACTGGAAAAGACTTTTGAAAACCTGATTTAACAAGATAACCCGATTTGACAAGCTGCTAAAACGATTTTTGACAACCTTACCGATTTTGACAAAGGGTTCTGGAAGTGAGACTGAAAGCTGTAAATGATCGCTGAAAGAAGATTGAAGATTTTGTTTTTGATTTTGCTGCATAGTTATTATTTTTCCTTCTACTTTCTGATTCTTTACAGATCATGAGTAATCTTAGCCAGCAGGGTAGGAAGAATAGGTGTTGTAAATACGTGATTATTGGTTTGGCAATTGTGTGCATGGTATTGTGCTTGATATTGATTGTGGGAATGACTGTACTTGACAAGAGTAAAGCCAACCATACTCCATCTTTAGAGACAACTACTGCATTAATAGAAATAAAGAAGTTTAGGTTAGATGAGAAGTATCTGCACATAGACCATACACAAGGGGAACTTAAGTTTAATGTTCTCTATTGCTTATTGAGTGAGTATGTAGAGACGATGGACGCAAGAGAGTGTTATGTTTGCACACAGATTCCTTCACCAGTCGAAGAAGAAGTTACCTATCATTGTTTGCCCCTCACTTATGGAGTAAGGTGTAGTCTGTTACTAACAATATTCTGTAATCAGGAGTACATCCAGTATTTCTATTCTAACAACGTTTTCGTTTGTCCCCCCCATAATTAAGTACCTGAGTAGAGTAGCCAAGTTGAATCATATAGAATTAGTGAGAGGATTCTTTGAACCTACATTCACTTTTGGCACAGCATATGGGCACAAGAATATATTGACATACTTGCTTGCACCATTAGAATAGAGTTTCTTAGATCAGACAGATTTCTAGGAGAAAGGCATTAAAGGAGAACTTAGAAAAAGGTTTAGAGAAAAGGACTTTTAGAAATGATTACGCTTTTAGTGAAACAAAAACACAAGGGAAATAAGCTTTAGATACGCAACACATAGGGAAGCTTTGTGTATATCGGTCTAAATCTAGTACTGACACTTTGTGGGAACACGTGAATGTAGACATGTGTTTTTGTATTAGAGTAAATGGACATTTATGTTGAATGGACAGGGTCCAGCGATTCCTGGTATATATTACATCTGTGGATCAAGTGCTTATAACCGTCTTTCAAGAGGATGGTATGGCACATGTTAATTTGGGATAGTTTTACCAAAGATATTCCAACTTGAGGACTTGAAAAGATTACTGAAAATGACTGAGTTACATCACATTAAACAAAAGAGTCTCTTCTGGTAAAGTTGGAGATATATTTGGAGCAATGATTCCTTCAGTTGGAGTTGTTCTGAATTCCGTAAAGATTTGAAAGTTGACTACTACTCATGATAACATGTTGACAAATTTTTCAGGAGCCGTGATCCTAATGGATACAGAAATGGCTCAGTAAGATTTATGACTCTTCAGAACCGCCTTGCATTAGACATTCTTTTAGCAAAAGATGGCGGAGTTTGCAAAATGCTTAATTCGAAGCATTGCTGCTCATATATTCCTGATAATAGCAAAGAAATTAGAATCTTACTTACTAATCTGACTAAAGAAAGTGCTGATTTGAAAGAATTGAAAGAACCAAGTGTTTGAGAGAAAGGTGCCAAAGGTTTTGCTTCAGTGGGAAATTGGCTCAGCAACATTGGAAAAGGGATAATATTGAAAATAATACAAGGAATATTAATTATTGTGATTTGCATAACTGGAGCATGGGGAATATGTAAATTGTGTTGCATGATTAAATTAAAGAAAATGACAAACGATCAGAGGAGGGAAGAAATGAAAAGGGAAAATTTGTTTAGGGAAAATTTGAAGAGGGAACAAAGACTAGGAGGGATAGAAATGACAAAAGTTAGCTGAAGCAGTCAAATTTGTGTGGGAAGATGTAGATGTGATGACATATTTAGTCATCAGAGGAGGGATTGTTAACGCTGAACTTTTACTTATGAATATTCATGTGTTATGAGTGATGACTGTGTCTAGAAAATAAGTTAACGTACAGAAATAATGCACACATTTGAAATTGTGCCTACATGAGTGGCCGTCAATATTCACAAATTGTACTTATAAATAGCTTATTAATGTAAAATGTTGAGCTCATGTTTGGATTAATGTAGTAAGTAGTATGTCATATTAAAGATTATGTTATGTTATGTTATGTTATTTTTATTTGTACCGCGCACAGCTACCCCAGCAAAGGGGCGTCCCGGCGCTTTGAGAAGGTAAACACAACACAGCACTAAAAGCGGGCAAAAGAAGACAAAACACAACAGATAAGCTTAGACAAATAAAAAGGTCTTAATAGCCCGCCTAAACTGAAGGAGCTCATCAATGGCCCGGATTTGTGGAGGAAGAGAATTCCACCAACTCGCTGCCAGGACTCGAAAAGAGCGGCCCCCAATTCTGCTCAGCTTAAAGCGCGGAACCACTGCTAAGTTCTGGCCTAACGATCTAAGAGTGCGAGAGGGAACATAAGGAATCAGCAATTTCTCCATGATTTGTGGGGAAGTACCCTTTAAGATTTTAAATGCAAAACAGAGAACCTTAAATCTAATCCTCTGCTGCACAGGGAGCAAGTGGAGAGAGCGCAGAGTATTGGACACCGAACATCGCCTGGGGAGACCAGTCACCAGTCGGGCCGCAGTGTTTTGAACCCGCTGGAGCCGCCGAAATTCTGACTGGTTTATCCCCGCCAGTAGGGAGTTGGCATAGTCCAACCTAGACAGCACTGATGCTTGAACCACCAGCTGTCTTGTAGGTGTACATGTACTATGTATTTGCTTTATAAATCCTAGATCTTAATTTAGCGAGGTTTTGAGCCTAGTTGCACGGCCTCATGTGAAGCTGCATTGCTTAAGTGACTTATAAACTGGCTGCTTAGAGAATTAAATTGTGATTTTCCACTGCTTTGACCAAATGCTGGTAGCTGAAATTCTTTCCCATGAGAACAGCTTGCTAGAATATGCTGTACTAGCTAGGGATACATTGCATAACTTAGTGTGTGTAAAGACAACCTTCCCAGGAGAAGACAATGGATGCACTGACTGGAATATAAGCTGATACAATTTTGTTACCTGACAAGCCGAACAACGGCAACGATAACGGGAGAAGAGGAGCCAATCATCGACATGTACTATATGTACTATTAAATTCTTAGATTTGGGGTTCTACTTTCATTAGACTAAACATAACCGTACGATTCTATGACCAATAGCATTGTGGGAAGTAGTTTTAGGGAATCTAACTTAGCCAGACTGCATCAAAAGGAGATGCACCATTCTCTCCAATCTTCTTAAATGCAGAGATATTATTATTTTCTGAACTGCATGAAGAGACTTTGCTTTCTTGAACTTTATTGCTGAATTCTGATGTATTGCTGACCGAACTGATGTCCAATTGACGAAGACTGTCACAGCTTGCTGAACCATACTGAGGCAAGGGATAAGACGATGTTACTGATTGTTATGTCTATTTGTTTTTGTCCCTAGGTACGAACCGCCAATTTTTGATAGAGGCATAGATAGATGGTTTTCCAATTTTGTGTTGACTACATTTTTTGCATGAAATCCAAACATGCTATTCTATTCTGAAGGTTAGTTAGGGTACTCACTGATGATGCTCGCTACATCTAAAAATAGTTGATGTATTTTCTTTGCGAAATCTAAATTTATGTCATTGTGTGTGCACAGTTATTCTTGCTATTGATTTATGCTGTAACCTTAGAATGTGTAGTGGTCCAAGCTTTGATTAAATTGCGATTTTATTAGGCAGTCGGGCAGCCAGTATTGTTTCTGTATGCTTACCATTTGTTTTGAGACTAAGTTACATGATATTAGCATTGTTAATATAGGTGAATAAACATTTGAACTTTTACACAAAGGTGTGGTTATTCATGACTGAAAGGTCCTGGTGTGTGGAATGTACTGACTCCTATGATTATTGATGCTATTTACTGTCATTGCTATTGATTTGTATTGGTACGGCGTCTTATGGTGGGAACTACTCTAAGTGCTGTCAAAAGATTAATCGACCTACAAACGTGTCCCCTTATAAATGAATGTCAATTAACCAAATAAGGTCTGACTCGCTAACAATACTAAATATGCTTGGGTTTTCCTAGAGAATGCAGTCTGGACAATCAATCATGTCCTATTAACAAAGATCATTAAATTAAACAGGAATCACTGTTTGTGGTGCACTGGTCATTTGATGACAGATAAAAAACTCAGAACTATGAAAATTGGAATTTTTTTAAATCCTAAATAACCTAATAAATGTATTTGGTGTTGACAGACATCCCTTGCCCTGAGTGGCTATCAGGTAGAACACACTGAACATTACAGTTATCAGATTTGGAGTTTATGAGAACAGATCAGAACCATATATTTTGCACTTCTACACATCACTGGTTTCCATCACTGAGGACATACTCCCCTCCCATTATTGGTTGGCTAGTAGAACTTGCTAATAATGAAATCTGTCATGTATTTTGCTTTTGTCTAAAAAAGATAGTTACCCCACCTTCCCTTCCATAGAAATATATGCTTGCCTCAGCTTGACCTCAGTCTGTTGTATTCTGTGTCTTCTGAGTGTGGGTGTACCAGACATGTACTGGTTTTCAGTGGGTTTGGAGTGCTCAAAGGTAACAACCTGGGTGCCGAGCATTTAGAATTTGGAAAGCAACTGAAACTGAAATGCTTGTTCAGAGTACTTGTATTTTGGCCATTGGAATGTCTCAGGACTGTATGCAAACTCATCTCAATGGTATGTTTTAATATCTTCTCATCCTAATGTGTTTATTTCTGGATACCAGATGGGAGTTCACACTGAACATAATATTTGTTTTATTTGTATCATGTTGTCTAAAATATTATAATTCTCTCAATTCCACACAACTATGGGCCTGATTCTGAGGCCGGCCGGCGGCGGTCGCCGCCCGCCTGGCGGGAACCGCCATATGGCCGCTCGACCGCGGAGGCCATTCAGGCTTTCCCGCTGGGCTGGTGGGCGACCGCCAGGAGGCCGCCCGCCAGCCCAGCGGGAAACCCCTCCCCACGAGGAAGCCGGCTCCGAATGGAGCCGGCGGAGTGGGTATGTGCGACGGGTGCAGTTTGCACCCGTTGCGTATTTCAGTGTCTGCAATGCAGACACTGAAATGCACAGTGGGGCCCTCTTACGGGGGCCCGCGGCACCCCCTACCGCCATCCTGTTCCTGGCGGGAGACCCGCCAGGAACAGGATGGCAGTAGGGGGTGTCAGAATCCCCATGGCGGCGGAGCGCGCTCCGCCGCCATGGAGGATTCTCCCGAGCAGCGGAAAGTCAGCGGGAGACCGCCGACTTTCCGTTTCTGACCGCGGCTGAACCGCCGCGGTCAGAATGCTCGACGGAGCACCGCCAGCCTGTTGGCGGTGCTCCTGTGGTCGGTGACCCTGGCGGTCACCGACCGCCAGGGTCAGAATGACCCCCTATATCTTTGTCAAGGATTCACACCAACTTTTTTTTTACTCTGGATCTCCTACATGTGAATGTATACGACATGTATTTGTTTTCTATGGGCTAGCACAGGCAATAACCAGGATACTGTGCATTAAATAAATAATTTGCAAAGCAACAGAAAGTGAAGTGCTGGTTTAGTGTACTTACCTTTTGTGCACAGGTATGATCCATAGTCTTTTATGTAAACATATCACAACTATAGACACATTCTAAAGATTCTGTTACACCAGCCCTTCCTTACCCTGAGTGGCTGGACAGCAGTACGCGATGAACGACCGGGGTGCAATGGGCATGTTCGCCTGCATTGTGTGTCCCTGGGGCACTTTGGTATTACAGATAAGGCAGCAGATGCTTGTGCAGCCCTTTCTGTAATACAGGTAGCTCTGGCACGCATGTAGTGTGCCAGATCTATCTGAGCTATCTGAGTATTGAATTTGTGTAGAACATGTATTAACCTAGAGAAAAATTATGCACACATTTGAAGGTGCACCCACCACAGTGGCCATCACGGTTCCCAAAGTGTACTTATTAATGTGAAATGTTTAGCTTATGTTTGATTAATGTAGTAATATGTTATATGCATTATGTATTAGCGTTATTCATTGTAGGCCTTAACTTAGCAAGGTCTTGGTTTAGTTGCACGTCCTCATGTCAAGCTGCATTTCTTAGGCAACTTATAAAATGGTTGCTTCGAGAATTAAATTGTGATTTTCCACTGTACTGACCATGTGCTCATAGCTGACGTTCGTTCCCATGAGAAAACTGCTTGCTAGAAGATGCTGTACTTGCTAGTGAAACAATGTTTAATGTAATGTGTGTAAGACTGACCTTCAGAGGAGAAGACAATAAATGCACTGACTGGAGTATAAACTGCAACAATATTTATACCTGATGAGGCGAATGATGGGAGCGGGAGAAGAGGAGCTAATCATTGTAAACCATGTAGTAATAAAATTGTAGATTTGAGGTTTTAGTTTCACTGGACTAGGTGTGAACATGCGATTCCTGACCAATTAGGATGTGGGAAGTAGTTTTAGGGAATCTAATTTAGCCAGACTGCACCGAGAGGAGAGAGGACATTCTCCCCATTCTTTTTGAGTGTTTAGTTATGCTTTCTGAACTGCTTAAAGAGACTTTGCTCTTTCTGAACTTTGATACTGAATCCTGATGTCTTGCTGACCAAACTGATGTCCTATTGACGAAGACTGTCACAGCCTAATGAACCATATTAGGGACAGGTATACTGACAATGTTACTGGTTGTTATGTCTATTCGCTTTGTTCTAGGTACCAACCGCTAATTTTGATAGCTGTTGGGCAGTCAAACATACAGAATGCCATCCAGGGGCTAGCAGGGCATTTGCAACAAACAAATGCATTCCTGGAGGGCATTCACTCTGGTGTGGAGGCCCAACAGAGATCATCCCAGGGTCTGGACAACTCCCTGATGGCAGCAATTGTCCCTGTCTCTAGCCTCCCCCCTCCAACTTCCTCTACCCAGTCCCAATCTCCTCAACCCCAGCCTATCCTAAGCACACCTTCAGACCAGCATGCACCCAAATCAACACACAGAAGTGGCTCAGGCAAACACAAGCACCACACTTCATCCCACTGCCACTCACACAAGCACCATCCAGATGCAGACACACCAACATCCACTGCCTCCACTGTGTCCCCCTCCTCCTGGTCGTCCACCTCCCTCCCAGTAGCGTCTCCACTGACACCTGCATGCACTACATCCTCATCCACTACCTCCTTCACCATCATGCCTATCACTACATGCCCCTCACTGGCAGTCCATGCACATGTCCCCGGTGTCCTCTCCCACTGTGTCTGTGCCCCCTCCTCCCAAAGTACACAAACACAAGCACTCAGACACCCAACAGCCATCCACCTCACGACAGCATCCAGTCCATGTACCTGCACCCAAACACAGCAGACAGACACCTCCTACAACCATTCCCTCTTCCTCCACTCACAAACCTTCACCCTCTTCCAGCCCCAGTGTCCCTAAAAGGCTTTATCTCTTACCCTTCAATCAAATAAATTTCTTAAGCGCACTACCCACCCGGTAGGGTCTCAAGGCACTGGGGGGGGGGGGGGTTACTGCTCAAAGAGCCATGTTTTGAGGTTCTTTCTGAAGGTTTGGAGGTCCTGGGACTTGCATAGGTTGGTGGGGAGGGAGTTCCAGGTTTTGGCGGCGATGTGGGAGAAGGATCTGCCACCGGAGGTGGTGCATTGGATGCGGGGGACTGTAGCAAGGGTGAGGTCGGCGGAGCGGAGCTGTCAAGTTGGTTTGTGGAAGTTGATCCGTTCGTTGAGGTAGGCCGGTCCGGTGGCATGGAGGGTTTGTGAGCGTGGACAAGGATTTTGAAAATTATCCTTTTGTTGATGGGCAGCCAGTGTAGGGATCTGAGGTGGGCGGAGATGTGTTTGTGACAAGGGAGGTTGAGGATGAGGCGTGCGGCTGCCTTCTGGATGCGCTGGAGTTTTCTCTGAAGCTTGGCTGTGGTCCCAGTGTAGAGAATTTTGCCGTAGTCCAGTCTGCTGCTTATGAGGGTGTGGGTGACCGTTCTTCTTGTTTCTAATGGAACCCATTTGAAGGTTTTGCATAGCATGCGAAGGGTGTTGAAGCAGGAGGATGATATGGTGTTGATTTGCTGAGTCATGGAGAGAGCTGAGTCCAGTATGATGCTGAGATTGCATGCGTGGGTGGTGGGTGTTGGGAGTGGTCCAAGAGTGGTGGGCCACCAAGAGTCGTTCCATGCTGTCTTGTTGGGACCGAAGATGATGATCTCGGTCTTACCCAAGTTCAGTTTGAGGCAGCTTCCCACCATCCAGGTTGCTCAAGCCTCCTGCATCCCTACAACTCTTACTGGGTGTAGTTCCCTATGATTCAGACTCTGTGTGGCTGGATGGAGCAGGTGCATAAACCACACCCGGCCTTATTGAATTGCTTGCTGTAAAGGTCACCGGCTGCAGAGAAGGAGTCTCTGCTTCTCCATGTTTGATCTTCATGTTCAGTCCTGTATGCTGGATGCCGCTTCTGGGGAGTTGAAGAGATCGAAATAATTGACCACCAAAAAGGTGATAACACGCTGTGCGCGCTCGAACTGTATTTATTTGTGAAAACTTGACACTTGCTGACTTGATATTTGAAAGTTGGATGTTTTGTTGAGAGACACGCCTAAAAAGGCACATCATTGGCGTTTAAGGTCACTAGGATGCTCGCGGCTTGTCACGTAACAACGTGCAATTATCATACAAACGATGTATTGGGAATACGTTTGTTATTGCTATGATCTACTTACACTGTGATGTAACAGAGATAAAACTCATCGCTTGTATTAGTGATATTAACCCTATGTTCCCAGAGTGTTACAAACATTGCACTGTGATATTTTGATATTAACCCCATGTTTCCAGAGTGATGCAAACTTTGCACCATAATCTTATATTAAACCTATGTTTTCAGTATAATCAAAAGACATTGAATGTATGTTCCTTGGAATTCTAAGTGCAGTGCTTAAAATAACCTATGGATGTCTGCAAACCTAATTACCTGAGAAATTGTTGTCATTATTTGTTACCTATTAAAATGTCTATGGAGTCGAGTGAGTCAGCATCCTAGGAAATCTCAGCAAACTCATCAAACAAGATATCCACGGAATTTCAAGTACATTTAGCTAGACATTATTTAAGGTGACGTGAGATCACTCTGGGGTCACAATGGGAGTAGTCATAGATATTATAGGAGGTCCAAGGTTCTTACTTAATAACAGGTATTCCACTTTGTTTCCCAAAAATTCCTAGCAAGAGGGAGAGCCATCTAAATACGGAAAGGGGAACCTAACAGGTACACCTAGCTTGCACATAGTAATCAGAGACTAGTATAGTTATGAGCTGTTCAACTGATATGTAATTTATTGTAGGAAATCGAGGCTCTTCAAGGACCCCAGTTGTTCGGATTTGTACCTGTGGCTCCAGTGTCTCTCTCTGTCTCTTTCCCCCGGGGCGTTCCGGAGCAGATCTTGTGCATTTAGGTGGGAGGCATGTTTTCCAGGAGGAATTGGGAATAAGCAACTTGGTCAACATCGTGTCTACATGGGACAAACAGGTTAGTGCTTGAAAGGAGAACCTCCCGCTGGATTTACATTTAGGACTTCAACTCACTCCCAGTGATGGCAGATCAGGTGATATGAGCACTGGCAGTGTACCTTTTTTCTTTTCCTGGGGCACCACACAAGGGATGGAGTTAGGGGGAACCCACCCCCCAGTGCACCGGAGTGGGAGAAACTACTGAAGATGTGACATTGGTGAGGATTGTTTAAACTCTCCTATCTCCACCACACCCAGACATTGCATTCTCCTACTTCCAGGTGGAACATTTTTTCTTGTTATATGTTGAAGTTTATGTTTGGTCTGGGGCTTGTTCCGGTCTCAACCTGGAGTTTGTAGTTGGGGTACATGTTAAGAACCTTGTTTATCTGAAATACCAGCATCATAATATCGACATAGGTGGGGGCCTGATAGTACTTACAGAACCAAGGAATCTGAATGACGGCGGGATGGGAGAATGGCACTACACTTAAATATTACACTCCCTCAAGTAGATACTCCACCCACATATAACATTCTGACATAGAATGTATAAATATATGGCAAATGACTGCTCTATGGCATCACATCTAGGTCTACTCCTACATGAGGCACAGACACAGATTGCATACCTGCACGAAACTCAGATGACAGCCACTGAATTTTTTAAACGGCATAGAAGTTAGGGAGGCCATATTGTTGGCAGCCCCTACTCAGCATATGGGCGGATTCCACTGTCCTGTTGATGATTATTCAAGTCAGTAAATCACAAAGGGTGATACACAATGGTCGAGGGGGGTTGGATGGAACACCGATCACACTGGTGGCTCGTTATGCTCCTAATAGTAACCAAAATCAGGTTTTGACACGAGACCTGATTTTGCTGAGCACATGGGATTGGGTTTTTAATTGCATGGAAGAAATTCTCCTAGACAGATCGCTCCGCCCAATGCAGGACGCGTTGGTGACCCAGATCACACACTCTTTGAAGATGGCTCAGACATGTATACTTGCACAAAATGTGTCTCTCCATGCACTCCACACAACAGAGTATTTCTGTTTCTCACCTGTCCATCAATTGAACTCTAGAATTGATCTCTTCCTCTGTAACAAGGAAATGGTGGCAAAAGTATCAGTCACTGAGTACTTAGGCTACGCACTTTCAGACCACAAACCCCTCAAGATGACTATACACCGGGGTAGATGGCATACACTGACACCTACCTGGAACTATAATCCCATTAATTAGCACAGCTTTCAATGAAAATATAGACACACATTATTTAATATATTGAAGAAAATAGCAGGACCACTACTGTTAAGGGAGTGGAATCAGATGCATTCAAGATAGTCATACGGAGCCAATATATCAAAACTATATACATTGTGAAATTTGCAATACCCCCAGGTGTAAGTGGGGAAAGCCACTGGGAATGAAAGTGACATCTCAACTATTAGAAAAGACCACAGGGCCTTTGCGGACAGCCTTAGATATCTAGACTTTGTGGAGCCTGTAGGCAGACAACATGCTCAGGGAATAAGGTGGGATGCACATATTGCTTGCTCTTGCAATCAGAAACTTCTAAATCACAGGTAAAGGCCATTAGATCTCAGAACAGGGACATCTTTAACACAAAGATAGACATTGCCAAAGTCTTCCTAGATTATTACAGCTCCGTTTATGATGTGGAGGAAGGTCAAGCGTGAATATATGAACAGGTTATCAATTCCAAGAATTGACCCTCTGTAGCGGTACCCTCATGATGACCCATTGACGATAGAGGGGGTCCGACTTGCGATTGATCAGCGGGTGCATTGTACTCACTACATAAGAAAGTATTGGCCCAAGCTACTGCAGATGTTTCAGCTCACCAGGGGCAAGGGCATCTTGCTCGCAACTATGCAGGCGGCGCTGATCATGGTCCTTCTTAAACCGGATTGAGACTCCTTGCAGGTGCTCTTTTACAGACCGTTGTCCCTCCACAAGACTGACTTTAAAATCTATAGAAAGGTTGTCGCAAATAGATTTATGCCATTTCTTACCATGCTTGTCCACAACAACAGGAATAGTTTTATTCCAGGTAGGAACACATTTCTCAACTTAAGACATATTTTTTGCCTTGTGCAGGAAAGCTCTCTGGTGGACCTGTCATACACAGCTCTACCCCTGGATACTGAAAAAGCTTTCAATACCATGGGATGGCCCTATCTCATGAAGGTACTGAAGAGAATGGGATTGGGGACTGGGATATTGCACTGGCTAGGCATCCTCTGTACTGGTCTGGTTGCCATGTGCAGAGAGATTTCCAATGTTTTCGGTGTATGCAGGGGCACAAGGCAAGGGTGCCACTCTTACCAATCATATTTAACCTGGCAGCGGAGCCCTTGGCGGGTCTGTTTTAGAACCGAGGACCACTCTGAGGGATCCTGAGCAGAAATGTCTAGAAAGCTGTCTTGCTCTGACACTCTGATGTACTTATGAACTGTACCTAGAGATTTACTGCAAGTGTTACAACTGCTAGACAGATTTGGAACATTCTCTGGTTTGAAGTTATATTGGGCAAAATAGTGCCTCTTCCCCCCCTTAGATGATTCTCGGACCATGAGAGCAGAGTCCTCCTAAACATAGACCCAGAGTGGAAGCGCAATACCTTCAGATACCTGGGGTTAATTTCTATCACTCAAACAAGGACCCTCCTGCAGGGGAACCTGGGAATGGTGGTGGCTGGCACGTGCCACTCTCTGACCTTTTGGAGATCTCTTCCACTATTCCCGTTGGGTAGAGTGGGAATAGCCAAAATGTTGGTGCTTCCTAGACTTCTATATAATTTCTCAGTGCTTCCAGTTACCTTACCTCAAATACTGATTTGAATAGGACTTAATCTGACCTAATCTGGGGCACAGGGAGGAAAAGAGTGGGGCTACACAAGTTGTATGTCCCACTGGATAAAGGAGGTCTGGGGGCACTTAACTACTAGATTTACTCTGCAGCAGCACAGTTGCAGTGGCCCATGCAGGGACTTTTGGATGCCCCTAATGCCAAACAGGTGATCATTATGAGAGAATATAGCATTGACTAATGTAACCCGGACAGATGCCCAGCTACCAGTACACCTGGCAGAACTGCTAAGCTCTGCAGGCATGCATATGTGCAACCCAGGAGAAACCTATCACCATACTCATCGAACATTCTACTGTGGCCAATCCCACTGTTTTGGGGGGTGGCCAACCAACCTAACACAAGACCTTTAACAATGACAGGCCTCCTTGTGTTGGGCAATCGATACATACACAAAACCTTGATGACCTTCCAAGAGCACAGGGACCAGTATGATGTAGACAGAGGACAGTTCCTGACATAGAGTCACTTGATGTTCACAATGAGTACATTTGGGGGGCAGATCAGATAGAACCCACAACACCTTCAAAACTACAGCTATTGCTTAGCCACAGTAACAACAGAAGGGCACTTACAGTGTTGTATGTGGCGCTACTCTAGGCTCATGTTACGACCTTGCCTGTCCTGAGGGTCAAATGGGTACCCCTTGTGAGGCAGAACCTCATTGACAAGCAATGGTCCTCCAAATTGGAATTTATTCAAAGAATATCCAAGAACTTCTGCCTGAAATACTCCCGATTGAACTATTTGCACCAGACATATCTTACCCCTACACATATCCACCACATTTTTCCCGAGATGATCCCAAAATGCTCGAATGTCCGTCCCCAGAGGTATATTTTTGGCACATGGTACGGGACTCCCGGGAGATTGGGTGATTTTGATTAGAGGCCATGACTATACCGGCGGAAACCATGGGTCGACAATGTGCATGGACCCCCTACCGTGCTTACTAGAGATATTACCTCGCACACATAAGAAAGCGTACATCACAAAATGTACACATGTGCTGCCTGGGGGTCCACACATCTCCACGCTCACCTCCCATTCCACCACTGGGGACACTGGGACAAAGATATCCTCTGTTCGAGGAAGAGGTAAACTAAGCGTACGGCACTTTGAAAACAAATGCTATTTTGTTTTTCACAAGTAGTTACAAACAGTTAAGCCTATGTTGGGCACTATTATTACTTCCTGGCTGTCACGCTAGTATAAGTGGATATCCTGCGCTGATTACACGCAACATGCCCGCTCAACACCCACGCTAGGTATTGCACCACTGGATGCAAATACAAATGTACGGAATAGCTTGTGTGATTGTGAAATGCCCACACCCACTATTACAGTGTTGAATGCACCATAATTACTGTACAGCTCAACTGTGACACTGCCTATTTTCGTTCCAGTATATAACTATGTACCTGATTTATGCAAAATCTAATAAGGATCTAGTGGAGAAAAATAAAGCTTTAGAGGCAGTTCTAAACGAAAAGTTTAAGTTGGTTCTCAGAACTTGATAAGACAAGAGAAATGTTAGTGAGGGAATTTAATTACTTGGGGTATTTATTTTACAAAAATATGAAGATAATCCTGACCTTGTTGCAAGGATAAAGAAGGCACCAGTCCTAGAATACAATGATCTGCAGCACTCCTTCATTCACTTTCATGCAATGTCATTCTTCTTCTACCAAGAAAGCAACTATGAGAAAATTGATAAGGACAGTAGTAGATTTTTATGGATAGAGGTAAAGGATGAACCATTTCTAGATAGAAGGAGAACATGACAAAAATACTCGTATTAAAGTAATTTTAAGTGGTCAATGATACAATTTTCAGTGATGCTTTATGTAGTGTAGGCCTAAAAAGGATATTCTCAAAGAGAATTCTTCAGTTCCCTTCACTAAATAGTCCAGAGATGAGATGTCTGTTTCCTGTTTGAGAAGGAAACAGGTACTTTAGGTTGAACGGCCGATTATTTTCACAATTATCTTTTGGGGGAGATAGACTGTGATGTATTATTCAGAACGTAAACCAATTTCTTCTTGGAACCTAGCTGAGCAAGAAAGGTTACAGCCTGGGTAGTGGGCTTTGCATATATATTAAAAGAGCAGCAATACATCAGAGAGCAAGAACTCAATTAGAAAAGTATTTGATTGTATTGAGTTCTCCACTAAAGGAGGGAAGTAAGAAACTGATTAAAAGTATCCAATATCCAAGAAGTATTCAAAACAAATATTTGCATGGTTGTGAAAAAATGCAGCGAATAAAGTTAATGTCTTTAAACGCTTTTTTGTCAATATATAGGTTGGTACTCTGAAAGAAGTTTGTAAAAATAGATGAGGATTCTTCTGAGATTAGATGGTGAATGGAGGTTACAGGCATTGATTCAGATGACGGTGGGTTTGGGGGTTACTTTGTCTTTGGCAAACACCACAGCGTATTCAATGGACGTGCCACATATAGAGCATTTGGGAGAAATATTGACAAAAGGTGACTCATGGGAAGAAAGTGCTGGCCCAAAATAGAAATAGACTTAGAAGTGTGAATGGAAATATGTACGGTGTACAAGGAAAATGTAAAGAGGTTGGTAGCCACACATTGCCATTGACTTTTGTCGAATTACAGACCAAACAATGGAAGAATTGTCAGATATGTCATTTTTGTTAAGTAAGTTGTATAGTACTAACAAAATTGGAGAAAATGTATTTATATGTACATACTAGGGGGTAGAGAACAATTTAAGGTGTAGCAGTCGGACTGTGAATGGTGTGCTCTTTGGAGAGATTTCTTTTCTCATCCTTTTCCCAAAGGGAAAGTGAAGGGGCACACTGATCTGTGGTTGCACCTTGTTGCAAATTCTCATTGCCTAGTTGGAGATGGTTTACCTTCTGATGTTCCAAGTCTAGAGATGCCTTCTTCGTTTCAGTCACCTCCTGATATGGTTCAGTTGCCCACCAGATCTGGTGGTGTGTAGGTGTTATGACCTTGTAGATGATCCTCAAGGTCCTTGAATGATGCACACAAGCACAGAGTGCAAGTCCCCAAAACAGAATGATGCACTTTTATAGATGTGGAACACCATTCACATTAGACTGGTATCAATTTTATACATAACAGCAATATAGAAAGTGCAGTGAGGTTATCAAGTAAACCCTTTGTCCAAGAGAAATTCAAGACAGAAGTGCTAGGTGACAATGGTCTGTGGATAGTCTTCACAGATGTCAGCTTTCCCGAGTAAATGTGGGATTGAACATAATAAGATGTTTCTGTCTTGTCACCAGGCAAATAGGAAGTGTTAGACCTGGCATCTTTGCTGTGGTCTCCCTGGACTTTTTTTTGCCTTTGCACCTCCTGTTTTGCTGACTTCATTTTTGCTGTAACATTGGCTTATCCCCAAATGGCATATTTAATTTACTTAAAAGTCCCATTAAAGTGCACCACATCTACCCAGGGCCTGTAAATTAAATGCTACTAGTGGGCCTGCAGCACTGATTGTGCCACCTACATCAGTATCCCCTTTAAACATGTCTCAGGCCTACCACTGCAGAGCCTATATGTGCAGTTTTAAACAGCCATGTCGACCTGGCAAGTTAACTCTCTTTCCCAGGCCCAATCCCTCCTTTTTAATACATAAAGGTCACCCCAAGGTACGCCCTGGACAACCCCAATAGCAGGATGCAGTGTATTTAAAACACTGGCTGTGCACTTTTCAGTTTTACATGTTCAGGAATTGAAAAACTCTTAAATTAATTTTTCATTACTGCAAGGACTTTCTCTTACATAGGTTAACATCGGGATGTCAGGAATCCCCAAGGTGTCTCCTGCATTATCTGTCAGCATCCCCAGGGATTAGGGTTAAATCATATCTCCGTTCTTGGTTAAACCTTCATATTTCTAAGTAAACATAATGTGCTGTGTTACACAATTGGTTTTATCAATGCTTGTTTTACCAATGCTTGTTTGCTAATGTGAGCAAGTGTAGACATGTGCTTCTAATTCAGTGTGGTGTAGACATGTGCTTCTAATTGGGTGTGGTGACCCATCCACATGTGAAAACTCAACTGCTTTCCTGATTGACTATAAATAGCAGAGTGAAACATGCCTCCCTGCTTGGCTTTGTTTTGCTTCCTAATCTCAGCATCTGATTTGGCAGACAAGCCCCTGCTGTCATCCTTGTATTCAGGACTTTTGAGGCAATTCTTTTCTTCATTCCTGTACCAGCTGACACCAGGCATTCCTCAGGCACTCCAGAAAAGACTGCAGCTAAGTGACTAGTATTCGCCAGGCAGTTTGTTCTTTGAGCGCCGCGCTTTCCTAGAACAGCTGGTGTAATTCAGACCTCGTATTTTGGCAGTGCTTATCTTGAAGAGACAAATGCATTTCAGAACATTCTACATTATTATTGTAGTTACGTGCCTAAATGTCCTTCAGGAAATCTACTGAAGGTCAAGTACTACAAAAAGTGACAGTGCAATTTTCAAAGAGCATTTACGTGACTTTTCTTTCTCTAATAGCATAACTCTTGGATTTAAATTGTGTCATTCATGCCTGTGTTTCAGGTTTGAGGAATTTGATTTTGGAGGGTTTTTCACACTCAGAGTGAAACCAAACCAAACTGTGCCACTCTAACTGTTTAAACCCAGAGTAGACATTTGTATTTCTTGGATTGTTTTTGTTCCTTTTAGTTTAACCTTATGCATGCAGGAAAGTTATACGTGATATAATCAATGCCCTTGTTTGTCTTTCTTGTGCATGATAAGTGCAACCACAGTTCTAATTGTAGTGTGCAACAGTGAACCTCTGTGAAGCCAGCTCTAGTGTCACTGTACTTATTGTTATGGTACTCAGTTTGGGTTTTTGGTAATGCAGTGTTAGTAATTGTTCCAACAGTTATTATTATCCAAGAAAAGTGCTGGCGCATCCCGGTGTTCTTCCACCGCTCCGGTGCCCATATAAGAAAGAGAGATTCAGTTTCAAGGAAGATGAGTGCACTAACTCTACTATCACTCTGTCAACAACGACCTGCCCCCCCACCCCCGGAGATACAAGGTGCCTGGCTGGATCGGCAAGACGTGGCAGTGTTTTGTCTCTTTCTCTTCCACTCCCCCTTTCCTTTTGGGACACCTGCCAGGGGTTTCTGTGTCCACCAGGAAGTGGCGAGAGGTGTTCCAGGAGGTCGAGGGGGCATACAATCGCCCCTGCAGACATCCTGCTTTTCAGGTGAGTGCCCGACTCGACACGGGATACCTATTATATTCTATAACTGTAATTTCTAGTTGGGAAGAGATGAGACCCCCAAGTTTGGTATCTCTGGAATCACAATTTAAAATCACAACTTATGGTGAAGTGACTGTAAGTTGTAATTCTGAAAATGCCACTTTTAGAAAGTTGCCATGTTCTTACCTTAACCATCTAGTGCCTTCTGCCGTCTCTGGATACATGTGTGGGTGGGTGACATCTGGGCTCTTGTGCATTCCCTCCAGACAGCAACACACAAAGGGAGCTTAGGTATGACTGATGAACCATTGACAGCCTGATGGCCCATCCTGGGCAGGATGGGAGATAGGGTCTGACACTTGCACCTGAACGGCCTGTGTCCTGATCCCACACAAAGGCCTCCATAACCCCCTGTAGTGAGTCTGGAGCCAAGTCAAAAAGGGCAGGGACTCTGTGCACTTCCGAGGCCCCTCTTTGAAGTCTCCCCCACTTCAAAGGCACAACTCCATCCCCAACTCAGTACACTTCTAGATCTGAGGACATTCTGCCTGGAAGAAGGACTTCTTTTGTGCTGAAGGGACTATCACTCTGATGGACTGTGCTAAACATTGCTGGACTCCTGCCCTGCTGTTCCTGCTGCCTGCTGACCGCTTTGCCTGGTAGTAAGAAGGACTGGACCTGCATCTCTACATCCCTAGAACCAAAGTGACTCCAAGGGTGTTCTGTCTTACTTCCTGTTCTGAAGTGTAAGGGACATCAAATAATTCTCTTCATCCTACAACATGACCTGGACTTTGCTTGCTGCAAGTCTTGCCCTGCCAAGTGGTGCCAATCTAGTCTTGGGCTCTTGGAAGAGGGAATAAAGTGCTGTAACTGCCAGAACCTGTGCATCACCAAATGCGCCGGTCAGGACTGAGGCATCTCCTCTTGATGCTCCTGCCGAAGTTAAGGACAGTGCATTGCTGACTGCACATCTCGACAACGATGGATCACCTATGTCCAGGGCTGCTCAACGAGGATGCATCTCTGAGTGCTCGGCTTGACACATTGCATCCAAATCCTAAAGGATCAGAACAGACGCATCACATCCTTGCTCCCCACATCTCTGCTTCAACGCAACCCTCCTTAAATGTACTCCAACAAGCTACTATTTTAGCTGGACAATGTTGGTTCCTGTATCGGACCCATGCTCCATTGTGGTTGGCCTGACTTTTCAGATTTGACCTGTGTACTGCGACCGGATAACCCCCGGTTGGCGCTTTATGCTTTTAAACACTATATTTGCAGATGTTCTTAAAAAATTCACATCTTGCCTTCTACTTATTGTTTGTTTGTCATTTTTGTCCTGTTTTGTTCATTAAATTAAGCTCTATTTTTCTAACGCAGTGTGGATTATTTTTGTGTGATGTTTTTACTCTTTTACTGTTTTAAGTGTTGCAAAAATACTTTGCACATTGGCTCTTAATTTAAGCCTGCCTGCTCTATGCCAAACCACCATAGGGTGAGGATAGGTTAATTTATAGTGTGTAACAGAATTAGTGTGTGTTACCCTAACTAGGATTGTGGTCCCTACTTGGACAGGGTGCTTACCTCGGCCAACTAGACACCCAATTTCTAACAGGAAGTTAAACAGGATAAATTGGTTGATGAAAGAGGTAATCAACATGGCATTGATCAATAACATAGATGTAAATATTGTTGTGTAAGTCATTTTAATTGTGCATAGATACAGGATCACTTGTGTTGCAACAATATATTAGGTAATTTTCTGAGAGGCAAACAACTGTTGCTAAGATTTAATCCATTGTGTATGAGCAATAAGGGTACAATTTGCAAACAAACTTTTGATATTAGGGACTTGGTTTAAGCTTCTCTTGCTATGTTTGAAAGGAGCTATAAAAACCACAAAGAAGTGAAGGCGAAGAACAACTACAACAAAGGGGATTTAGTAGCTCAATATAAGACGAGGTGGACCGCTTGAAAAACATTGAGATGCAAAGAGGCAATAGTTGATTAATATGCAAGCTTACGTGAGTGCTATTTGTTAATTCAGGAGGCACTCAATGAAAGGGAAGTAGAGGTATATTTGGAAGGTTCATATGTTGATTGATTCCTAAATGCCTGAAAATGCCTTCACATGTTTTTGAGAGAGAGGGGTGCTGAATAGAGGGCAGAACCACTATTCCTAGGAAACTGTCATTATGTTTTGATCTTTGTCTCACAGGATCATGGAGTTGTGAAGTCTGTGAAAAGCTATTGAGTGTTCCAGCCTGGGTAGTTTGTGGATAGCCATGCAGTAAGAAAATCGTTTTATCTGTGTGGGCATAAGAACACTCTTTGTAAATGCACGTCTAGATTTCCCTCGCAGAATTGCTCAAAACCTAATACTTTCCATCAGGGGCATATGATTTTGCTAGAAGCTATGTTTGAAGGAAAGCCCCTGAACAAGTTTGTGCAGTGTGAGGTTATTTGAGCTGCTGAAGATATGGTTTGCTAGCCATTGTGAAAGTATGAATTCTCATACATATATGCCCTATGATAAATAAAACTAGACACCAGGAAGTGAGCTGTAGCAGTGTGGAAATGTTGGGCAAGAACCATGAAAAGTAATTTGAGCAGGGTATGGTTTTAAACATGGTTGTCAATGTGGTGTTTTGAGACTGGACATCATGCCTTGCCATTTCCTGTTGTTGATGACAAATCTAAGCTCTATATTCTATTGAGTTTGGAGACTAGAAATGTCAGCAATAAAGTGATCAAGCAATTACTGCAACATAGACTAAAGAGACAAAATGGCCAAATATTCTGTATCTGGCCTGTTAAAACTTCTAGTCCGTTTGACATTGACATTGATTTGTATGGATACTGTACAAAAAGTTAATTGTGACACTGGAGATTTTACTGTTGAATGGCCCCTGGTCCAATAAATTCTGTCTGAAAAAAACAGAAATGTTATCTATGAAATATTTTGATTTCAAACACTAAAGTCACATGGAATCAGCTTGATAAATGTATTCAACGCACAAAGGTTGATGGGGGAATACTCGCAATAAGTTTAACCACTGGCAATCACTTGGGGTAGCACTCCAGCTCATAATTTGTTGCCTACCTCAGATTAGACTGTGCCATAAGCAAATCAGTCTTGATCCATCGCCAAAAGGAATAGTTGAGCCCAAACTGCAAAGACAGACCCTCTATGAACCCGGAACACAATCAACCTAAGACTGATTTCACTCTGATTGGGGCTCTTCAGCTGGGTGTAGCTTGCTTTCAATGGGACAGTGATCAAGGGACCCATGTCGGGGAATACCCTTGACCACTAAGGGAGTCAAAAAAAAACATCACAAAAGGTGATGGGAAGATGCTTTCTATAAGTCTAATCACTGGCAACAGCTTGGGGTAGCATTCCAACCCATCTGTTCCTAAATGAGCAGTCCTGCCCGAACTGCAAAGCAAGGTGCTCTCTGAAACGAACTGCAAGCAAGCCAAGACTAATTTCACCCTAATTGCGGCTTTTCAGCCAGATGTACCTTGGTTCTAGTGACATAGTGAGCAAGGGACCCACGACTAGGCATACCCTTGAATACTTATAATGCTGCATCAAATACAAAAAAAGGTGATGGGAAGAAGGATGATTGCAATAAGTCTTAACAACTGGCATTCCAATCCATCGCTCTATTACCCACAGTGCTGTCTCAGATTGGATCCAGCCACATACAAATCAGTTTTGACCCTGCTCCAGTAGGAACAGTCCAGCCTGAACTGCTGAGTCAGGTCCTCTCTGTATCGCAACACAATCAACCAAGACCAATATCACCTTACAGTGTAACCCTAAGTGGAAAGATAATGCCCAGATGTGGGTCTCATATGCAAAGTCACTGGAACTAAGCTATTTCTAGCTGCAGGGCCAGACTGGGTACTCAAAGCACCCCTTACAATTTTGTCAGACCAGCCCCCGGGGGTTGCAAGTGTGAACCACTGCTGCTTTTGTTATTAGAGGTTGATATTGCAGCACCACAGCAAAACCAGCCCTAGTAACAAAACCGGCCCTCACCACTGCAAAACTCACCCTTCCAGTCTTCCGGTGGAATGCCCAATGCCCGCTACGGACAGTCGGGCCCTGCCTGGCCGATAAGCCCTAATAAGGTCTCATTATGAGTGACCTGGGAAATGGGCAGGAGTTTCCCCAGCCCATTATAGGTTGGGCCATTAAGGTTCACTAAGAAGGGAGGAGTTGGCGAGGGAATCAATAATTGTGAGTTTGAGTCCTCTGGTAATTCCCTCTCTTTTTGCATGGAGATTGCAGCTATTTTCAGCAGCCGAAATCTCAATTTGAAAGTAATTAGATCCGTGGTATTTCTGTGAATCTCAGAATTCCAAAGGGACAGGAAACTGGTGTCTTGTGAAATTGAGGCGACTTGTAATGAGGGCGGTAGTGTTAATGAGAGGGACATTAGAGCAGTGCTTCTTGCCTATAGATACATTTCTTTAAATGCTGAAATAATAACCTTGAGAACTTGGGTGAACACTTTGTAAGGTTGTAAGGGAATGTGCAGATGACCTCACTGCTGGAAGAGAATCGAGCCATGTTGAAAAACACACTCGTGCACATTAGGTGAGATTGGACTTCGGAATACCACAGAAAAAAAGACACGCAATTCAACTATGTCATAAAATGTCTTTCAAAATTAAATAGAAATAACTTTTTGCTGCCTTTCTACTTGAATTGCCGCCAAGAATAATTTGTGGCAGGAAAGTTTGAGCATTTGTAAAAGTAAAATACAAATATAAAACTCCAAAGTTCTTTACAACATTTGTGTGTGAAGCGAAACAGAGAAGAATCTAAAATAAACCTTAAAGTGGCCTTAGTGACATACTTCATTCGTTGCCATATGTTACAATATAGACTTGGTGGTTATTTTTTGTTAATCTCTTTCCCCTTGTTGCCAATAATTCATTCATGTATTTCTTGTGCCTGGCTCTCAAGCAAAGAGTATAGTAGCAGGTGACAGTTATGCAGGGATTGAGTTTATGTTTTAATTAACATTTAAGTACGGAAAATGAGTATGTAACTACCAGGGACTAATTTGTTGACTTTTTTTCCAACTCATAAATATTTCATTGGGTAGTGAGCAAAATTTGTTTCATTTCTAGCCATAGCAACAGTTAAACAGTGTCCTAGTTAAACAGTGAAGCTCAAATGTGTAAAAATGTTTTAGATCAGATATGTAATACATAGAGTGTACATATGGGAAACTGATTATTGTGGCTCAATAACAGCACTGAAGGTTTTAGGTGACAAAATAAAACATGAAGCCTAAGGTCGAGTGTTTTGTAAATGTCACTAGAATCCATGACTTTATTGCACCATAGGACACATTTCACTAATTGTTTGTAGAAGCCTGCAAGCACAGCTTTGTCTTATACATTAAAATCTCATCTCTATAGAACAGTGTTTACCAACCTGTGGTCCTAGGACACCTGGGGGTCTGCGAAGCCTCCTCAGGGGTTCGGCGACTGCTTAGAAAATTAAATAACATTAACAGATTAGGTCCCTAGCTTTCAGTAATGACTTAGTGGGGGAGTCGTCAGATTCCAATACTGATTCAGTGGGGGTCCTTTGGTTCCAGTAATGATAAAGTGGGGGTCCACAGACGTCAAAAGGTTGGGAACCACTGCTATAGAACATTGAATAGAAAAATGTTTAAAGAATGCTACTGAGAAACACATTGATCCATATTTATCAAGGTTTTGCATCCCCCTTGCATTACGCAAGAAGGTGCAAGTGCAACGCAAACATAAGTGTGATTTATACAGCCACGTATGGTCACCTTTCATGGCCCTGCATGGCTTGATAAACCTAGAGTAACGCAAAGCCGTGCAAATCGTTGCCTCCAGATACTCTGCGGCAGGGATGCGTTCCATGAGTGGATAGTGGGTGTCTCCATGCATCCATCCATGGATGTCGATGCACTCCCAGATTTACCACTAGTGGTAGATATGGGAATGCATTAAAATGCTACGCCTCCCCAGGTGAAGTGCAACAAGGACAAATATCTTTAGTTGTCTAGTTCTCCTTGTTTTTTACTCCTTTTATGTGTGCTGCAGGAAAGAGGAAAATGCCTCTCAGAATTGTTTTTGTGCAGGTATGTCTGCCATCTGGATAAAAACAGAACTGCCTGCAACGCAGGCATCCTTGCAATATGACACAAGGGTGCTTGCATTGGTGCTAGGCAGGCAAAAGTGTGCCATCACTAGGAAAGGACTGGAGTGTGCCGTATAATGGCAATTATGGTGCATTCCTAACAGTTCTCTTACACACATCACAGCACAGGAAGGTGGCTTGTTGCAATGCGCCACATGAAAAAATGATAAGTCTGCCCAACGGTTCTCTTTTAAGTACTTCATACTATAGAAGTGAGAATGCTGTAAAGTGATATTTGCAAGGTATAGGTAACAATGTGCCATGCTTGTAGCCAGAATACTATGGTTTTGTCCTGTTAACCCCTTAAGGGCTGAGGCTTCTTCCACACCATCCTCACTTCAGTGCTGAGCTCTCCTTTTAATATGTGGGGCATCTTGCACCTAAACCTTTATACATATTTTCCATTTAGGGGGGAAAATCATGTGTGCCCTTTTTCCCCACATTTTGGGAATTGTAACGGTGCCCAAGGTTGTGGATTCCCTTCAGGGTACCTTGAAAGGAACCAAAATGTATAAAAAATGTGGTTTTTTTTCAGAAATGAGAAAAATGTGCTGGATAATAAATTGGGTTTCCTTTTCTAAAAAAGGCATTGACGAAAAGGCTAGCTCTGCTAAAATCACCCTCTTTCTAGCTTTCAGGCATTTACAGAATTGGAAGATAAATCATTTTTTACATCACAGTTTTTGCCTTTTTCTAAGTAATAGTGAAAATGTTCAATTTTTGTGTTGTCTTGTAGGCACCTAATGACTGCCTTCTCAGCTCCCAAATGTAGAATGTTTCTGTAGTCGATTCTCAATAAGATCAGAGCTGAGGACCCCTTAATTGGGAATTATTTCCTAAAACCATAACCTCTGTCTTCTCACCATTAAGCTTGAATGAGTTTGCACCCATCATTGAAGAGATCCTGCTCAAGCACAGGGTTATGGCTCCGGTGCTATTTCTCTGAGCAGATAACTAAACAAAAATGATCTGCATGTCGTCCGCATACAAGAAGAAAGTTAGACCACAGCTTTCTACCACTTCTGCATGAGGGCGCAAATATGTCTTAAACAGCATCCGACTTAAGGCTGAGCCCTGGGTGTTAGACCTTAGGGTGGTCACCCCTAACTTTTTGCCTGCCTCCCTCCACTTTTGAGATACTGTTTTTGCTGTTTTTTAGACTCTGCACACTTTACCATTTAACCAGTGCTAACGTGCATTTGCTCTTTCCCTTTAAATATGGTATCAATGGATCACACCCAATTGTGCAATTTAATTTACTTATAAGTACCTAGTGAAGTGCACTATATGTGCCCAGGGCCTGTAGATTGAAAGCTACCAGTGGGCCTGCAGCACTGATTGTGCCACCCACTTCAGTAGCCCCTTAACCTTGTCTCAGGCCTGCCATTGCAAGACCTGTGTGTGCAGTTTCACTGCCAATTCGACTTGGCATTTAAAAGTACTTGCCAAGCCTAAAACTCCAATTTTTCTACATATAAGTCACCCCTAATGTGTGCCCTAGGTAACCCCTAGGGCAAGGTGCTGTGTAGGTAAAAGGCAGGACATGTACCTGTGTAGTTTACATGTCCTTGTAGTGTAAAACTCCTAAATTCGTTTTTACACTACTGAGAGGCCTGCTCCCTTCATACGCTAACATTGGTGCTGCCCTCATACATTGTTTGAGTGGTAGCTGCTGATCTGAAAGGAGTAGGAAGGTCATCTGTAGTATGGACAGAATGGTAATACAAAATCCTGCTGACTGGTGAAGTTGGATTTAATATTACTGTTTTAGAAATGCCACTTTCAGAAAGTGAGCATTTCTCTGCACTTACATTTATCTGTGCCTTCCAATCCACATCTGGCTGGGTTTAGTTGACAGCTCCTTGTGCATTCACTTGGACACAACCCAAAAACAGGATACTCAGCCTATCTTGCATACATCTGCATTTTGAATGGGTCTTCCTGGGCTGGGAGGGTGGAGGGCCTGCTCTCACACAAAGGACTGCCACACCCCCTACTGGGACCCTGGAAGACAGGTTTTAACTGAAAGGGGACCTGGTGCACTTATAAGTCACTCTTTGAAGTCTCCCCCTCTTCAAAGGCACATTTGGGTCTAAAACAGGGCCTCTGCCCTACCACCTCAGACACTTCTTGGAGAAGAAACCTGAACCAGAACCTGCACCCTGACGAGAAGAACTGCCTGGCTGCCTAAAGGACTCACCTGTCTGCTTTCTGAAGAGGAGTTCTGCCTTGCTGTTGCCCTGCTGTCTTGCTGCTCTCTTGCTGTGCTGCAAAAGTGCTCTCCAAGGGCTTGGATAGAGCTTGCCTCTTGTTCCCTGAAGTCTCAGGACCAAAAAGACTTCTGTCCTGCAGCTGAAATCCCTGTGCGGCAAAAATTTGACACCCCGCCAGCCAAAAACAACGCACAGCCTGCTTGCGGAAAAAATTCACCGCATGCCGAATCCGGAACGACGCAGCCTGACTTTGCTACAGAAGATCGATGCAGTGCCAGTGATGACGCAGAAAAAGAAGGTCCGACATATATTCATACATATCGTGTAATCAAAACGTATAATGTAGTGTGATTTTAGTAAAGAAAATAATGTACAAGGGAAATTGTGCCCTCGGGGTAGTTCGCCATCATTGTAAACAAGCTTTATTAATCATTAAGTATTGAAAATGTAGTAATCCGTCATAATTGCAAATGTATGCCATGATTTCTTGTTTGAAAACTGTTTTGCTTAGCTTAAATTTAGTACAGGCTTTGGCCTAGTTGCCTGGTCTCAAATTCTAACTGCGTGGCTTTTTCCTTGAACTAATGAAACATATATTCTTGCTTGAAGTTGTATTTTTCCAGTAGAGCTGACTGATACACTTATCTCCAAGGTTTCGTACTAGGCCGGTTTCATCCCCTTTGATACAAGGTCAGTCTGCAGGTGCGGACAATGAAGGTACAGATAGTAAAATAATTGGCAACCCATGTTACAACTTGTGTTCCAAGGCTCCAAGGACAGTGTATGCATAAATGACTGCTAGTAAAAGACAATTTTCTTTGGACAGTTTGAAGCCAACCTATGAACCCTCCAATGGAAGACCCTGCAGAATTTGAAATGTTTCTTACTTAAACCCACTGGACAAAGAGAAGTCAGCCATTTTTCCTCGATGCCAGTTTGAAGCCAGATGCCAGACTCCATTTTGGACGACACCCTGATGGCCTTTTCTCTATCTGAGAGAAAGAGACTTTAAGGGGCATATTTATACTCCGTTTGCGCCGGAATTGCGTCATTTTTTTTTACGCAATTTCGACGCAAAACTAACTCCATATTTATACTTTGGCGTTAGACGCGTCTAGCGCCAAAGTCCATGGAGTTAGCGTCATTTTTTAGCGTGGACACCTACTTTGCGTTAATTATATGCAAGGTAGGCGTTCCCGTCTAAAAAATCGACTCCGAGGCATGTGCGTCGGATTTATACTCCCGGGCAAAAATCACGCCCGGGAGTGGGCGGGTCAAAAAAAATGACGTACGGCCGCTTTTGCGCCGTTTTTTAGTGCCTGCAAAAGGCAGGCGTTAAGGGACCTGTGGGCTCTGAAGGAGCCCAGAGGTGCCCTCCCATGCCCCCAGGGACCCCCCTGTCACCCTTGCCCACCCCAGGAGGACACCCAAGGCTGGAGGGACCCATCCCAGGGACATTAAGGTAAGTTCAGGTAAGTGTTTTACAAAAAAAAAAATTGTGGCATAGGGGGGCCTGATTTGTGCCCCCCTACATGCCACTATGCCCAATGACCATGCCCAGGGGACATAAGTCCCCTGGGCATGGCCATTGGGCAAGGGTGCATAACTCCTGTCTTTGCTAAGACAGGAGTCATTTCTATGGGGGTTGGGAGTGAAAAAAAAATGGCGCAAATCGGGTTGAGGCGAAAAAATTGCCTCAACCTGACTTGCCCCATTTCTTGACGCCCAAGTCCCATTTCCCCCTACGCCGGCGCTGCCTGGTGTACGTCATTTTTTTTAACGCACACCAAACGGCGACGCCGGCTAACGCCGGCTAACGTCATACAATAAATACGGCGCCCGCATGGCGCTTCAGAATGGCGTTAGCCGGCTCTAATTTTTTAGACGCAAAACTGCGTTAGAGCAGTTTTGCGTCAAAAAGTATAAATATGGGCCTAAGAATTCTCACCCTAGAGACTTTAACTCTGATTTGCCCCGTCTTGCCTATGCAGTAACTTTGCCCCATTCTCCTTGCCGCTGCAAGGAAGCTTGCCCTTAACTTTGCCCCTTTGAAACTTGCCCCATGCTGATCAACCGGTACCTGAAGGACGAAGACTTTTCTTGAATGCTGATTGTATTTGGTAATTATGAAAGGATAAATGTATTATGCATTGTGTTTTTCCTTTTAGGTACCAACTACTATTTTGATAGGGTCCTATCTAGAAGTTTTCCAAATTTGTATTGACTAAATTCGTTTTGCATGAAGCCCCACATGCCAATGCTAATTAGAGGTTAGTCGAGGTATTCATTCAATGTATCATGCTAAATTGAAATCTTGTTATGCTGACCAATGTATGAAATTAGTCAAATACAGTTAGTCATATTAGTGATTTGTATTGCCATAACTGAGTGTATCATTATCCAGATTTTGCGTAGATTGCGTTTCTTCCGCCGTTATGGACAGCCAGTAATGTTCATATACATATATCATTTGGTTTTGAGACTTATATACATCGTGTTAGCTTTGTTAATATAGGGAAATAAATTAACTAACTTTTAATAAACTGGTGTGGTTATTCATGACTGAAAGGTCATGGTGCGCCGAAATACCAACTGTTATTGATTTCTGATGTGCTATATTGATCTATTAATTGAGTATTGATTACCGATTACAATAGTTATTGATTATTGATCTGAGTGACTCGACTATTTTAGGATGAGGAGAGCCCGACTCGGTTAAAAGATTCACCGACCTCCAACGTGTCCAGGTACAGGTAATTTATAAGGGCTGGACGCGTTATCAGTAGATGGTAGCAGAGGATGGTTTAGCCCTTTGGGACCCCATCCGAACAATAGACAGAGTCAAGTTAGAATTTTCTTTGATAAAACAAGTTGGAGGGATGATGATGCCCTAAGTCCCCAATGACTTTCCCGGAATCTCGGAGCTTGCGAATGAGGAACATGGAGGTATGAGAATGGTTTCGGCGTTTCTAGTGATGGTATGAGTGAAGTTAGGGTTTTGCGCTTGCACAGCTTATTGCCGCAGACTAATTGAGAAGTTTGTGAGGATTTAGGGGGTTAAAAGATATTAGAGGAGTGTTACTCTAAAAGTGTGAGAGTAGGGAAGTCGCCGAACTTCACATGTGTGTAGCGCTTTGAGCAGAAAAAAATTGTCCACGTGGTTGTTGATGTTGAGACGGGCCCTGCGAGGTCAAGAGACTCCGGAGTATGTTGAAAAGTGTATGTGACACTTGTTTGATGTTGTGATCTGGTCAGGGTTAATAGGTTGATCCGGCGTGGTCAACAAGTCGGTATGAATGTTGCGGAGTGAAAGAAAACTTCGACTTTGAGATTTGACGAATTCTAAAGTGCACTAGAATAGTTCATTGATCAGTTGAGAGTAAAGTTTGCGGGTCAAATTTTGCTTGCGAAAGTGGGAAACCGAGAAAGATGGAATAACTGCTGAGGCTAGTGAAAAATCCCTAAGGTTTCTGAAGCGATTGTATTACCTTTCCTGTAGTAAACCAACAGATCTGTTTTATTCTTTTGGTTAAGGTTAAGTGCTCGCGTTATATTGCAGAAATTAGTTTATGAGTGAAGCCGAATGAAAAGAGGACAAGCCGCGGGACTTTGTCAGCCGCAGTGTGTGAGTGTGACGTCACTAGGAGCCGCGCTGGGATAGGTCGGTTGGTGAGAAGGGTCGCGCACGGATTGGACGCAGTCCGTGAAGCGCAATTGGAAGGGGAAAGGCAAGCGAAGAGTATTCCGGGAATTAAAGTCGCTTATTGATTACATATTTTAGAAAAACAAAAGACGGAAAGATGACATTTTTCAAAGCATTTAACAGTGCCATGAGGGGAGATGTTTATATTAAAGCAAATGTAGGAGAAGAAACACCGCCTGAGGGTACACCAGCTTACATTGTCATTGAAGAAAAGGGTGTAGCACCATGTCTTTGGTTAAAACAATGGTGCAAATTAACAGAGAAACATGGAAGTGTAGCGTTCCCTATCCACGGGTCGTTTAATCTAAGAGTTTTAGAAAATCTGAGATTTGCGCTATACGACATGAAAGTACCTCCAAGACCAGCACAGTTTGAGGCACTAGCAATTTGGGAGCTAATAGCTAGAAACCAACAACAAAATAAATTTGAGACAAGAATAAGAAAAGTAGAAAAGACACTAGCGGATGCTAGATGGGACAGCACACAAAAGGTTTGAAGATCAGACGTATTGCAGGGGATTAAATTGTTTCCAGCGATTACTGATGAAGTGGAGACGGAAGGAAGGAAAGCCACCTATAAGACAAACAGGAGTCAGTCCAGAGATAGAGAGAACAATAGAAACTCGAAAAGGGGAGACGAGTCAGATGATGAGGAGTTCATTATACAATTGCTGAATGATCGCCCGCCACCATACGTGGAAAGCGAAAAAGGCTCAAGCATTAGTACTGCCCCTCCAGAACCAATACAGGGTAATGTAACACCAAATTTGAGAATATCTCAGAGGCCGAGCAGCTCCGACATGCCTTTCTCACCACAAATACCACAGATTCAGAGAATATATCCAGACGTGCCGACATTGAAACCTGCTGATAACTATCAGCCACAGGTTCAAAGGCACTGTTGTGATGAGCATAACATGGGAATGACTTCTGATTCAATGGCGCAGGGAGGACAAAACCATCAGAGGCCGACATTGATTCAAGCTGAATCAACACAGTTCTCGATGCCCCAAAAGCATACACAAGAAGTGCGAGTAATAGAAAGCCAGTTAGGTATGCCAGCAATGATGAACCACAATGTGGGGATTAAAATGCCACAGAATTCGGGGAACAGACAGAATCCAGACGCAATATCTCTACCTATCACTGTAGGTCCACCAGTACCACTGTACATACAGGCAAATTCAAGCACAAGCGACCAAGGGTTAATGATACAGAATGGGACAGGGAGAAGATGCATAGAAACCACTCCAGAGACAACTCTGATAGCGGCACTGCCAAATGGATCTGGGTCCTTGTCGGAATTTAGTCTAATTCCAATTTGTGCTCCGTCAACCGTGGTAAGGTCACATCCACCACTATTAGTACCGTTAACCTCACAGACTGAAACATTACAGAAACCATCAGTGGCAGTTGATGTAACTGCTACACTGATGGGACTGAACGCGCAACAGTTAAAACAATGGTTCAACAGCCTGAACTCCCCACAGAGTGCATCTAGCGGGAAGGGAGAAGAATACCTGAATAAAATAAGGTTGGGTATGGAGGCAGATGAACTGGTAGAGGGAACAATGGGTTTGAACAGATTAGAATCATACACAGAGGAAGAACTATTATACCTGTGCCCTAGGATTACAAGAGAAGTAAGCAGCATACATAAGAAGTTACAAGAAATTGCAGACAGAAACGAGATCGATATAAGTAAGACTAAACACCTGAGCAGAAGTTACAGGTTAGACTTTGAGACAAAAGATTTTGAACACATGAGATCCGCAGGGATGAAAACACACCTTAAAGAGATACTGCAGAGTGCACAGGTCTGGAGATGTTTAGACAAGTGGGAAAGCAGGTGGGTTAAGAAAAAGGACAAAAAGAAAGAAAATACTCTAGAGCGGAATGAGAAAAAACAACAGAATGACGACCTGATAACTATGTTACCAATGAGAGAGACAGCAGGGGGAAAACTTGTACATGTACCATGGCACAGGTGCGATATTCAATCCTTTACGGATGACTTTCTCAAATTGAGAGAGAAGCCGATTGAATGGTATCAACAAACAGATAGATTTGTGAAACTCGCGAAGTGTCTCTGGGAAGACCTGAATACTTTGTTTGAAATTGTGGTTCCGGCGGATTTGTGGGAAGATTGTAAAAGGGCTGTAGGTTGGCCGACGAGTGAACCAGAGAGAGACAGGGACACAGGTGCGCCATCACCCACGGTAATGAGCTTATACCATAAGGTGATCGAGCACTTGAAAACCAAGGTTGCGTCGCAAAATGTGGATTGGCAGAGGATTGACAGAACAGCCCAAGAGGTTAAAGAGTCTATACATGCGTATTATGAGAGGTTGTTGAAAGCGTTTAAAAATTACAGTGGCACGGAAACGATTGAGGCAAAGGACATGCTCCATTTTGTGTTCAGGTTTGTGGAAGGGTTGAGACCCGAAATCAGCCAGATGATTAAAACGCATTTGATTTGTTGGCAGTCGAAGTCGATCGATGAAGTGTTGAATTATGCGAAATACTGCAGTGATGAGATTGAGACCAAACAGAAAAGATTGAAAGAAAAGGTGATGGTGATGCAGTTCAGAGCAGCTCAGACAGGTTTACGAGGTTTGCAAGGTTTTCAACAAAAGATGCCGCAGCAGCAGCAGCAGGGAAATGCTATGTTTCAGCCGCAGATGAGAGGCAGAGGCCGAGGAGGTTTTGTGAATAATGGTCCTGATTTGAATACCGTTATGATTCCAAATGATATACAGGCAATGAAGAAGGTGATGCCATGTCACACGTGCGGAATTGTCGGGCATTGGAAACGGGAGTGCCCAATGATGGTGCAGGAAGGTGTAGGTCAGCAAAACAATGATGTCAATGCATTCCAGACTATGAGAAGACCGAAACTGAGAGGTCCAAATTCAAATTTCCAAAACAATATAAACCAGCTGCAGGGTTTACAACCCATGCAACCGCAACAGGTGCAAATGCCCCGTGTGCAAATGGCACAATTGCAGCCAATGCAACAGCAGTTTCCTATGGTACCTAATCAGCAAATGCAAATACCCTTAGCACCAATGAATCAGCAGCAAGCAATGCTTCCTCAACAGGTCACGGGTCAGGGAATGAGTCAAAATGACACAGTACACCAGTTCCCGTTACACAGTGAGAATGGAATAAACGATGTATGGGAAAGTGAAAGTTCAGATGAGGAGGGAAATTGTGTGCTTGCAGCATCTTTGGAAGTTGATCAAAAGGGTCCGTATGTGGAGGGAAGAGTTATGGGTCATCGCGTTTCATTCTTGGTTGACACAGGAGCTACACGTTCCAATGTTAGGAGCATTGAAGTACCAAATTTGCCACTTTCAGCGAGAACAGTTCAAGTAGTGGGAGTAGCAAATAGGTACCTGACGAACCCAATCACAGATCCAGTACAAGTCAGAATTGGCAACTACCAAGGGTCACATAAATTTGTGGTGTGTGACTCAAGCCCAATATCACTGTTAGGGAGAGACCTACTGTGCAAATTGGGATGTTCAATTATGTGTTCGAACGATGGAATTAAAATTCAGACGAGCAGTAATGGGGAAGAAGAGGACAGTGTAGGAGGGGACGAAGTGGAAACTGTCGATGAAGAGTATCCCCTGATTACCCTTTACCCAATGATCACTGAAGCAGATATTCCTGCTGAGTTACAGGAAACAGTTGGAAAAGAAGTGTGGGATATGACAGGGAAAGAGGTGGGATTGGTGAAAGGAGTGGAACCAGTGAAAGTGACCGTAAAACCCAATGTAACCTTTCCCCAGACCCCACAGTACCATATGGCACAAGACACCCTCATGAAAGTCGCCCAACTCATTGATGAGTTTGTAAAACAGGGAGTACTGAAAGAGGTGTTAAGCAGTCCATGTAATTCACCAATCATGGGACTAATAAAACCAAGTGGAAAGGTCCGAATTGTTCAGGATTTGAGGAAAATAAATGACATAATAATCAAATGTTGTCCTGTAGTACCAAATCCAGCTGTGATAATGTTTCAAGTTCTCTGTGACGCTGAATGGTTCTCTGTTATTGACTTATCACAAGCATTCTTTTCTGTGCCCCTACATGAGGACAGACAGTTTCTCTTTTGTTTCAAATTCCTAGACAGAGTTTACAGTTGGTGTCGAATTCCTCAAGGGTTTTCGGAGTCACCGTCAATTTTCAATCAGATTCTAAAGAAAGATTTGGAAGCACTGGAGTTACCATTCGAGTCAACCCTAGTACAGTACATTGACGATTTACTGATTGCATCTAAGACAGAAAGTGACTGCACAGCCGACACCATTGCCCTATTGAACCATTTGGGAAGGAATGGACACATGGGTGGTCATTCTGACCTCGGCGGTAAAAGGCGCCTACCGCCGGTCAGAAATCCTCCATAATCCCGCCGCGGTCGCGGAAACCCGCCACGGTCATTCTGACCCGCAGAAGGCAAACCTCCGAAAATCCGACCGCCACAACAGACCGCCAGACCAGCGGTCGGCGGAAAGGTGGAGGTGACCAAACCTCCACCGCCACGCCAACAGAAATACGCCCATGCCATTACGACCCACGAATCCACGCGGCGGTCATTCAAACGCGGTATTCCATTGGCGGGACACACCGGCGCGGTCAGAATACACACAAACGAACAAAACTCACCCACATTGGACGATTTGAATCCCACACACCTGATACACATACACACACCACTCCCACACACACAATACAATATAAAACACCCACCCACATCACCCACAAACCCCTACGCTTAAAAATTCGTAAAGAAGACAAGAGCGAGACACCAGCATCCAAAACATAACAGCCACAGCCACTCAACACCATCACCCACACACTATCCACACACAAAACAACACACACCACCACACTCAACTCACTTAAATACACATACTCCACCCCACACATCATACACACCACCCCATGGCACCCCAAAGACAACCCCGCTTCACAGACGAAGAACTCAGGGTTATGGTGGAGGAAATCGTTCGGGTAGAGCCCCAGCTGTTCGGCACACAGATACAATACACCAGCATTGCCCGGAGGACGGAGCTATGGCAGAGGATTGTCGACAGGGTGAACGCAGTGGGACAGCACCCCAGAAATCGGGAAGACATCAGGAAGCGATGGAACGACCTACGGGGGAAGGTGCGTTCCATGGTATCCAGGCACAACATCGCCGTGCAGAAGACTGGCGGAGGACCCCCACCTCAACCCCCACAATTCACATCATGGGAGGAGGAAGTCTTGAACATCCTGCATCCTGACGGCCTCGCAGGAGTCGGCGGAGGAATGGATACTGGTAAGTTGAAGCTTCAATACTGCTTCCCCCCCACCTGCATGCCAAATCAGACCCCAACCCTCACCCCCATCCTCGAACCCCACCCTCACCCCCACCCCCATCCTCACCCCCACCCTCACCCCCACCACCATCCTCACCCCCACCACCATCCTCACCCCCACCCCCAGCACACCTATTCCCCGCCAATGTCTCACCATCACAACCCACACATCCCAAAACCTAGGCCTGCATGCGTCCACTAAGCATGGACACCCATCACCAAAGCATGCCCAATGCATATACACATCCCCCCCACAAGCCACCCTCACCAAAGCCCCCACACACGAATGCCAGCACTTGGGGACACGGGAACCCACAGATACACCCATATGCCACACATTGAAACTATAACCATACCTCTATACCCCTGCAGGACCCGACCGTCAACACACCGCGGCGGAGGGGCCAGAATTATCCACACCCCCCACCCAAGAGGCCGTCAGCGATGACAGCAGCTCTGTCGATCTGGACACCGATGACCAGCCCGGACCATCGGGGACCTCTGGACAGTCGGTTCCCCTCACACAGGCACAGGCCACTATAGACCCTAACCCTCTGGGAACACCAGCACAGCTCCCACCCAGCGGGCCCATGCCTCTGTCTCCAGGGCGCGTCAATCTGCGGTGTGTCTACCACTACAGGGCACCCAGGATAACCCACCACCCCAACAACAACAGGGACCTGGGGGCAGTGGTAGTGGGCACACCGGCCAGGGGGCAGAGGCCCAGGGAAACAGGGCAACTCGGCGGGCAGCTGTGCGACAGGGGGGGGAGGAGAGGCCCAGGGAACCCACTCTCCACGAGGTCCTCACCACCATCATGGGAGCATACAACCGCTCCCAGGAGACGATGGCGACGGTACTGGCCCGGTTCCAGGAGATCCAGGTGCTGCAGGAGGAACACTATCGGGGGTACAGGGAGGACATCAGATCCATCAACACCACCCTGGTTACCATGGTAGGGCTGCTGCAGGACCTCGTAAACAGCAGGGCGGACACTGAACAACACCCAAGGGCCCCTGCCACTAGCCTGGACCAAGAACAGCCATCCACCTCCGCCGGCGCTAGTGGACAGGAGGCCCCCGCACAGCAGCAGCCCACCAGACCCCCACCTCCTGCAGGAGAAGAACCACCCCGCAAGAGGGCCCTGAGATCTCGCAAGAAGACAGAGTAGGATGTCAAGACCCCCGCCAGCAAAGGATACCACCTGATGTCATCCCACTGTCCCACATTGTCACCCTGTCCATCCTTGAACTGCCCATGCTCCATCTCTCCACAGGCCTCTGGACAATGCACCTGTGTGACTGTTACTCTGGACTCTGCCATGGACATTCCTTCACCATAGCCCCCACCCACTTGAAACCACCCATCCCATTTTGAGCACTTCAATAAACACCTATTTTGCACCAAAATATCAGGAGTCTGGCTGTGATTTCAATAGATTGTAATTGACATGACAGTGCAAATATGTCCTTGTACATGGTGAAGGCAACAAACAGCTGCCACAAAGCTGTAGTCCATGGGGAAACGAAGCACAGGACTCGTAGTGGGGACCCCAGATCTGAAATATGGAGGGAAAAGCCAAAACTCAGTCATCATACACTGGGGCAAATAGACAGGCAGCAGAGATGCTGCAGAGTAGTTAACATTTACTAAATTATCTTTGAAATGTTACCTGTGTCCTATTGGAAGTACTGTTCAATGATTCTGTCCCTGTTGTCTGTTTCAGCCCCGTCGTCTTCCTCCTCGTCACTCTCCTCAGGTTCCACCGCTGCCACAACACCACCGTCTCGACCATCCTCCTGCAGGAAAGGCACCTGGCGGCGCAAAGCCAGGTTGTGAAGCATGCAGCAGGCCACGATGATGTGACACTCCTTCTTAGGTGAGTACATTAGGGATCCACCGGTCATATGCAGGCACCTAAACCTGGCCTTTAGGAGGCCAAAGGTGCGTTCGATCACCCTCCTAGTACGCCCATGGGCCTCATTGTACCGTTCCTCTGCCCTGGTCCGGGGATTCCTTACTGGGGTCAGTAGCCACGACAGGTTGGGGTACCCAGAGTCCCCCACTAGCCATACACGGTGTCTCTGTAGCTGTTCCATCACGTAAGGGATGCTGCTATTCCTGAGGATGTAGGCGTCATGCACTGACCCTGGGAATTTGGCATTTACATGCGAGATGTACTGGTCAGCCAAACACACCACCTGGATGTTCATTGAATGGTAACTTTTTCTGTTCCTGTACACCTGCTCCCTGTCTCTTGGGGAAACCAAAGCCACATGGGTCCCATCAATGGCACCAATTACGTTGGGAATATGTCCAAGGGCGTAGAAATCACCCTTCACTGTAGCCAATTCGCCCACCTCAGGGAAAATGATGTAGTTCCTCACGGATTTCATCAGGGCAGACAACACTCTGGATAACACCTTCGAAAACATGGGCTGAGACATCCCGGAAGCAATTCCCACGGTTGTCTGAAATGACCCACTTGCCAAGAAATGTAGTACTGACATGACCTGCACCAGAGGGGGAATCCCTGTGGGTTGGCGGATGGGGGACATCAGGTCGGGCTCCAGCTGGGCACACAGTTCATGGATAGTGGCACGGTTAAGACGGTAGGTCAGGATAATGTGGCGTTCTTCCATTGTCGACAGGTCCACCAGCGGTCGGTACACGGGAGGATTCATCCGTCTCCTCGCCCAACCCAGCGGACGGTGCCTAGGAAGGACAACATGGAGCACACAGTCAGGCAACCCACAGGTACGTACTCACAGCTAGCACAGTATACGATTCTCTATGCAGTGAATGGCGTGTCTGAGTGGCTATGCAAGGCCTAGGCCTGTGTGACGCAGTTGAAATTGAGCCATGTGGGCCCTGGAAATGGCGGCTGCCTGACCTGTGAAGTGTGACAATGGGATGTGAGGTCAATGCGCTGGCGTGGCACACCGCGGCGGGCGGCGGGCGAAGACCGCGGCGCGAAGCCGCATTGGTTAACATTGAAGCCTATGGGTTTCAGGAGCCAATGGCGAAGGGCGCCGGCGGTGGCGGGACGCACCGCCGCGGTACGCACCGCCGCGGACGTGACCGCCATTTTCTATCTACTTATCCACTTGCGACTTGAACTTTCACAGGAGAGGACCTATACTGCAAGTGTTGCTGTGACCTCGGTCTGGAAGGGACAATGGCTGCTGCGACTGGGGAAAGGGCCCCTGCCTTCACTGGAGAGGAGTTGGAGAAACTTGTGGATGGGGTCCTCCCCCAGTATGCGCTACTCTACGGTCCTCCAGACCAACAAGTGAGTTTAATTCAATATGGATTTGGGGCCACTGGCTGGCTTGGGGGCCTGGCGGGGATGGGGGGCATGTTGGGGCTGGCGGGGGGCCTGGCGGGGATGGGGGGCATGTTGGGCCTGGCGGGGGGCCTGGCGGGGATGGGGGGCATGTTGGGCATGGCGGGGGGCCTGGCGGGGTGCCTGGCGGGGATGGGGGGCATGTTGGGGCTGGCGGGGGGCCTGGCGGGGATGGGGGGCATGTTGGGCCTGGCGGGGGGCCTGGCGGGGATGGGGGGCATGTTGGGCATGGCGGGGGGCCTGGCGGGGATGGGGGGCATGTTGGGCATGGCGGGGGGCCTGGCGGGGATGGGGGGCATGTTGGGCATGGCGGGGGGCCTGGCGGGGATGGGGGGCATGTTGGGCCTGGCGGGGGGCCTGGCGGGGATGGGGGGCATGTTGGGCATGGCGGGGGGCCTGGCGGGGGGCCTGGCGGGGATGGGGGGCATGTTGGGGCTGGCGGGGGGCCTGGCGGGGATGGGGGGCATGTTGGGCCTGGCGGGGGGCCTGGCGGGGATGGGGGGCATGTTGGGCATGGCGGGGGGCCTGGCGGGGGGCCTGGCGGGGATGGGGGGCATGTTGGGGCTGGCGGGGGGCCTGGCGGGGATGGGGGGCATGTTGGGCCTGGCGGGGGGCCTGGCGGGGATGGGGGGCATGTTGGGCATGGCGGGGGGCCTGGCGGGGGGCCTGGCGGGGATGGGGGGCATGTTGGGCATGGCGGGGGGCCTGGCGGGGGGCCTGGCGGGGATGGGGGGCATGTTGGGGCTGGCGGGGGGCCTGGCGGGGATGGGGGGCATGTTGGGCCTGGCGGGGGGCCTGGCGGGGATGGGGGGCATGTTGGGCATGGCGGGGGGCCTGGCGGGGGGCCTGGCGGGGATGGGGGGCATGTTGGGCATGGCGGGGGGCCTGGTGGGGATGGGGGGCATGTTGGGCATGGCGGGGGGCATGGCGGGGGGCCTGGCGGGGATGGGGGGCATGTTGGGCATGGCGGGGGGCCTGGCGGGGGGCCTGGCGGGGATGGGGGGCGTTGGGCCACTGGAAAGGAAAATGCTGAGTAATTTGAACGTGGTATTTCTCCCTCCCTGTACGTGTCACATAGGTCCGCGCCCATGAGAAGATCGGGATTTGGCGTGCCATCGCCAAGGAAGTCCGGGCCCTGGGGGTCCACCATCGACGGGGCACCCACTGCCGCAAGAGGTGGGAGGACATCCACCACGGGACCAAGAAGACCGCCGAGTCTCTGCTGGGGATGGCCTCCCAACGTAGGCGGGGTGCCTGCCGTCAACTGAGCCCCCTGATGTTCCGGATCCTGGCGGTGGCCTACCCTGATTTGGATGGGCGCGTGAGGGCAGCACAGCAGACACAAGGGGGTGAGTACAAGCATTATCTACTCTGTTGTCGCGCAGTGGAGGTGTCTGGGTGGGGGAGGAGGGCTGGGGGTCCCCCTAGGCCAGGGCGATATCTGTAGGCTGGGCACCCCCGTAAGCCCCTGTGTCCCCAGCCACCACCCTCAGTAGTTTGTCAGTACAGCCATCCCTGGGCCGTGTCATCCATGGGTGCAGTTGTCAACTCTAGGCGTGTTGGGCATGTTCCACGGAATGCGTAGCGTACCCCAAGTGCGCAACTTAGTGCAGGGGGCATCTGTGTCTGTCATGTCCGCTAACTGTACCGGAGATCCATGTACTCAATATCCCTTTATTTCTCTCTCCCCCCCCCCTTTTTGTTTGTCTTTCTGTGCTTGTGTGCATCAGCATCATCAGGCGGAGGAGAAGTGGCATCGGGGCAGGAGGGAGCTGCATCTCACATGGCCCAGGAGGGCCATGCCACAGAGTCAGACTGGACCAGTGAGACGGAGGGCGAGGGGAGCTCCACGACGGGGACGACTGGAGCCTGCAGCGACACGGACACGTCCTCGGAAGGGGGATCCCTTGCGGGGGTGGCACCATCCGTGCCCCCGCCATTACAGGTACAGCCGCCACCCAGCGCACCATCTCCGCCCTCCCAGCAGCCCCTCCGCGTTCGCCCCGTGCCCGCTCTGCCAGGAAGCCGGGCATCTCCTTCGTCCCAGGCACCTCAGGCCCTGCCCCTGTTACCCCCGCTGCCCTCAGTGAGGAGGTCATTGACCTCCTCCGAACGCTCATTGTTGGGCAGACTACCCTTTTGAATGCCATCCAGGGGGTGGAGAGGGAGGTTCATCGCAGCAATGCGTACCTGGAGGGCATTCATTCGGGTCAGGCTGCCCATCAGCGATCGTTCCAGGCTCTGGCCTCAGCACTGACGGCAGCCATTGTCCCTGTCTCCTGCCTGCCTCTACTAACTCCCTCCTCCCAGTCTCCTGTTCCTCTGCCTGTCCCACCCACACCATCAGACCAGCCTGCACACACCTCAACACCCAAGAGAAGCTCATCCAAACATAAGCACCACAGATCACGCAGACATTCACACACGCAACATTCCGATGCAGACATGCCAACAGTCACTACCACCTCTGTGACCCCCACCTCCTCGTCTCCCTCCTCCCTCCCTGTGACGTCTACACTCACACCTCCATTCACCTCACCATCAGCCAGTGTTTCCATCACCAGCACACCCTCCACTCCAGTCCGCACACGTGCAGTCACCACCCCCACTGCCATTTACACGTCCCCTGTGTCCTCTCCCACTGTGTCTGTCACCCCCTCTTCCACACCACACAAACGCAGCCACCCACCCACCCAACAGCCATCCACCTCACGACAGCCTATCCCTCCTGCACCTGCACCCAAAGACAGCAAACGTGACTCACCTACAACCACATCCTCTCCCTCCACTCCCATTCCCACTGTACCTACCACTCTCCATTGTCCCAAGAAGCTCTTCCTCGCCACTACTAACTTCTTTCCTGACCCTGAGCCCCCCCCTCCTTCTCGTCGGGGTAAGAAGAGCACCTCAGCCACCACCAGCCCTGCAGCCCCCTTGACAAGGGTGCAGGGGTATTGGAGCCCGCCAGCCCGCATGTCTGGATCTTCGCCCAGCAGCAAGGGGACAGCCAGCCCACCCCCTGGGAAGAGGAGCAGAAGGCGGAAGGGGCGCCGCAGGAGCCCGCCTTCTACATCCCCCCCGGACACCACCCAGAGACAGTCACCAGCCACAGCTCCAAAGGGAGGAAAGGGCCACAGGCCGACGACTAAGGAGGGCAAGGGCAGCAAGTTGGAGAGGTCAGGCAGCAGGCCTGCTGCCCAGGAGGAGCCCACAACCCCCATAGCCGCTGCCCCGGGAGGAACCGGCACAGCTGCCCCGGGAGAGCCCGCCAGCCCCATAGCCGCTGCCCAGGGAGGACCCAGCCCAGCTGGCCAGGAGGGCCCCACCACCCACAGCCCAGGTGGGCAGTGAAGGAGCACCATCCCCGCTGCCCAGGAGGGCACCACCAGGCATTTAGCAGTTGGCCATAGACCGTCCGCCGTCTCAAGAACCGCTGAACTGGGCCCTTCAAGGCAAGAACCGCTGAACTGGGCCCCGCCGTCTCAAGAACCGCTGAACTGGGCCCTTCAAGGCAAGAACCACTGAACTGGGCCCTTCAAGGCAAGAACCGCTGAACTGGGCCCCGCCGTCTCAAGAACCGCTGAACTGGGCCCTTCAAGGCAAGAACCGCTGAACTGGGCCCTTCAAGGCAAGAACCGCTGAACTGGGCCCCGCCGTCTCAAGAACCGCTGAACTGGGCCCCGCCGTCTCAAGAACCGCTGAACTGGGCCCCGCCGTCTCAAGAACCGCTGAACTGGGCCCCGCCGTCTCAAGAACCGCTGAACTGGGCCCTTCAAGGCAAGAACCGCTGAACTGGGCCCTTCAAGGCAAGAACCGCTGAACTGGGCCCTTCAAGGCAAGAAGCGCTGAACTGGGCCCCGCCGTCTCAAGAACCGCTGAACTGGGCCCCGCCGTCTCAAGAACCGCTGAACTGGGCCCTTCAAGGCAAGAAGCGCTGAACTGGGCCCCGCCGTCTCAAGAACCGCTGAACTGGGCCCCGCCGTCTCAAGAACCGCTGAACTGGGCCCCGCCGTCTCAAGAACCGCTGAACTGGGCCCCGCCGTCTCAAGAACCGCTGAACTGGGCCCTTCAAGGCAAGAACCGCTGAACTGGGCCCTTCAAGGCAAGAACCGCTGAACTGGGCCCTTCAAGGCAAGAAGCGCTGAACTGGGCCCCGCTGTCTCAAGAACCGCTGAACTGGGCCCTTCAAGGCAAGAACCGCTGAACTGGGCCCTTCAAGGCAAGAACCGCTGAACTGGGCCCCGCCGTCTCAAGAACCGCTGAACTGGGCCCTTCAAGGCAAGAACCGCTGAACTGGGCCCTTCAGGGCAAGAACCGCTGGCCCTTTGGCAGACGTGGCAGGGCAGGATCTATCTCGGGCAGGGCTGCAGGATGTCCTCTGGCCAACTTGCCTCCTCCAGTGGCAGTGGGGTCTGTTATGGACTGTATGGACTGTGGCTTTGCTCTCCCCAGGATGGCCCAGTGGGCAGGCCACCCACTGTATGGACTGTATGGACTGTGGCTTTGCTCTCCCCAGGATGGCCCAGTGGGCAGGCCACCCACTGTATGGACTGTATGGACTGTGGCTTTGCTCTCCCCAGGATGGCCCAGTGGGCAGGCCACCCACTGTATGGACTGTATGGACTGTGGCTTTGCTCTCCCCAGGATGGCCCAGTGGTCATGGAGTCCCCTCGTGGATCTGGCGTCGTGTACTCAAGTGGCTGAGGTGCCCCCCCTTCCCTTCCCCCTGAGGTGCCTGTCCTATTTTCTTTCTGATGCCCCTGCAGTGTTCTCTCCGTGGAGTTCTTGTCGTGGGACTGGGCCTTGCCCCTTTGCACAGGACCCCTGTGATCCACGGACAGTGGTTGGACTACATTTAGTAGCTGTATCTATTTTGTACATAGTTTATTTATTTATTGGGATTAATGGCGTACATATTTCAATATATCTGCCCGTTTATGATCTCTTCTTTTGGTCTTTGCATTATTTCGGAGGGGGGTGGTTTGTGGGTTGTGACAGTGATCTGTGGGAATGCATTGATGTGTGTGTTGTAGTGGGTGTGGGTGGGTGGGTGTGTGCCGGTAATCTTTTCCCTCCCCTGTGTCGTAGGTGCAGTACTCACCGATGTCTTCCGCGCCGCCGGGCGTGCTCCTGGTATATGAGGAGGAATAGGAGTGCGGGGATGACCTGTAACTCTGGCTCCATACTGCCGGAATCTCGCGTGGAGTGCGTAGAGGTGAGCGTTTTCCCGTTCGTAGTCTGTTTCCGCCGTGTTCTTATCGGCGGTGCTCCCGCCCCGGAAAAGGTGGCAGATTGGTGGGTCGTAATAGGGTGGGCGGTACTTTGTCTGCCGCCGGGCTGTTGGCGGGAACCGCCGCGCTGTTTGTTTGTACCGCTGTGGCGGTCGGAGTGTTAAGTTGGCGGGCTGTGTTGGCGGTTCCCGCCAGGGTCAGAATTGCATATTTTAGACCGCCGGCCTGTTGGCGGCTTGGCCGCCGCTTTATCACCGACCGCCAGGGTCAGAATGAGGGCCATGGTGTCTCCTTCAAAATTACAATTCTGAAAGTGAAATATTTGGGTCACCAAATAGAGAAAGGGTCACAAAGAATTATGAAGGAAAGAATAACAAGTGTACTTCAAATGAGTCCCCCAAAGACGAAGAGGGATGTGAGGAAGTTTTTGGGAATGGTGAGCTACTGTCGCCAATGGATTCCCAACTTCTCAACTCTAGCAAAACCTTTACTGAAACTGACCCAGAAGGATGCATTGGATGAAATTGAGCTGAAAGGAGATGAGATGGATGCTTTTATTGAATTGAAAGAATGCATGTGAATGGCTCCAGCTTTAGGTATGCCTGACTACACAAAGCCTTTCACATTGTTTTGCCATGAACGTGATGCATGTTCCTTGTCTGTCTTGACCCAAGCCCATGGCGGCGTAAACAGACCAGTAGCATATTTTTCCGCTACTTTGGATCTGGTCGCAGCAGCACTGCCAGGGTGCTTGCGTGCCGTAGCCGCAGTTGGTATCAGCCTCACTCAGAGTGAAGGAATAGTGATGGGACACCCTTTAACAGTCATGGTCCCTCACTCAGTCGAGAAACTTTTGACACGTTCTCGAACATAACACATGACTGGTGCTAGACTCACAAGGTATGAAACAATAATTCAGGGATCACCTAATGTGCAGCTGAAAAGGTGCACTACGTTGAACCCAGCAACCTTGTTTCCCAGTGAAAATGCCGAAATTGAGAACGCCGAAGACATCGAGCACGACTGTCTTCAGGTGACTGAATTTTGCACCAAACCAAGACCTGATATCAAAGATACCCGATTGGAAGAAAATGATCAAATTATTTTTGTTGATGGTTCATGTTTAAGAGATGCACTGGGTATATTGAAAGCAGGGTACTCTGTATGTACGGTAACAGGTGTTTTGGAAGCATCTTGGCTTCAAGGAGTTTACTCTGCACAGGTAGCAGAATTGGTAGCCCATACTAGAGCTTGCCAACTCTCTGCATTAATGAAAGTTACCATTTACACTGACAGCCAGTACGGGTTTGGAATAGTGCATGATTTCGGACAATTGTGGTCACAGAGAGGCTTCATGACCTCTTCAGGATCATCAGTGAAAAATGGTGAAAGAATAAGAGAATTGTTACATGCCATCCAACTACCAGGAGAAGTAGCAGTGGTAAAATGCAGTGCACACTCGAAGGGACAAGACTATGGGGGTCATTCCGACCCCGGCGGGCGGCGGGCACTGCCCGCCGGGTGGAGACCGCCAAAAGACTGCACCGCGGTCAAATGACCGCAGCGGTCATTCTGACTTTCCCGCTGGGCCGGCGGGCGACCGCCAAAAGGCCGCCCGCCGGCCCAGCGGGAAAGACCCAGCAAAGATGAAGCCGGCTCCAAATGGAGCCGGCGGATTTGCTGAGGTGCGACGGGTGCAGTGGCACCCGTCACGATTTTCAGTGTCTGCCAAGCAGACACTGAAAATCTTGCTGGGGCCCTGTTAGGGGGCCCCTGCACTGCCCATGCCAGTGCAGGGGCCCCCAGGGGCCCCACGACACCCGTTCCCGCCAGCCTCAGCTGGCGGGAAGGGGGTCGGAATCCCCATGGCGGCGCTGCTTGCAGCGCCGCCATGGAGGATTCCTTTGGCCAGGGGAAAACCGGCGGGAAACCGCCAGTTTCCCTTTTCTGACCGCGGCTTTACCGCCGCGGTCAGAATTGGCCAGGAAGCACCGCCAGCCTGTTGGCGGTGCTTCCGTGGTCATTGGCCCTGGCGGTCAATGACCGCCAGGGTCAGAATGACCCCCTATGTTTCTCTGGGAAATGGATATGCGGATCAAGTCGCAAGGTTTTGCGCATTGAACTGTATATTGCTTAGGGATGAATGGAATTTGATAAGTGAACCAGAACTCGAACCAAGCGAAATCTTTGCTCTAAAGGTGGTAGATACGATGGACGAATTGAAATCCTTACAGAATGATGTCAGTGAGGATGAGAAACTCTCGTGGACCAAATCACAATGTGTAAAGAGACTAGATGAATTATGGGTTTCAAGTGAAGGGAAATTCGTTCTTCCAAACAGCCTTTTGACACAGATAGCCAGATTTTACCATGGACAAGCTTGGGAGGGATGCCATGATTAGATTGTTTAAAACTGATTGGTTTAACCCCAAATTCCGTCAAGTTGCTGAAGCAGTTTGCCACCGTTGCATCATTTGCCAACAGATGAACGCAGGGAAGGGAACCGTAGTAAATTTGAGCCACATTGGAAGAGCAGGGGGTCCCTTCAGCAGGATGCAAATGGTCTTCATTGAGATGCCTGTGCATGGAGGCTTGAAGTATGTGTTGGTGGTTGTGTGCATTTTTAGTCACTGGATCGAAGCATACCCTACACGCAGGAATGACAGTCTCACAGTTGCAAAACTACTCTTGAGAGAGCTAATACCACGTTTTGGATTCCCGATCTCTTTAGAATCAGATAGGGGAAGTCACTTCAATAATGAAGTAATAAAATTGCTTTGTGCAGCACTGAACATTGAGCAAAAGCTGCATTGTAGCTACCGCCCTGAAGCATCAGGTCTAGTGGAGCAAATGAATGGCACATTGAAATCAAGAATGGCAAAAATATGCGCATCAACAAACTTGAAATGGCCTGACGCATTGCCTTTGGTACTAATGTCAATGAGAAACACCCCTGACAAAAAGACTGGACTGTCCCCACACGAGATTCTCATGGGCAGAGCTATGAGACTTCCAGCAGTTCCTGCAAATGCGCTTTTGAATATTACAGATGATATGGTGTTAGACTACTGTAAAGGTCTAGCTGATGTGGTTCGCTCTTTCTCTCACCAGGTGGAGGCAACCACCTTGCCACCGATCCAGGGTCCAGGACACGCCCTGAAAGCAGGTGACTGGGTTGTGATAAAGAAGCACGTGAGGAAGTCGTGTTTGGAACCCCGTTGGAAAGGACCTTTTCAAGTGATTTTGACAACTACCACCGCTGTGAAGTGTGCGGGAGTTCCCAACTGGATTCACGCCAGTCACACAAAGAGGGTATTGTGTCCCACAGATGAGGAAGTTGAAGCGCTGAAGTTACCAGTACCTGATAACAAAGTGCCAAGCGCTGAGACAGAGCGAAAAAGAACTAGAAGCGAACAGGCAGAAATAGAGGAGGGACAAATATTCTCTGAGGACGAAGCAACTGATTCACTTGGGGAAGACCAAGGAGGAGACTCAGAAAGCGACGAAGCAGCTGAAGGTAACAAAGAGCCTGAAGCAGCTGAAAGTGACAAAGAGCCTGAAGAAAGTAACGGAAGCAAAGGGCTTGAAACAGGTGAAGAAGCAGGAGAGCCTGATCAGAGGTGGGCTTTCCCAGAAGCAGACGATACAGGAAAAGAAAAGGAAAACCTGATTGACTCCCCAGAAGGAGGGGACAAGGCAGAACAGAACGAAACTGCTCAAACTCCTTCAGAAGAGATTGCAGGTCCATCAAGTGGACACAGTGCAAAAAGAAGACAAAGCATATCGCCAGTAAAATTAAGAATTAGAGAAACGTTGAGCGACAGTGAAGGGCCAAGAGTGAAAGAGAAAAGAAAGGAAGTGTCTGATGCAATAGCAGCACCAAGCGAAGAGAAAGACTTGGCCAAGGAAGAAAGTAACAGCGAGAAAGAATCAAAGAGAGATGCAAAATTGAAAAGAAAAAGGATACCGAGCAGAAGCTATTCCGGTCCGGAGTGGGCATACTTAGCCAATAACGATTGGTCAGACGAATTCGTATCCCTCAGTCTCGAGAACGAAGAGGCAGAACTTCATTTTGGCACATGAGAAATAAAACTTCATGAACTTTACTGATTAAAGACATTGATCACCTGATTGACTTTTCAACCGGCTAAGACATTGCTAACTTGATTGACTTTGAAACAGATTTTGAGACAACACTGCTAACCGATAAGAGACCAAAGCTGCTAAAGAAGACTGTGTGAACATTGAACTCGTTCAGCTTTGTAAATACCTGCAAATACGCTTTGATAAAGTGTCTTCAACTTTCTGATTCTATACAGATCATGACTAGCTTCACTACACAGGGGCGTAAGATGAAGTGTTGTAAATACATGTGTATCGGTCTAATAACCGCATGAGTACTAATCATTGTAGCAATAGTTCTTGGAATGCATGGTAAGAATGAGAATGAGACGAATGATGTTCCTACTTCTAAACCTATTATCGTTACTGAACTAACAGCTCTGAAGAGACTCGAGCAAGACGAGAGACACTTGCATGATAAGAAGGAACTTTCATCTAACGTTTTCTATCGCTTGCTGAGTGAGTATGTTGAGACCATGGATGCGAAAGATTGTTATGTGTGTACACAAATACCTACCTCAGTAGTGGAAGGGGTGACGTATCACAGCATGCCTCTTACGTATGGAATTACATGTAGTATAATAGCTTCCAGATTTTATGGTCAAACGTACATTCATTATTTTTACACTAATTATGATGTTACTTTTGCATATGTCCCCATAATAGGGCACCTGAGTAAAATAGCTAGAGATTATTATGCCAAATTAATGAGGGAATTCTTCGAACCGATGTCACCTTTTCACACAGCTCACGCACATAGAGAGAACCTTACATGCTTGCTTTCACCAGTAGAAATACATTTCTTAGACCGCACTGATGATAGGAGGAAAGAAATGAAGGAGGAATTAGAAAGGGAATTACACAAAAGAACATCTGTAGATAATTATGCTTTTGCCGCAATAAAGACACAAGGAAAAATAGCTTTAGATACATTGCACATAGGGAAATTTTGTATATATAGAGCTGAATCATATTATGACACAGTTTTTGTGGGAACGAGTGAATGCAAACATACGTATGCATTTAAACCTAAGTGGACGTTCATGCTGAATGGACAAGACCCAGTTATTCCTGGAATATATTATATTTGTGGACTCAACGCCTATTATCGTCTTCCTAAAGGGTGGTATGGGAGGTGTTATTTGGGAATAGTGTTCCCAAAGATTTACCAACTAGACGACTTAAAGAAATTTCCAAAGCTGTCTGAATCACATCATGTTCAGAAAAGGGAGACAGCTTCTGGTGTGGTAGGAGATATATTTGGAGCATTGATTCCTTCAGTAGGAGTCATATTGAATTCAATCAAAATACGAAAGTTGTCTACTATTGTGGATAACATGCTGACAAAGTTTTCAGGAGCTATTATCCTGATGGATGCTGAACTTACTGCAGAAAGAGCTATGACTCTTCAAAATCGGCTTGCCTTAGACATTCTTTTAGCAAAGGATGGCGGCGTTTGCAAAATGCTTGGTACACGTCACTGTTGTACATATATACCAGACAGCAGTGGAAAAATTAAAATGATGCTTACAAATTTAACTAAAGAAAGTGTAGATTTAAAGGAATTGAAAGAACCTGGAGTCTGGGAGAAAGTTGGAAAAGGATTTGCTTCTGTGGGAAATTGGCTCAGCAACGTTTGGAACGGATTGTTACTAAAAATAGTAAAGGGAATATTAATAATATTGATTTGTCTATTAGGTTCTTGGGGAACATGGAAAGCTTTCAAAATGTTAAAAGCAAGGAACAAAAGGAAAAGAGAAGAGAAAATAGAGAACAAAATGGTGGAAATATATAGAGAAAATTCAAAAGGGACTAAAAGAAAAAGGGAATTGACTGAAGTGCCAAATTACTATTCAGAATTTTAATGGAATAAAATTTGTGGGTAGATTTGATGTGATGACATAATTAGTCATCAGAGGAGGGATTGATGACGCAGAAAAAGAAGGTCCGACATATATTCATACATATCGTGTAATCAAAACGTATAATGTAGTGTGATTTTAGTAAAGAAAATAATGTACGAGGGAAATTGTGCCCTCGGGGTAGTTCGCCATCATTGTAAACAAGCTTTATTAATCATGAAGTATTGAAAATGTAGTAATCCGTCATAATTGCAAATGTATGCCATGATTTCTTGTTTGAAAACTGTTTTGCTTAGCTTAAATTTAGTACAGGCTTTGGCCTAGTTGCCTGGTCTCAAATTCTAACTGCGTGGCTTTTTCCTTGAACTAATGAAACATATATTCTTGCTTGAAGTTGTATTTTTCCAGTAGAGCTGACTGATACACTTATCTCCAAGGTTTCGTACTAGGCCGGTTTCATCCCCTTTGATACAAGGTCAGTCTGCAGGTGCGGACAATGAAGGTACAGATAGTAAAATAATTGGCAACCCATGTTACAACTTGTGTTCCAAGGCTCCAAGGACAGTGTATGCATAAATGACCGCTAGTAAAAGACAATTTTCATTGGACAATTTGAAGCCAACCTATGAACCCTCCAATGGAAGACCCTGCAGAATTTGGAATGTTTCTTACTTAAACCCACTGGACAAAGAGAAGTCAGCCATTTTTCCTCGATGCCAGTTTGAAGCCAGATGCCAGACTCCATTTTGGATGACACCCTGATGGCCTTTTCTCTATCTGAGAGAAAGAGACTTTAAGAATTCTCACCCTAGAGACTTTAACTCTGATTTGCCCCTCTTGCCTATGCAGTAACTTTGCCCCATTCTCCTTGCCGCTGCAAGGAAGCTTGCCCTTAACTTTGGCCCTTTGAAACTTGCCCCATGCTGATCAACCGGTACCTGAAGGACGAAGACTTTTCGTGAATGCTGATTGTATTTGGTAAATATGAAAGGATAAATGTATTATGCATTGTGTTTTTCCTTTTAGGTACCAACTGCTATTTTGATAGGGTCCTAGCTAGAAGTTTTCCAAATTTGTATTGACTAAATTCGTTTTGCATGAAGCCCCACATGCCAATGCTAATTAGAGCTTAGTCGAGGTATTCATTCAATGTATCATGCTAAATTGAAATCTTGTTATGCTGACCAATGTATGAAATTAGTCAAATACAGTTAGTCATATTAGTGATTTGTATTGCCATAACTGAGTGTATCATTATCCAGATTTTGCGTAGATTGCGTTTCTTCCGCCGTTATTGACAGCCAGTAATGTTCATATACATATATCATTTGGTTTTGAGACTTATATACATTGTGTTAGCTTTGTTAATATAGGGAAATAAATTAACTAACTTTTAATAAACTGGTGTGGTTATTCATGACTGAAAGGTCATGGTGCGCCGAAATACCAACTGTTATTGATTTCTGATGTGCTATATTGATCTATTAATTGAGTATTGATTACCGATTACAATAGTTATTGATTATTGATCTGAGTGACTCGACTATTTTAGGATGAGGAGAGCCCGACTCGGTTAAAAGATTCACCGACCTCCAACGTGTCCAGGTACAGGTAATTTATAAGGGCTGGATGCGTTATCACCAGCGACGCAACTGGAACTTCAATGCACAACCCTACTGGATGTGTGCAAGCCGACTCAGAACTATGCCACCCGACTCCCTGAGAGGAATCATAGCAGCACCTGCTGTGCGGAAGAAAATTCCACACCGGAATCGACGTAGCTGCTGTGACTTCGCTTTGCAAGCCCAGGATTCCACGCATTGTCCCAGGGGCATCTGAAAACCCCGCAACCCATAGAGGATCCAAGTCTGCGTGCTGGAAATCGATGCAACGTCTTCCCTGCGTGGAAAATAAGGACGCAAGTCCGTGTGCGAAGGGGCGAAACCGACGCACACTCACCATTTTCCACGCATCTCCTCCTCTGCGGTCCCTTGTGAGGATTTTTCAACGCAAACCAGGTACTTTGTCCTGCAAGAGAAACTTGTTGTTCTAGGAGAACCTAAGACATTTTTTATTGCTTTTACAGTAATCTTTTAACTCTAAAGACACTTGATATCACTTTCAGTGATAGCCCTACATTTGCTTATTTCATCAGTAATCGTTTTGACCTGCATTTATCCAGATAAATATTATATATTTTTCTAAACACTGTGGTGTATTTTTGTGGTGTTATATTGTGGTATTGTATGGTTTATTGCACAGATACTTTACACATTACCTTCTAAGTTAAGCCTGACTGCTCAGTGCCAAGCTACCATAGTTTGGGCACAGGATAATTTGGATTGTGTGTGACTTACCCTGACTAGGGTGAGGGTCCTTGCTTGGACAGGGCGTAACCTGACTGCCAAACAAAGACCCCCATTTCTAACACTGTGGAATGCTGTAAGTAAGAGCACGAGGTACTGATCTAGCACTGCCTGAGAAGACCTGAAATAAACGTTTTTTAAATAATGAGGCCATCCAGGCTAGCGATGTACCCTGCAAACCTAGTGACATTAGCCTGTTCAGGAGAATGGAATAGGACATAGGCCCTCATTACGACTTTGGCGGTCTTACTAAAAGACTCCCTAAGCCGTGGGCACCACTATACCGCCAGTGCTGGCGGTATATGTGGTCCCTATTATGACTTTTCCGCTGGCCCAGCGAAAAGTCACATCAACATTGCTGCCGGCTCATAATAGAGCCGGCAGCAACGTTGATGTGCAGCGGGTGCAGCAGCACCCGTCGCTCATTTCACTGCCCGAAATTCGGGCAGTGAAATGCGCAATGGGGCTGTGCCTGGGGTCCCCTGCACTTCCCATGCCAAGTGCATGGGCAGTGCAGGGGCCCCCTGGGGCACCCTGAGTCTCCCTTAACGCCAGCCTTTCCATTGTGGTGTTTACCGCCATGGACAGGGTGGCAGTTGGGGATTATAACCGCCTGGAGGTAAGTTGGAGGGGCCGACAGTATGGCTGTGGCTAATGCGCCACAGTCATAATTCACTGCCGGTACACCGCCAGCCTGTTGGCGGTGTTACCGACAGTGTACCGCCGGCCGTCAGGGCCGTAATGAGGCCCATAGTATCAAAAGCCACACTTAGAACTCATAAAAGCAGTGCGGCTGTACCGCCTTCATCCAGGAGCTGTCTGAGATGCTCCATGAACCCAGGGATGGTGGATTTGGTGCTGTGCCCTGCCCTGAAACCTGACTGCGATGGATACAAACTATTGTACTCTTTCACAAAAGTAGTGAGCTGTGAGTTTACGTGTTTCTCCAAGATCTTATCGAGGATGGGCAGCATGGAAATTGGTCTAAAACTTGACCAGCTAGTGGGATCAAGGTTGGGCTTTTTTCTAACAGCAGTAAGACCATAGCATTCCGAGGTACTGGATGATTCCCTTTCAAATTGAGGACTTAAGGACTCTAACCACTTTGTCCGAGTCCAGAAAAATCTATTTGGCTGGAGGAATTTGGTTGAGGGGAGAGCCAGATTTAATTGACAGTAGTATGGTCAACAATTGTGAAGTATCCAGCAGGACAGCTAATCCATTTTTGTAAACATCCAGGGACACCCCAAGAGGGTTATCGACCCTTCTTGAGATGTCTTCCTCAGTTCAAATGCTAGAGATGGTGCTAGATGTCTGTGCATCTGCCACAAAAGCCTTTGTGAGATGTAACTGCATGGCAGTCACCTTTTAAACAAAGAAATTGGCCGGTTCTTTGCAATGATTTTGAGACTGTAAGGGAGAAGGAGATATTTTGTTAGGGTCTGAAATGTCCTTATCCACATTAAGCAATGGCTTAGGACAATCTTTGGCATTAGCAATTTTACCTGAATAAAGTGCTGTTCTAGTGGCCTTGCAGAGCTGGTGGTAATGTTTCAGGTCCAGTTTGTACTCAGTATTTTGGTCCTCATTGTATGACTTTCTCCACTCTTTTTCTAAACCCTTGCTACGTTATTTCTCTACACACAGGGTTTCATCGACCCAGGGGACAGGAGGATGGATTCTCTGTGAAGACCTTGGTGTTGCTGGCAGAGCTGCATCCAAAGAGTTCATTATCCACTGACCCACCAAAGGTTGATCTACCAATATTATCTGTTCGAAGCCAGGTGCAGTGCAACACAGGTGTGCTTTTAATGCCCAATTTCGAGATTTACCTAGGGCAATGGTTGTTTTAAAAAAAGGAATGTCCTGGGTCCTGACAGACAAAGAGATGGCCAGATGATCTGACCAATGTGATGGCAATGGAGGGTCCTTGATATTATAAAAGATGGGGTCGACGAGATGTCATGCCTCATGGGTGGGTGTTCAAGTGACCAAATCTAAATTCAGCACAATCAGATCCTCCATGAAAGTATTCATCAAATTGCTCATGGGGACTTCAAAGGTGAATGTTTAAGTCACCTATAAGTGTGAAATTTGCACTTTTTAAAATGTATGAGGCCAGTAAGTTGGGGACCATTGCGTGCTATTTTTTCCAATCATGTAAATTTCTGATTAAGACCTAATGAAAATAACAAGGCTTCACAGTCCGGGATAAGTAGTTCCTATGTTTTACAGTGGTAATCATTCTTGAAAATAATGACAATCACACCACCTACTCTCCCTTGCTGATCCCTTCTGGTAATGGCATATTGGGAAGGAAGTGCAGCAATAATGTCAGGTAGGGATGCCGAATGGAGCCATTTTTATCCAGAAAAACAGTATCCAGATCACTATACCATAAAGTGTTTAACCAGAGATTGGCAATTCATATTATAAAATCGGAATTCCCTTCCTGGGATACTCCTTGGTAGACTAGCTTTGCTGTTGGGCAAATTAAAAGAACAAGCAGCACTTCCTGAGCATGTAGTGTGACTGTCACCTCAGAGTTTAGCAATAATATAGCAATGGGGCAACTTAACAGGTGTACCGGGTCCAAGGAGGCCACATAAACTTTTTGCCAAGCCAGTCAAAATGCCCAGAGTTGTTTCAAGCATAATTCGAGTCTTTCTTGCTGACGGGAAATCGAGTTACCGGCCCCTGGCCCTGTTTGGACAGGTACCGCCTGGCTTGGCTTAGGCACGCCTTCGGTGCACCAGTGGCAGACCCACTATGCCCGTCTGCTGCATGAGCTTGATAGCGCATCCAGTCCTTATAAATTATTTATACTTGGACATGCCGGAGGTCGGTGAACCTTTTGACCGGGTTGAGTTCTCCTCATCCAAAGAATTGTCGGATTCCTCAAATAAATAATCATTTATAATCAATAACCAATACTCGATTAGTAATCAATCAACAAATTAGTCAAACAGAAAATCAGTAATTCGACACACCATGACTTTTCAGTCATGAATAACCACACCTGTTTATTAAAAGTTAATGAGTTTATTTCCCTATATTAACAAACCTAACACAATGTATGTAAGTCTCAAAATCAAATGATACACATACACAAACATTACTAGCTGTCCATAGCGACGGAAGAAACGCAATCTACGCAAGATTTGGATTATAATACACTCAGTTTTAGCAATGCAAATCACTAATACAGTAAGAGTAACTGAATTTGACTAATTGCATACATCTGTCAGCATAACAAGATTTCAATTCAGCACGGTGCATCAAGTGAATACCTCAACTAATCTCTGATTAGCATTGGCATGTGGGGCTTCATGCAAAATGAATTTAGTCAACATAAATTTAGAAAAAGCTTCTAGCTTAGGCTCTGTCAAAATGAAGCAGTTGGTACCTAAGAAGGAAAACACACTGCATAATACATTTTATCCTTTTATAATTACCAATTACAATCAGCATTCAAGGTAAGTCTTCGTCCTTCAGGTACTGGTTCGATCAGCATGGGGCAGACTTCAATGGGGCAAAGTTTAAGGCAAGTTTTCCTTGCAGCAGCAAGGAAATGGGGGAACAAGAGTTATGGACTGGGCAGGGCATGATAAAGTTAAAGTTAAAGTCTCTAGGGTGAGAATTCTTTAAAGTCTCTCTCTCTGGGTTAGAGAAAAAGCATCAAAGTGTCATCAAGATGGCTCCTTGAATCTGGCTTCAAAATGGCATCAAAGAAAATGGCTGGCTTCTCTTTGTCCGGTGGGTTTAAGTAAGAAAACGTTCCAAATTCTTCAGGGTCTTCCATTGGAGGGTCCATGGAGTGGTTTCTCTTTAACCAATGAATAGTGTCCTTCTCTTAATGTTCACCTACGCATAAGGTGTCCTTGGAGTTTTGGAACACAAGTAGCAACAAAGTTGCCAATTAATTCGGCATTAGTGTCTCTATTGTCTGCACCTGCAGAAACTGACCTTGCTTCAAAGGGGATGAAACTTGCCTAGCACGCAACTTTGAGATAAGTGCATTAGTCATTCTACTGGAAAAATACAGCTTTTAAAGTTTAAACACGTCTTTGTTGATACAAGTGAAAACTACGCAGTTAAAATTGAGACCAGGCAACTAGGCCAAAGCCTCTGCTAAATTTAAGCTAAGCATATAACAGTTTTAACGAGTAAATCATAAAATACATCTGCAATTATGACGGATTACTACATTGTCGATTTTTCATGATTGATTAAGCTCGTTTATAATAATGGCGATCTACTTCGTGGGCACATTTTCTACATACATTATTTTTCTGTGCTAAATCACATTGTCTTATATGATTTTGTTACATGATATATGAATATTTGTTAGTCTTTCCTTTTCTGCTTCATCAATCCCTCCTCTGATGACTAATTATGTCATCACATTAAATCTTCCACCGCAAATTTTATTTCATTAAAATTCTGTTTTAGTAATTTGGCATTTCAGTCATCTCCCTTTTCCTCTTCACTCCCTTTGATTTTTCCCTGTATAATTTTACCATTTGCTTTTGTTCTTTCTTTTCAATTCTTCTCTTGTTTCTTGATTTCAGTATTTTAATAGCTTTCCATATTCCCAAAATACCTATTAAGCAAATTAATATTATTAATATTCCTTTTACTATTTTCATTAATATTCCATTCCAAATGTTGCTGAGCCAATTTCCCACGGAAGCAAATCCTTTTCCAACTTTTTCCCATACGCCTGGTTCCTTCAATTCTTTCAAATCTGTACTATCGTTAGTTAAATTTGCAAGCATATTTCTAATTTGTTTACTTTTGTCTGGTATATATGAACAAAAGTGACGTGCACTAAACATTTTGCAAACGCCGCCATTCTTTGCTAAAAGAATGTCTAAAGCAAGCCGGTTTTGAAGAGTCATGGCGTCATAGCTCTTTCTGCAGCAAGTTCAGTATCCATCAGGATCATTGCTCCTGAGAAATTTGTCAGCATGTTATCCACAATAGTAGACAACTTTCGTATTTTGATTGAATTCAATATAACTCCTACTGAGGGAATTATTGTTCCAAATATATCTCCTACCACACCAGAAGCTGTCTCCCTTTTCTGAATATGATGTAATTCAGACAGCTTTGGAAATTTCTTTAAGTCGTCTAGTTGATAAATCTTTGAAAATACTATTCCCAAATAACATCTCCCATACCATCCTTTTGGAAGACGATAATAGGCATTGAGTCCACAAATATAGTATAGTCCTGGAGTAGCTGGATCTAGGCCATTTAACATGAAGGTCCATTTACTCTGGAATAAAAACACGTGTTTACATTCACTTGTTCCTACAAAGATTGTGTCATAATATGATTTAGGTCTATATATAGAAAGCATCCCTATGTGTATTGCATCTAAAGCTAGTTTCCCTTGTGTCTTTATTGCGGTAAAAGCATAGTTATCTACAGATGTCCTTTTGTGTAATTATTTTTCTTATTTTTCCTTTACCATTTTCCTTCTATCTTCAGTGTGATCTAAAAAGCTTTTCTCTACGGGTGAAAGTAAGCATGTAAGATTTTCTTTATGAGCGTGAACTGTGGAAAAAGGTGATAATGGTTCAAAGAAACCTCTAACTAGTTTTATATAGTAATCTCTTGCTACTTTACTCAAGTACTCAATTATGGGGACATATGAAAATACGACATCATGATTGGAATAGAAGTATTGAATATACTCTTGGCCATAAAATCTGGTTAGTAACAAACTACATGTTATTCCATACGTAAGAGGCATGCTATGATATGTCACCCCTTCTATTACTGAGGTAGGTATTTGTGTACATACATAACAATCTTTTGCGTCCATTGTCTCAACATACTCATTCAGCAAGCGATAGAACACATTAGAGGAAAGTTCTTTCTTATCATGCAAATATTTTTCGTCTTGTTCGAGATTCTTCAAAGAAGTTAATTCAGTAGTAGTTTTAAAAGTAGAAGCATCATTCGCATCTCTTTCATTCTCTCTATGCATTCCAAGAATTATTGCCAAAATTATTAGTACACATGCAGTTATTAGACCTATACGCATGTATTTACAAGATTTCATTTTATGTCCTTGTGTAGTATTGTCTGTCATGATCTATATAGAATCAGAAAGTTGAAGATAGTTTATCAAACCAAATTTGCAGATATATGTAGGATCAACGAGGTCAAAGTTCACACGGTTTTCTTTAGCAGCTTAGGGGGTGATTCTGACCGCGGCGGACGGCGGTCGCCGCCCGCCAAGCGGTTCCCGCCGAAAGACCGCGCCGGTCATTCTGGCTTTCCCACTGGGCCGGCGGGCGACCGCCGAAAGTCCGCCCGCCAGCCCAGCGGGAAACACCCTTCCTACGAGGACGCCGGCTCAGAATGGAGCCGGCGGAGTGGGAAGGTGCGACGGGTGCAGTTGCACCCGTCGCGAATTTCAGTGCCTGCAACACACTGAAATTCTTCGTGGGGCCCTCTTACGGGGGCCCCTGCAGTGCCCATGCCATTGGCATGGGCACTGCAGGGGCCCCCAGGGGCCCTGCGGCACCCCCTACCGCCATCCTGTTCCTGGCGGGAGAACCGGCAGGAACCGGATGGGGGTAGGGGGTGTCAGAATCCCCATGGCGGCGGAGCGCGCTCTGCCGCCATGGAGGATTCTCAAGGGCAGCGGGAAGTCGGCGGTACACCGCCGACTTTCCGTTTCTGGCCGCGGCTGAATTGCCGCGGTCAGAATGCCCAGCGGTGCACCGCCAGCCTGTTGGCGGTGCTACCGCCGACCTCCGCCATGGCGGTAATTACCGCCAGGGTCAGAATGACCCCCTTAGTCTTTTATCGGTTTAGCAGCCTTGTCTCAAAATCGGTTTCAAAAGTCAATCAGGTTATCAATGTCTTATTCCTTAATGTTCATGAAATTCACTTTTCAAGTATCAAAGTGTTGTTCTGCTTCTTCATTTTCAAGACTAAGAGATAGAAATTCGTCTGACCAATCGTTAGTGGCTGTTTATGCCCATTCTGGACCAGAATATCTTCTGCTCGGTATTCTTTTCCTTTTCAATTTTGCATCTCCTTTCGATTCTCTTTCGCTTATGTCTTGTTCTTTGGCTGTGTCTTTTTCTTCATTCGATGTGGTTATTACGATAGACACTTCTTTTCTTTTCTCCTTCAATTTTGGCCATTTGTTTTCGTTCAATGTCTCTTTAGTCTTTGATATGCTTTGTCTTTGTTTCGCGTTGCTTTCACCTGATGGACCTGCAGCCGGTTCTGGAAGAATTGGAACAATTTCACTTTGCTCTGTCTTGTCTCCTTCACCTGGGAGGTCAGTCAGATCTTCTCCTTCTTTTTCTGTATCGTCTGCTTCTGGGAAAGCCCTCCTCTTATCAGGCTCTCCTGCTTCTTCACCTGAGATAGGATCTTGGTCACCTCCTGAGGCTTCTTCTCTGTTGGCCTCAAAAGGATCGACTTCGTCTTCCTCAGAGAATATGCCTTCTGTCTCAATTTTTTCTTGTTCGCTTTCAGGCTCTCTTCGTTCTGTCTCAGTGTCTGGTACTTTCCTATTAGCTGTTGGTAATTTCAGTGCTTCAATTTCCTCTTCTGTGGGACACGTCACCCTTTTCGTGTGACTGGTGTAAATCCAGTTGGGAACTCCCGCACACTTCACAGAGGTGGTAGTTGTCAGAATCACTTGGAAAGGTACTTTCCAACGGGGTTCCAGACACGACTTCCTCACGTGCTTCTTTATCACAACCCAGTCACCTGCTTTCAGGGTGTGTCCAGGACCTTGGATCGGTGGCAAGGTGGTTGCCTCCAGCTGGTGAGAAAAAGAGTGGACCACATCAGCCAGACCTTTGCAGTAGTCCAATATCATATCATCTGTAATATTTACAAGAGCATTTGCAGGAACTGCTGGAAGTCTCATGGCTCTGCCCATGAGAATTTCGTGTGGTGATAATTCAGTTTTTCTATCAGGTGTGTTTCTCATTGACATTAACACCAAGGGCAATGCGTCAGGCCATTTCAAGTTTGTGGCTGCGCATATTTTCACCATCCTTGATTTCAGCGTGCCATTTATTTGCTCCACTAGTCCTGATGCTTCAGGGCGGTAGCTACAATGCAATTTTTGTTCAATGTTCAGTGCTGCACACAGTAATTTTATTACTTCATTATTGAAGTGACTTCCCCTATCTGATTCTTAAGAGATCGGAAATCCGAAACGTGGTATTAGTTCTCTCAAAAGTAGTTTTGCAACTGTGAGACTGTCATTTCTGCCAGTAGGGTATGCTTCAATCCAGTGACTAAAAATACACACAATCACCAACACATATTTCAAGCCTGCATGCATAGGCATCTCAATGAAATCCATTTGCATCCTGCTGAATGGCCCACCTGCTCTCCCAATGTGGCTCAAATTTACCACTGTTCCCTTACCTGCGTTCATTTGTTGGCAAATGATGCAACGATGGCAAACTGCTTCAGCAACTTGGCGGAATTTGGGATTAAACCAATAAATTTTGAATAATCTAATCATGGCATCTCTTCCAATGTGTGCTTGTCCATGATATAGCCTAGCTATTTGGGACAAGAGACTGGCAAAACTAATTTCCCTTCACTTGAAACCCACAAATCATCTGTTTTTTTTACGCATTGTAATTTACTCCATGGGAGTTTTTCATCCTTACTAACATTATTTTGTAAGAATTTCAATTTTTCTATTGTGTCTACAACTTTTAGAGCGAAGGCTTCACTTGGTTCAAGTTCTGGCTCATTTATCAAATTCCATTCGTCTCTGAGCAATATACAGTTCAATGCGCAAAACCTTGCAACTTGATCTGCATATCCATTTCCCAAAGAAACAAAGTCTTGTGATTTCGAGTGTGCACTGCATTTTACCACTGCTACTTCTCCTGGTAACTGGATAGCATGTAACAATTCTCTTATTCTTTCACCATTTTTCACTGGTGATACTGAAGAGGTCATAAAGCCTCTTTGTGACCACAATTGTCCAAAATCATGCACTATTCCAAATCCGTACTGACTGTCAGTATAAATGGTGACTTTCAGTGATGCGGATAGTTGGCAAGCTCGAGTAAGGGCTACTAGTTCCTCTACTTGTGCAGAGTAAACTCCTTGAAGACAAGATGCTTCTAGAACACCAGTTATTGTACATACAGTATATCCTGCTTTCAATATTCCTAGTGCATCTCTTAAACATGAACCATCAACAAAAATAATCTGATCATTTTCTTCCAATCGAGTATCTTTGATATCAGGTCTCGGTTTAGTACAAAATTCAGTCACTTGATGACAATCATGCTCGATATCATCAACGTTTTCAATTTCAACATTTTCACTGGGAAACAAAGTTGCTGGATTTAATGTAGTGCATCTTTTTAATTGCACATTAGGTGATCCCAAAATGATTGTCTCATACCTTGTAAGTCTAGCACCAGTCATGTGCTGTGTTCGGGAACGTGTCAAAAGTATTTCGACTGAGTGAGGGACCATAACTGTTAAAGGATGTCCCATCACTATTCCTTCACATTGATTCAGGCTCGTACCAACTGCTGCTACAGCACGCAAGCATCCTGGTAAGGCTGCTGCGACTGGATCCAAAGTAGCTGAAAAATATGCTACTGGTCTGTTTACGCCACCATGGGCTGGAGTCAAGACAGACAAGGAACATGCATCACGTTCATGACAAAACAATGTGAAAGGCTTTGTGTAATCAGGCATACCTAAAGCTGGAGCTCTGCACATGCATTCCTTTAATTCAATAAAGGCATCCATTTCATCTCTTGTCAACATTATTTCATCCTGTGCATCTTTCTGGGTCAGTTTCAGTAAAGGTTTGGCTAGAATTGAGAAATTGGGAATCCATTGGCGACAGTAGCCCACCATTCCCAAAAACTTTCTCACCTCTTTTCTTGTTTTGGGTGGACTCATTTGAAGTACACTCGTTATTCTTTCTTTCATTATTTTTCTCGACCCTTTTTCTATTTGGTGACCCAAATATTTCACTTTCTTTTGGCAGAATTGCAATTTCGAAGGAGACATTTTGTGTCCATTCCTTACCAAATGATTCAGTAGGGCAATAGAGTCAACGGTACAGTCATTTTCTGTTTTGGATGCAATCAGTAAATCATCAATATACTGTACTAAGGTTGATTCAAAAGGTAATTCCAATGATTCCAGATTTTTCTTTAGAATCTGATTGAAAATTGATGGTGACTCCGAAAACCCTTGAGGAATTCGACACCAACTTTAGACTCTGTCCAGGAATTTGAAACAAAAGAGAAACTGGCTGTCCTCATGAAAAGGCACAGAAAAGAATGCTTGTGATAAATCGATGACTGAGAACCACTCTGCATCACAGGGAATTTGAAACATTATTACAGCTGGATTTGGTACTATGGGACAACATTTGACTATTATGTCATTTACTTTTCTCAAATCTTGAACAATTCGGACCTTTCCATTTGGTTTTATTAGTCCCATGATTGGTGAATTACATGGACTACTTAGTACTTCTTTCAGTACTCCCTGTTTCACAAATTCGTCAATGAGTTGGGCGACTTTCATGAGCTAATCTTGTGGCATATGGTATTATGGAGTCTGTGGAAAATGTGCATTAGGTTTTACAGTCACTTTCACTGGTTCTACTCCTTTGATCAATCCTACATCTTTCCCTTTCATACCCCACACTTCCTTCTCAACAGTTTCTTGTAAATCAGCTGGAATATCTGCTTCAGTGAACATAGGATAAAGAGTAATCAGAGGATACTCTTCATCGACAGTTTCCATTTCGTCTTCTTCTAAACTGTCCTCTTCTTCCACATCACTGTTTGTCTGAATTTTAATTCCATTATGTGAGCACATAATCGAGCATTCTAATTTGCATAATAGATCTCTTCCTAATAAGGATATTGGACTTGAGTCACACACCACAAATTTATGTAACCCTTGAAAGTTACCAATTTTGACTTGCACTGGATCGGTAATTGGGTTTGTCAGATACCTATTTAATACTCCCACTACTTGAGTGGCAAATTTGGTACTTCGATACTTCTAACTGAAGAGCATGTAGCTCCTGTGTCAACCAAAAATGAAACACTGTGACCCATAACTCTTCCTTCCACATACGGTCCCTTTTGATCAACTTCCAGAGATGCTGCTAGCATGCAATTTCCCTCCTCATCTGAACTTTCACTCTCCCATACATTGTTTATTCCACTCTCACTGTGTTACGGGAATTGGTGCACTGTGTTACTTGGATTCATTCCTTGACCTGTAACCTGTTGAGGAAGCATTACTTGTTGCTGATTCATTGGTGCTAAGGGTACTTGCATTTGCTGATTAGGTACCATAGGAAACGGCCGTTGCATTGGCTGCGATTGTACTATTTGTACACGGGGCATTTGCACCTGCTGTGGTTGTATGGGTTGTAGACCTTGCATCTGATTTACATTATTTTGGAAATTTGGGTTCGGACCTCTCATTTTTGGTCCTCTCATATTCTGAAATGTATTGACATCATTGTTTTGCTGACCTACACCTTCCTGCACCAACATCGGGCACTCCCGTTTCCAATGTCCGACGATTCCGCACGTGTGACATGGCATGACTTTCTTCATTGCCTGTATACCATTAGGAATCACAACAGTATTTAAATCAGGACCATTATTCACAAAACCTCCTCGGCCTCTGCCTCTCATCTGTGGCTGAAACATAGCATTTCCCTGCTGTTGCTGCTGCGGCAACTGTTGTTGGAAACCTTACAAACCTGTCTGAGCTGCTCTAATCTGCATCACCATCACTTTTTCTTTCAACCTTTTCTGCTTTGTCTCAATCTCATCACTGCAGTATTTTGCATAGTTCAACACTTCATCGATCGATTTTGATAGTCAACAAATCAAATGCATTTTAATCATCTGGCTAATTTCGGGTCTCAATCCTTTCACAAATCTGAACACAAAATGGAGCATGTCCTTTGCCTCAATCGGTTCCGTGCCACTGTAATGTTTAAATACTTTCAACAATCTCTCATAGTATGCATGTATCGACTCCTTAACCTCCTGTGCTGTTCTGTCAATCTTCTGCCAATCTACATTTTTCGACTCAACTTTTGTTTTCAAATACTCAATCACCTTATGGTATAGGCTCATTACCCTAGGCGACGGTGCACCTGTGTCCCTATCTTTTTCTGGTTCACTTGTTGGCCAATCTACAGCCCTTTTACAATCTTCCCACAAATCTGCCGGAACTACAATTTCGAATAAAGTATTCAGGTCTTCCCAAAGGCATTTTGCGAGTTTCACAAATCTATCTGTTTGTTGATACCATTCCATCGGTTTCTCTCTTAACTTAGGGTAATCATCCGTAAAGGATTTAATATCACACCTGTGCCATGGTACATGGATAAGTTTTCCCCCTGCTGTTTCTCTCATTGGTAACATGGTTATAAGATCATCATTCTGTTGTACTTTGCCATTCCGATCTGGGGTACTTTCTTTCTTCTTATCCTTTTTCTTAACCCACCTACTCTCCCACTTGTCTAAACATCTCCAAACCTGCGCGCTTTGCAATATTTCTTTAAGGTGTGTTTTCATTCCTGCAGACCTCATGTGTTCAAAATCTTTTGTCTCAAAGTCTAACCTGTAGCTTCTGCTCAAATGCTTGGTTTTATTTATGTCTGTTTTGTGTCTGTCTGCAATTTCTTGTAACCTCCTATGTATGCTGCTTACTTCTCTGGTAATTCTAGGGCAAATGTATCTCAGCTCTTCTTCCGTGTATGATTCTAACCTGTTCAAACCCATCGTTCCATCTACGAGTTCACCTGCTTCCATGCCCAATCTTATTTGATTCAAATATTCTTCTCCTTTCCCCTTGGGTGTACTCTGTGGGGAATTCAGCCTGTTCAACCATTGTGTTAACTGTTGTGTGTTTAGTCCCATTAATGTGGCATCTACATCTACTGCTACTGAAGGTTTCTGTAATATTTTTGTTTTTGAAGTTAGCGGTACTATTAGTGGTGGACTCGACCTTACCACAGTTGACGGAACACAAATTGGAATTGGACTAAATTCCAACAGAGACCCAGATCTATTTGACAGTGTTCCTATGGGAGTCGTTTCTTGGGTATTTTCTATGTATCTTCTCCCTGTCTCATTCTGCGTCATTATCCCTTGATCGCATACATTTGGCTTTGCTTGTATATATAATGGTACTGGCGGACCTACAGTGATAGGCAAGGATATTGCATCCGGATTCTGTCTGTTACCCAAATTCTGTGGCATATTAATTCCCACATTATGGTTCATCATTGCTGGCATGTCTAACTGTGTTTCTGTTGTTTGATGTACTTTGGCATTTCTTGCATCTGCTTTTGAGGCATCAACATTTGTGTTGATTCGGTTTGAATCAATGTCGGTCTTTGGTAATTCTGTCCTCCCTGCACCATTAAATTAGAAGTTATTTCCAAATTATGCTCATCATAATATCGTCTTTGGACCTGTGGCTGATAATCATTAACAGGTTTCAGTTTAGTTATGTCAGGATATATTCTCTGAACTTGTGGTATTTCTGGTGTAAAAGGCATATCAGGACTACTTTGCCTCTGCAATATTCTCGAATTCGGGGCTACAGTACCCTGTATTGGTTCTGGAGGGGCAGTACTAGTGCTTGGGCCATTTTCGTTTTCCACATATGGTGGTGGACGGTCATTTAGCAATTACAGAATGAACTCCTCATCATCTGATTCGTCTGACCTTTTCGAGTTTCTCTTGTTTTCTCTATCTCTGGACTGACTCCTGTTTGTTTTATGGGTAGCTTTTTTCCCTTCCATCTCTGCTTCGTCAGTAATTGCTGGAAACAATTTAATTCCCTGCAAAATATCTGATCTCCAAACCTTTTGAGTACTATCCCATCTAGCATCCGCTAGTGTCTTTTCCACTTTTCTCACTCTTGTCTCATATTTCTTTTGTAGTTGCCTTCTAGCCATTTGTTCCCAAATTGCTAATGCTTCAAACTTTGCTGGTCTTGGAGGTATTTTCATGTCGTATAGCGCAAATCTTAAATTCTCCAAGATTCTTAGGTTAAACGTCCCATGGATGGGAAACGCTACACTTCCATGCTTTTCTGTTAATTTACACCATTGTTTTAACCACAGACATGGTGCGACACCCTTCTCTTCAATTACGATGTAAGCTGGTGTACCCTCAGGCGGTGTTTCTTCTCCTACATTTGCTTTAATATATACATCTCCCCTCAAAGCACTCTTAAGTGCTTTGAAAAATGTAATCTTTCCATCTTTTATTTTCTCAAAATGTAATCAATAAGTGACTTTAATTCCCAGAATACTCTTCGCTTGCCTTTCCCCACCAATTGTGCTTCACGGACTGCCTCCAGTCCGTGCGCGACCCTTCTCACCAACCAACCTATCCCAGCGCGGCTCCTAGTGACGTCACACTCACATACTGCGGCTGACAAAGTCTTGCGGCTTGTCCTCCTTCATTCAGCTTCACTCAAAACTAATTTCTGCAATTTATCGTGAGCACTAATCAAAAGAAGAAAACAAATCTGTCGGTTTACTACAGGAAGGGTAATACAATCACTTCGGAAACCTTAGGGATTTTTCACTAGCCTCGGCAGTTATTCCATCTTTCTCAGTTTCCCACTTTCGCAAGCAAAATTTGACCTGCAAACTTTGCTCTCAACTGATCAATGAACTATTCTAGTGCACCTTAGAATTCGTCAAATCTCAAAGTCGAAAATTTTCTTTCATTCCTCAATATTCATACTGACTCGTCGACCATGCCTGATCAACCTATTAAACCGAACAGATTACAACATCAATAAAGTGTCTCATACACTTTTCAACATACTCCGGAGTCTCTTGACCTCGCAGGGCCCGTCTCAACATCAACAACCACATGGACAATTTTCCTGCACAAAAGCGCTACACACATATGAAGTTCGACGACTTCCCTACTCTCACACTTTGGAGTACCACTCCTCTAAAATTTTGATTGGAGTTCATAACCCCCCTAAGATCCTCACAAACTTCACAATTCATCTGCGGCATAAGCTATGCAAGCGCAAAACCCTAACTTCACTCATACCGTCACTAGAAACGCCAAAAACATCCTCACACCTCTATTTCCTCCATTCGCAAGCTCCGAGATTCCGGGAAAGTCATTGGGGATTTACGGCATCATCATCTCTCCAACTTGTTTTATTAAAGAAAATTCGAACTTGTCTCCGTCTATTGTTCGGATGGGGTCCCAAAGGGACAAACCATCAATCTCTGCTACCATCTACTGATAGAGCATCCAGTCCTTATAAATTACTTATACTTGGACACGCCGGAGGTCAGTGAACCTTTTGACCGGGTGGAGTTCTCCTCATCCAAAGAATTGTCGGATTCCTCAAATAAATAATCATTTATAATCATTAACCAATACTCGATTAGTAATCAAATTAGTCAAACAGAAAATCAGTAATTAGACACACCATGACTTTTTAGTCATGAATAACCACACCTGTTTATTAAAAGTTAATGAGTTTATTTCCCTATATTAACAAAGCTAACACAATGTAAGTAAGTCTCAAAATCAAATGATACACATACACGAACATTACTAGCTGTCCATATCGACGGAAGAAACGCAATCTACGCAAGATTTGGATTATAATGCACTCAGTTATAGCAATGCAAATCACTAATAAGAGTAACTGAATTTGACTAATTGCATACATCGGTCAGCATAACAAGATTTCAATTCAGCACGGTGCATCAAGTGAATACCTCAACTAACCTCTGATTAGCATTGGCATGTGGGGATTCATGCAAAATGAATTTAGTCAACATAAATTTAGAAAAAGTTTCTAGCTTAGGCTCTGTCAAAATTAAGCAGTTGGTACCTAAGAAGGAAAACACAATGCATAATACATTTTATCCTTTTATAATTACCAATTACAATCAGCATTCAAGGTAAGTCTTCGTCCTTCAGGTACCGGTTCGATAAGCATGGGGCAGACTTCAAAGGGGCAAAGTTTAAGGCAAGTTTTCCTTGCAGCAGCAAGGAAATGGGGGAACAAGAGTTATGGACTGGGCAGGGCAAGATAACGTTAAAGTTAAAGTCTCTAGGGTGAGAATTCTTTAAAGTCTCACTCTCTGGGTTAGAGAAAAAGCATTAAAGTGTCATCAAAATGGCTCCTCAAATCTGCCTTCAAAATGGCATCAAAGAAAATGGCTGGCTTCTCTTTGTCTCGGACCGCCAGGGCTAAAATGACGGAAGCACCGCCAACAGGCTGGCGGTGCTTCCCTGCCCATTCTGACCGCGGCGGTAAAGCCGCGGTCAGAAAACCGGGTCCGGCGGTTTCCCGCCGGATTTCCCCCGGCTGGGCGAATCCGCCATGGCGGCGCTGCAAGCCGCGCCGCCATGGGGATTCCGACCCCCTTACCGCCAGCCTGTTTCTGGCGGTTTACACCTCCAGGAAGAGGCTGGTGGTAACGGGTGTCTAGGGGCCCCTGGGGGCCCCTGCACTGCCAATGCCACTTGCATGGGCAGTGCAGGGGCCCCCAACAGGGCCTCAGCCTGATTTTCACTGTCTGTCAAGCAGACAGTGAAAAGCGCGACGGGTGCAACTGCACCCGTCGCACACCTGCAACACCGCCGGCTCCATTTGGAGCCGGCTTCAGTGTTGCAGGCCCCCTTCCCGCTGGGCCGGCGGGTGCTAACAATGTTAGCGCCCGCCGGCCCAGCGGGAAGGTCGGAATGGCACCAGCAGTCTTTTGACCGTGGTGCGGCCAAATGGCGGTTCCCGCCAGGCGGGTGGCAACCGCCGCCCGCCGGGGTCAGAATGACCCCTATTGTCTTATGCGATTTTGTTACATGATATATGAATATTTGTTAGTCTTTCCTTTTCTGCTTCATCAAGCTCACCATAGCCGCTGTATGTAGGGCAGGCATAAAAATGCAGCACTAACTCAATCGTACGTATGGCACAGCAAAGATGGCTGCCAAAGTAAAATAAAGCGGCTCTTGAACTTGCACTCCGTGCTTCAAGGGAAACCACTTAAGGTACCTAAAAATACCCTAGGTCTCCCATGAGGAATAAGAAATGAAAGCACAGGGCCATCAATAGTTTTTAAAGTGTCTCACCCAACAACGTAGCAGTGCTTCAGGCGACATCCTACCTGAATTTATCGCATCCTCACCACCACTGCCCTATGTAGGGCTGTGCATAAAAATGCTGCACCGCTAATTGAAGCAGATGCACTGCACTACAAAAATGGATGTCAAAATAAAATGAAGCAACACTTGAACTTGCACCCTGTGCTTCAAGAAAAAAAACTGTAAAGACTTCAAAAAGAATTAAAAAGGCACCAGGTTCCCTACAAAGCGTAATTGAAAGCATAGTACCATCAATAATTTTTAGCGGTGCTTCAGGCGACACCCTGCATTTCTGAGAGAGAATGTTCTGGAATCAGCAGTGATTGACAAAAGTCCTGCAAACCATTATTGTCACACTTCTTCTGATTAGAATACTGATAAAAGGGTATTCCACAATTTTTGGATCAGTCAAAACATGGACAGTCTGAAGTGAATCTAGTGTCAATTTGTCTTCATATGGCTACAGTTTTGGGCCATGTTTAACACGTGTTTGGCCCAACTACACATGTGGGGCACTTTTTTTCTTGGGAGACATTTTGAGGCTCATTATGACTTTGGCGGGCGGAAAAGCCCGTATGCCGAAGTTCAGATGGGTATTTTGCCACCAGTGTGGCATTTCCCCACCGACCCATTAAAAGTTTCCCGCTCGGTCAGAGGGTGGAAACCCAGTTTCCGCCTGCTGACCCAGTGGGAAACGGCCTACAGCATTGTCTCTGGCTCACAATAGAGCAAAGCTGTAGTTTGTAGGATGCACCAGCTCCTGTCGCAGTGTTCACTGTCTGCAAAGCAGGATTTGAACGTTGTAACGGGGCTGGCCAGGGGGGCCCTGACTGCCCATGCCAAGTTCATGGCCAGTGCAGGGGTCATTAGACCGCAAGAGTCGTAATGAGGCCCTTTGTCATTGGCTAGAAGTGCCTAAGATTTCCATGGGGATTGTTGCAGCATTCAGGATATGAACTACAGGGGGAGAGACAGACTTTCATGGAGCATAGTGGGGGGAAGCACAAAGCAAAAGCCAGAATATGCAAGCCCACCCCATTCTTTTTTTTAATCCTTTCCCTGGTATCTAGTAGGCTTTATGCCCCCTTACGGGTTGGCAGACTGGGCGTAATCTCCCCAATCTGACCCCAGACGGCAAGGGAGACAGAAAGAACGTCTTTGGTCTGGGGTCTTGGGAACTGCCTGATGCTAGGACAGGCCTCCCCCAAATCCCTCTCCATTTTCTTTATTCGTTCTCTCACTGGTGTATAGTGGACTTTCTAAGAGTAAATTTAAGAATCTGTAAAGTTAATACTAGTACCTTTCCATACATAGGTGGAGATCTTACTCAGTGGGGTAAAGATCTTCATGAGATAAAAAATATGGAAAATTAATAAAGCCTATTAATGTGTTTAAAAATATAGAAATAATTTATTGTAATAAAATAAAATGTTGCAGTGCATAAACTCATCAAATTAAATCCTTATTAATTATGTAAATCTTAAAATATTTTATTTTTTTGAAATAATACGTTAATTTTTAAATAAAATATAAAAAAACCACCCATTAATATTTAATTATTATTTATCAAATGTTATGAAAAGTTATTTGTGTAATTAATTTATATTAATTTTAAACATTTAATAGGAATTTAAAATGTTATTGTCATTGTTTTTTAAACATAAGTTAATTATCCATTCATTCAATTATTATTTACTTAATTGGTGTAATATAACTTTTTAACTCTAATGAATATCAAATGTATTTTTAATATTAAAGTCAAATCATTTGATTAATTTAACATTACTTTCTAAAAGGTTTTATTTTATGTCTCCGCCTCCATTATTTTCTATAGAGTGTGCTGCACAACCATTTAGTCCTGGCATCTTTGGTGTGGTTCCCCCTAACATTTTGCCCTCGGACATCCTGTTTTAGCTTACTTCACTTTTGCTGGCCTAAGCACTTTACCACTGCTAACCAATATTAAAGCACTTGTGCTCTCTGCCTAAAATATATAACACTAACTTATACCCAAATGGCATATTTACTCATAAGTCCCTAGTAAAGTGCACTACATATGCCCGGGCTTGTACATTACATGCTGCTAGTGGGTCTGCAGCACTGATTGTGCCACCCCCTTAAGTAGCCCTTTTGTCTCAGGTCTGTCTGTCATTGCTGAGTCTGTGTGCACAGTTTATACTGCCATGTCAACCTGGTAAAATAAGCTTTTTGCCAGGCCCAAACCTTCATATTTAATTTATTTAACTCACTCCTAGGGTAGACCCTGGAAGAGATAACCAATTGATGTTTGGTGTCTCTGGAATCACAATTTAAAAACCTAATTTACGGTTAAGTCAGATTTTAAATTGTAATTCTGAACATTGTACTTTTGGAAAGTTGGCATATTCTTCCTTAGCCATTTGGTGCCTGCAACTTGTATCTGGTCACACGATTGGGTGCAATTGGCAGTTGGGCGTTGTATATTCCTCCTAGGCAGTCACACACAATGGTGAGCATTGGGGTAACTGGATGGGCAATCAATGACAGGAAGGGAGGGAGGAGCTGGGCACTGCTACAGTTCCTCTGGACTAGGTTGTGTCCTGCCTCCACACAAAGGGCTGCATACCCTTTGTATTTAACCTGGAGCCCAGGCATCGAAGGTAGGGCATCTGTACACTTCAAAGGCATGCCTCTAGAAGCTTCTCCCCACTTCTGATGCACAACTGTTTATAAATACTGGACCTCAGATACAAACACGTCAGTACACTTCTGGACCTGTGGAAACTCTGCCAGGAAGAAGAACTGCTGTGGTGTTACAAAGACTGCCACTCTGCTGGACTGCAGCTCTGAAGGAACAGCTGCCCTGCTGTGCTGACCAGACGCCTGCTGTTTTCTTGCCTGGGTGAGAAGGACTGGACCTGCAACTCTTGAGCCCAGAAACCAGAGTGACTCCAAGGGCTAGTTGGCTGGCCTCCTAATCAGAAGCCTCTGTGCCATAACAGGCTTCCAACAACCTTGGACCCAGCACCTGGACATCAATGACTCCTGCCCTCCCAAGTAGTCCTATCCCAGTCCAGGACACTTGGATCTGAGCCTGAAGGTCGTCCTTCTGCAAAGCCCAGCTATGGTCCCCATCGGAACAGACATGAGAAATGTGAAGCCCAGCAGAGCCTTCCTGCACAGCTGGCAGCCTCATCAGAACCAATGGCGAGCAACACCAAGCCCTGCAAAGCATCGCTGCACAGCTGCTAGCTGATTAGAACCAATGCAAAGCAAAGCAAGAGCCAGCCAAGCCTTGTTGCACAGCTTCCTGGAACCAATGCCCAATGACATGGGGTCTTGCAAAGAAAAACCACGCAGGCCGTGCACCAGGATTTATAGTACTGTGGGGCATATTTATGAGCCCCTAGTGCCACTGCAGCGTCACTGTATGTGACGCTCTAGTGGCGCTACCCTCTGCTCCATATTTAGAAGGAGGAGTAATGGCACTTTTTGTGGCGTTTCGCCTCCTGGTAAATATAGGCCCCTCCGATGTGGTTTTCTGCGTCAGAGTGGCATGCAATGGGTGTTGCAGTGGGCATGCCACAGCAACACCCATTGCATTTTGACGCTGTTTCAGATTTACAAGATTTCGTAAACCTGAGGCAGCGCCAAAATCTAATGCCACCCCAGTGGTGGCATTAGCAACGACAAGGAATACTTTATTCTCCCTTGTTTTTTGCTTTTTCTATGTGTGCTGCATTCAGCAGCACGCATTGAAAGAGCAAAATGCCAGAAATTATTGTTTATGTGCGGGAAGGTGCCCCTCCTGCACATAAACAATAATTTCAAAATTACGCTTTGGCACTTCTGCATTCTGCAGCACACACAGAAGTGCCAAATTGCCATTAGGGATTGTTTATGTGCAGGAAGGGACACCTTCCCATTCCCACACATAAACAATCATACCCCTCAATGCAGACATCCAGGCCCGATGGTGCAAGGATGCCTGCGTAGGCAGCTAAATTTAGTGCCAGCACAGGGGGCAACACAGGGATGTGCAGCATTCCACTAAAGACAGCACATCCTTGCATTGAGAAAATGATGGAGCGCTGCGCTGCCAATTGTGGCACGCTCTGTCATTTTCCCATAAATATGGACCTTTGTTCAGTGGACCTAGGTGGGTCACTCTATCTTGGCTGTGCTCCATTGCCATTGGCCTGAGCATTTAGACTTTGTTCCGGTCTGGTGTGACCAGATAATCACAGTTGGCAGTTTGTGCTTTTATGCTCTATTTTCACCTAACTCTTTAACACTGCACATATCAGGATCAGCTGATTAGGTTTATGTAATTTAGTTTTTGATTTTGTTTTATTTTTCTAACTTGGAGTGGGACTCTACACATTGTCTCTAAGTTAAGCCTGACTGCTCCGTGTCAAACTTCCAGGGGGTTTAGCACAGGTTAATTTCGGGTTTGCTTGTGCCCTAACCTGACAAGGATTGTGGTTGCTGTCTGACCTGGGCCCACACCCCAGCCAACCAGTTACCCAATTTCTAACCTTATCTATAAGTGTCCATGTGTGGTGCTAAACTTTTCCAAGGCTGATCTGGAGTATATTTTGTCTTGTTTTGACATGGCTTTTGTAATACCTTATTGTTGTGGGAGCTGCCAGTCCTTCACCATTGTAACAAACACTGGCAAAAAGAAAAAAAAGTTTTTGGTCTCAAAAACACACATGGCACCAGTGGCGTAACCAAGAACATTCTGTTGGGCTAGCGGGTAGAGCCAGTGTTTCTGCCAGCCGCCATGTGGAATGCTGGGACTGGACATTGCCGACGGCTCCACATGGAGTCGTTGTCAATGTCGCAGTGTGGCAGGTGCAGCAGCACCCGTCGCGCCTATCACTGCCCCTAAATCAGCCTTTTCCTGGGGGGGACACCACCAGGGAAAGGCTGGTGGACACAAGTTCTTTATCCGGTGGGTAGCGAAGCCCTGTTAGATAAGGAACTCCGCCATCGTCAGGCTACCTCGCGGCAGTAGCCTGGCGGTTGCGGAGTTCCGCCTGTGGCAGTCAAGCTATGAACATTATATGGTGGTCCGGATCGCCATGCCAGTGGTGATAATTTACACCACCACTGGCATGGCGGTCCGAACCGCCAGTGTTCATAATGACCCCCAAAATGTCTTTGTTAACGCCAGACCTAATTAGGGACCCAATTTTTAAAGAAAGTCACAAAAGTACACCCATAGTATATGTCTTTGAATTAGTTACTTTTATGAATTCACAAGAACTTAAAGAAGTAGACTAGGAAATCATCATACTCCTAGAAAATATTTGTGAACTGTATTTTCGCACGAGAAAATATGCATGTGTAGATTTACTCATCTCTTCGGCATTTATAAGTTCACTTTACCCTCCAACCACTTTTTTCCCAACCCTGGAATAACTTCTACTTTTTCCATTGTCAGGAGTAAATTTCCAATCATTCTAATTATAGGAAAATATTAGAGAAGAGCTGTGAAAATCCTCAAAACATGTAAGTTAGCAGGTTAGAATACTCAAAGGCATTCCAGACCTGGAACTATTACTTACTGCTTCCTCCATTCACAGTATGTAGATCTGCGAAAGGTGGCAAAATACAGAAATTGCTATCATATGGATTGAAATTGCAAGTATTCCAGCCCTACCATGGGAGTAGCTGTGACATAATCAGAGAGGCTATTACCAGAGCTCTTATAAGATTACTGCCATTATTTGTGACCGCACTACAGGGCACCAAAGGGACAAGTAGATTTTTTTTACAGGACAAGCATATTTAAAAACCAACCTGTCCCATGGACAAGTAGATATTTTATTACATTCCACAACAGGAGTCAAGCTCAGTCCAAGCCCTTGTAGATCACTTGTTGGGGAAAGAAGACTTCAAGCAGAGTCAGGGAGCAACAGGCAGTAGGGCAACAAGCAGGAGTGCATTCCGTCCAGAAAAGCAGTCCAGTTGAGTAGTTTGGGCAGCACGGCAGTCCCTCTGACAGAGTCCAGTTGTAGGTCCAGAAGTGTTGATTTGTGAGGTCACAGACCCAGTATACATACCCAAATGTGCCTATAAAGTGGAGGAGACTTCAAAGAGTGGTTTTGAAGTGCACCATTTCCCCTTTCAATCCAGTCCTGTCTGCCACAAGATCACATTAACATTTAACTCCAGTAACATTTAATTTAGAGGCCCATGTCACATGTAATGCACTATGGACTTACAAGTAAATTAAATATGCCAATAGGGTATAACCCAATGTAATCATGTTTTAGGAAGAGGGCACATGCAATTTAGGACTGGTTAGAAGTGGTAAAGTGCCCAAAGTCAGAAAGTCAACAGAAACAAGATTAGAAAAAGAGGGGGAGGAAAGCAAAAACCTTTCAGAGATGGCCACTTTCCAACACATAGGCCCTCATTACGAGTTTGGCGGTCCCATGACCGCCACAGTGGTGATAGCGGTGGCACTGCTGGCGACCCAGAGGAGAAGACTACCATATTATGAGCATGCCGTTGTTCCCAACAGAATACAGCCAATACACCGCCAGTACCACCAGTGTGGACCGGACAGGCTGATGGAGACCATGTTTCCATCGACTATATGACAAGGTTGCACACCACCAGAATTTCCAGGTAGATTACACCGCCACGAAAAGCCTAGCAGAAGTGACCAACATAAAAGGAGACACTCACCTCCAGGAACACAGCCACATCCGCAACCACCATGGAACCTGAACTTGAAGTCTTTCCACTGCCCCTGCTGGCCATACTACTCCAGAACCAGCGATGAAGACAACAACTGTAAGTACACCCACCTAGCACCCATTGGGGGGAAGGCCATTAGTACACACCCATACAAAACACACAACCCGGGCATGGCTAAACACAGCCACACACACAAGCAAACATACACTCGTAACAACACACAAACACACCTTCAAACACACACAATCACACACAAACATCACACATAACGGCCAACATTCATGTGCGATAAACACACCACGCTGCACACACACACCACCTCCCCTGTCAAACTCATCTACACACAACACCACTGAGTCACACACGACAACGCAATCATAACCACACAAACGCATTGGGAGAGAGGCACACCACACACCTCTACAGGAAAACACATACTGGCAGCAACAGGTAACAACAGCACACAACCAATACAAACAAAAACACTGCCAAACAACGTGTCTGAGCACACGGCACGTCCTCCCAACTCACAAAGTACATCACAGATGCATCACAGCACACACGCAACTACCACACAATGCCACAGAACACCAACACAACACATCACAAGTCCATAGGATAACTCCGCCACACAAATCATGCTGCTACACAAACACATCACATACACTGAACACACACACCAAATCGAACATGTACAACCCATGTATGTGGAAGGAAAGCCAGAACAAGTTTGTAACTATTGACACCAACGGAGAAGTGGTGCAGATATATTAAAATATATAAATGGATGTATAAATAACTATATACAAAATGGGCCTACTGACTAGTCCAATAGTCCTCAGTGCCCAAGGCACTTAGCAGGGGCATCAATGGGGAAAGCAGGCACCTCAGGGGGGATGATGGGGGCTTGGGTTTGGGATGGGGGTCCTTTGGTTTAGGATTAGAGGGGGGTTTGACCTTAGACTTTGACTTAGGGGGAGGGCCCTTGGTTTTGGCTTTGGGAGGGCTCCCCCTAGCTTTTGGTGGGGTGGACGTCCTAGGCGTGGGAGGGACATGGGAAGTACCAGGGGGGCTATGAGAGGACTGGGAGGTGTAAGGACTGGGTCTGGGTCTGGGGAGGATAGCAGGGTGCTTGGGGGAAACAGGGTCTGGGTCAGTGTGAGGGAACAGTGCAAACTCATACAAAAATATTTTTGGGGAACACATGGGCGGTCATGGGAATAACATTTGAGAGTGGAGGGAGAGGGAATGCTTGAATATGCCTTGAGTACTGGTGTATAAGTGGATGCCATGTGTGTGCTGGACGTCTGCTGGGTGGGTGTGTGCGGGTGTTTAGGTGTACTGGAAGCGGGGGAGGATATGCAGGGAGATGCCAGGGTGGATGTGTGAGTGTCTGTTGGGGTCTTGTACACAGGTAAGGTGGATGTACTGCATGTGGGGGTGTTGGTAGTCGCGGTGAGTGCACATGTGGTGTATGGGGTAGATGTGTGGGTGTCTGCTATGGTGGTGATGGTGGGCATGAGGGGACTGGTGGCTGGATCTGGGAGTGTGGATGTAGTGATAGCAGGTTAAGTGGTGTAGTGTCTGTGAGGAAGACGGTGGTGGGGGAGTCTGTGTAGAGAGTGGATGTTGTTGTGTCTGCATGTGTCTGTTGTCTGTGTGCTTGGCAGTGGTGTGACTTGTGGGGCTTGTGTTTGTCTTTGCAAACCGTGTCGTTTGAGGTGGATGAATGGGGGTCTGACTGTGTGCTTTGGATGGGTGTGGGGAGAGGAGTGTGGGATTTGGCACAGGTAGCTGGAGGGGGGACGGAAGAGGAATGGACACCGGCTGCCGTCAACAAGGAGGCCAGAGTCTGAAAGGATCTCTGCATGCCAGGCAGGGCACCTTAATGCCTTTCAGGTAGGTACTGGTCTGCCAGTCCCTGGATGGCATTCACGGTGGTTGACTGTCCCACAGAGATGGACCTCAGGAGGTCACTAGCCTCCTCATTGAGGGCAGCAGAGCTGACTGGGGCAGGGGTGGAGGTGCCTTCGGCAAAGGAGACAACCACCCTCCTTGGTGAGCGGGCACGGGCAACTGGGTGTGGAGCTACAGGGAGGGCGGTGCTGATAAGGGGGGTGTCAGACAAGGATGCTACTGGGCTGGTCCCAGATGGGTCCGCCAGAGAGCATCCATCGGGGGAGGAATCCATAGATGATGTTGTCAATCTGGTCTCCTCCGTGGCACTCCCTCGTCTTCCATCCCACTAGTCCAATGGGCTGCAGCTTCCCCACTCACCGGCACCCCTTCTCCTTTCCCTGTTGATGATGATGCACACAAAGACAGAGGAGAAGAGGGAAGGAGGGTTGGAGAGGAAAGGGTGCAATGAGCCAATACCTACCCATCATTCACACAGAGTAACAACCTCAAATTCTGCAGATATGCCCTCCATTGTATGCCTTTGAACTGCCATGCACATCTGGCCGAAATCATAGAATAAACTGAAGCTGTGCAGTGAAAACCTACTGATGTGGAAACATATGACACACTTTGACTTGATGAGAGGTCCAATCCATAGTAGCGCAGTACTTGCCACATTACCATGCCCGTTTACATAGACACACCCTGTACTCCTTATCCATACGATTCCTGTATGGCAAGGCAGCATGCCAAGTAATCCTTTCACAATGTGTACAGTAACAGCGTGGACCCCAGCAGCTACACCTACAGTACGAGGTAGCTGATTGAGAACTCACCAATTTCCTTGGTCATAGTGGCAGACTATTACTGATGGCAATGCCCTGACACCTCTGGTTTCCTGTTGCTGATGGAACGATCCGCTCACTCAAAAGATGTGTAATGTGTCCTGACAAACTCAAACATGGGAGTAAGTCCTCTCATGAGTCACTGTCTGCATGGCATTGGCAGACGACATCGAGTACAATTCCTGCCAGGGTGGCTCATACCCATAGCCAATGTGCAAGTAAAAATTATCTACACTACATCTTCCCACTAGTAGGCTACCCAAACCCATGCATGCCTACCATTAGCCAGATGGGACTGTACTTACCCTCTTGTGGCTGCTGTGCTGCCCTCAAAGGCCCATTCACCTAAAGATAGGCCACTGCCAAAAGGGGTGGTCAGGGTCTGTTTGGCACCCCTCCCTCATTGGGAGGACGTTCCCAGCTAGGACATCAGCAGTCGTCCGGGCACAGCATCTCAAGTCCTCCCGCCGCTTTCTGAAGTTGGTGCTCCGCCGATCATGGTCCCCCATAGTCCACACTTGCTTGGTGATGGCACACCAGATCCCCTTCTTCTGATGGGTGCTGACCTGCATGGGTGACACAGACAGAAGGAGAAAGTCATGTAGAGTAGCACCACAGCAACACCAGTAGACTCCACATATCAGACACATCTCATGACCACACAAACATGCACGTACTCCACTAATATACCAAATCCTTTGCCACCTGCATGCATCCACTCAGTGTGGGTTGTCACAACGCCTTTCACACCCACACACATCACAAGGAGACAGGCCAGGAACATCTGTCTCACCTGCTGCTCTGATGCCCCATACAACTGTCCATACAGGGGGAGGACCCCATCTAGTAGCTTCTTAAGCTCCTCCTGGGTGAAGGCAGGTGTCCTATCTCCTGAAGGATGTGGCATATTGGCTTTTAGAGTCAGAACACAGCAGCCCACGCAGCGGAGGTCTGGTTTGCACAAGTGCTAGGAGTCAGTGAGCTATGCAACAAAAAATGACATCTGCTGCGTACATGACCATTACCGCCGGCGGTGATCATCATTGGCCCCAGTCTCCCATAGGCAACAATGTTAGCCAATGAGAAGTTGCACGGCGCTTGAGACTGCCTACTGCCAAGATGACTAGCACTGGTGAAATTAGGTCACTTTCATCTGTCCTGTGGTTGCAGGACAGACGGCTGCATGTTTGTAGTGTATTGTAGGTGAATGATAAGTGTGTCATGGATGATTTTAGTGACGTGCACAGATGACCTATGTTCACACATGACAACATGATACACACAATTGATATTCATGCATAGTTTTGTTGGATGTACAGATAACTATGACACAACATGTGCAGTCATTTGCTGCCTCATAGACGGGGTAGCAATATCTATTTCTTCTAATTTGACACACAACACATTACCTGTGATAATAGGGTATTGTTACATGCAACTGTCAACTGTATCGTGCCTGGCAAACTGACTGTCTGGGCCTGGAACTGTCATCAACGATGGTATACAGGGTCACTAAACATGGCCATATGGATTCAATGGGGCATATTTATACTCCGTTTGCGCCGAATTTGCGTCGTTTTTTTCGACGCAAATTCGACGCAAAACTAACTCCATATTTATACTTTGGCGTTAGACGCGTCTAGCGCCAAAGCACCTGGAATTAGCGTCATTTTTTTGCGTGAACACCTTCGTTGCGTTAATGATATGCAAGGTAGGCGTTCCCGTCTTAAAAAATTACTCCGATGCTATTGCGTCGTATTTATACTCCCGGGCAAAAATGACGCCCGGGAGTGGGCGGGTCTAAAAAACCCGCATTTGCGCAGGATTTTAGCGCCTGGGTCAGGGCAGGCGTTAAGGGACCTGTGGGCTCAGAATGAGCCCAGAGGTGCCCTCCCCTGCCCCCAGGGACACCCCCTGCCACCCTTGCTCACCCCAGGAGGACACCCAAGGATGGAGGGACCCACCCCAGGGAAGAAAAGTTAAGTCCAGGTAAGTATTTTTTTTAATTTTTTTTTGTGGTTTAGGGGGGCCTGATTTGTGCCCCCCTACATGCCACTATGCCCAATGACCATGCCCAGGGGACAGAAGTCCCCTGGGCATGGCCATTGGGCAAGGGGGCATGACTCCTGTCTTTGCTAAGACAGGAGTCATTTCAATGGGGGATGGGCGTCATAAAAAAATGGCGCAAATCGGGTTAAGACGATTTTTTTGCCTCAGCCGGACTTGCCCCATTTTTAGACGCCCAAACGCCATTTTTCCCTACGCCGGCGCTGCCTGGTGTACGTGTTTTTTTTTCACGCACACCAGGCAGCGCCGGTCGGCTAACGCCGGCTAACGCCATTCAATAAATACGGCGCCCGCATGGCGCTTCAGAATGGCGTTAGCCGGCGCTAATTTTTTTGGCGCAAAACTGCGTTAGCGCAGTTTTGCGTCAAAAAGTATAAATATGAGCCAATGTACTTCAGCATTTTGTCTACAGTACTCTTGTGTGCTATGTGTATTGTGTTTGTTGGCTTGTGAACTGTCAACATTAACTTGTGGCTATTCCTCTCTCCCATTCCTAGTTTCCATGCAGTGGTGAGAATGAGACATGCACCTGTGTACCGGACCCTTGTCAATCTTGCTACCCTGGAAGAAAGCCGCATCATACAGAACTATCGTCTGAACTGTCAGATCCTCATTGAACTGTGTAACCAATTGGAGCCAGATCTCTTGTCTGCCATACATCATCCCAATGCCATACCTCCAACAGTGCAGGTGTTGTCTTTGCTACACTTCCTTGCCTCAGGCTTGTTCCAGATCACAGTGGGCTTGGCAGCAGGGATGTCAAAGCCCATGTTAAGTCATGTGTTGAAGGATGTACTGTGTGCTTTATTCAAACATCTGGACCGCTACATAAGGTTCCCCCAAAGTGCGGATTTGCTCACACTTCAAGCTGACTTCTATGATATGACACATATCCCTCATGTGATAGGGATGCCTTGCCTTACTCTGCACCTGTGAGGCATTCAATTGGCATTGCAGTGGGTTTTCCCATGCAACACCCATAGATTTAACACTCCCCCACATTTACAAAATCACGGAAACCTGGGGAAGGGCCAAAACCTTGCACCTCGTGAGATGCAGCACACATAGAATGAGGGAAATGATCAAGGAATTGTTTTTGTGCAAGAAGGAACCCCCTACACAAAAACAATCTTGCAGGTAACAGAGACACCCTTGCACCACACTGTAAGGGTGCCTGTATGGCCCTAAGCTGCTGAAACAGTGCCAGAGCAGGGGGGACATTCCTGCCCTTTCACTTTGGCATAGGGATGCGCAGCAAGATGACTTGCTGAGCTGTTGTACCCCAGATCCCCATAAATGTTGCCCTGGATCTTTACCATACATTACTTGAGCCAAAGTAAGACCGTTAACAATAGTACATTAGACTGTCCATGTTAAAGATTCTTCATACTAAAAACGTATTAAGAACAAAAAATCTTGCATGAAACATTGTGTTGAAAAGATCAGATTCTTCTAAGGATGCACGGAAACAATAGGGCTGAGGAAAACATTTCAGTATCACTCATAGAAACAGGTTCAGTCCTACTCAGAGAACAGTTCAAGAAAGTGTTATTCTAGTGTAATCTCTTCTTCTTCATTCACATACTCATATGTTTTTTCTCCTCAGATTCAATGAGAAGGCACTCTTGACAAGAATAGATAACAGGGTCACCTGCCCCTACATGAAGGGACATCGGACATTTAGTCCTAACAGCTCCAGTCTCATCTGAGGGCCTATGAATATTATTTTTCAGTATCATAAATGTGCATCAGAGGTTTCGGCAATTCTGAGACATACAGTCTAAGCATAATATTTACAAAGTAATCTGCCAAAGGCTCAAGTTTCGGGAGCTGAACCTCTCAGAAGAACACAAAAGTTTATTACTTCCTTTGTTCTGCATGCAGTTCTTTGAGGTAAGAGACTTTGGCTCTTTCTTTCACACAGCCAGGGCAACTCCTATATATCTCCACTATTCCCTTTAATACTGCACATTTTCAGCAAGATCAGGTATTCGCTGGCACATTTAGCACTAATAAATAGTCTTGGGCGCTGATTTCTGAGGCTGAGGCCTCAATTTTGAGTAGGCCCTTTCTCACTGCACAACCTTATTCCTCATTGTTGTGTCCGAATCCCGATTTCCGATACACTGAACTGACATTTTTCCAGTGGGTTCCGGTTGTTGTGCTGTTGCTTTCCTTTTTTTCTTTGTCCCCATGCTCAAAAGCTTTTGTGCATTGTTTGGACAAAAGACGTCATTCTAGAGTCAATAGGTAGATGTAGACAGTATTTGTCTTGTCTTGTATTGAATGTCAAATGTAGGCAGGTGTGAACATTTTTGTTATGCCGGCTAATCTCTCCAAATTCTTGAATTACACATCACACAAAGTTGTGTACATTTTCTGATATTTATGTTCTCTTCACAAGAGACACTTTCACCTCGTACCAATCTCCTGTTAGCATAATGTATGACGCTAAGATGGAAAATATATCATGGTGGAGAAAAGTCATCAGAGATACCAGCGAAATATATTTTGTGCAATAGGTATAGCTTTGTGAAAACTACAGGTATTTTTGCAAAAAAACACTTCAATTTTTTTTCACATCAGAGCAAGAGACATCTACAAAGTCTGTTAGGAACATGGATAAGGATGTTGTCTCACTGGCATGCTTTGGCCCAAGCAGTTGCTGGTACAGCGGTGTAGATTTATGAAAAATGGTGCTGCCCCTAGTCCTGAGCCACTTTTCTTGTGCCTCTGAGTGCCCCTCAAACGCTACAATGTGTGCACTGTACTTAAAATACAGTGCACCATGGCGGTACTCAGGGGTACTAGCATCACAGATTTTGACGCTAATCCTGCAAAGCACCCAGAAGCCCATTAAAACCAATGGAAGCATCCCTTTTACGCCTGCTCGTAGCAGGCATTATAAATGCAGATAAAAATGATGCAAAGAAATCTCTTGAATTTCTTTGTGTCATTTTTTCATCCCCTTTTAGCGCTGGAATGTCCCCCTGCATACATCAAGCCTGACCTATATTCTTCCTTTTGGTGTCAAAACATAGGTTTTGAGGGTCAAGTAGTCTTATAGGGACAGAAAATACATCTGCAGAGCAACCGTTCTGCCATTTTCCAAAATGGTGGCTCAATGATTATGCGTTTTAGCCATCATATTGCTAATTTATTTTAATATTGTGATCAATCTTTCCAATGGTGACCCACCTACACATGCTTACCCCTTAGAGACTTTCTTTTAGGGAAAAGAGTAGGCTCGGTGCAAGTATATTGCCTCAAGCTACATTCATGCATTTAACTTGAGGCCCAGAGACTAGATTAGTTACATACTCACCTGTCTGATTCAGAGGGAAAGTGTTACCTGTATAAGAAAGACTGTGGGATGTCATTTAAGGCACTCATCATCAAGAGAGGAGCCCAGGTGCCTCAAACAAGACTATAGATTGATCTTCTGCTTCTACTAAGGACAGGTCTCAATAAGGAAACTATTGGCAACAGAAACAGGTATCTAATATTTAGGCGTCATTGCCATTGTGGACTGTAGTAAACCACTTATCAAACTCTATCCTTCACACCCACACTGCCCCAGATTGTAATAGGTAACCTGAATCTACTTTTAATTTATATTCAATCAATGCAAAGCAACTTATAGGGCACTCATATTTCATTTTTAGTTCATTGCAGTATAACACAATGTTTATTATCATTATCACCCCTAACTTTTTGCCTACCTCCCTCTACTTTTTGGACACAGTTTTTGCTGGACTCTGCGCACTTTGCCACTGCTAACCAGTGCTAAAGTGCATATGCTCTCTCCCTTAAAGCATGGTGACATTGGCTTACAGGCAATTGGCTTATTTAATTTACTTATAAGTCCCTAGTAAAGTGCACTATATGTGCCCCGGGCCTGTAAATTAAATGCTACTAGTGGGCCTGCAGCACTGATTGTGCCACCCACATAAGTAGCCCCCTAGCCATGTCCCAGGCCTGCCATTGCAAGGCTTGTGTATGCAGTTCACCGCCAATTCAACTTGGCATTTAAAAGTACTTGCCAAGCCTTAAAACTCCCCTTTTCCTACATATAAGTCACCCCTAAGGTAAGCTCTAGGTACCCCTTAGGGCAAGGTGCCGTGTAGGTAAAAGGCAGGACATGTACCTGTGTAGTTTATATGTCCTGGTAGTCAAAATTCATTTTTACACTGCTGTGAGGCCTGCTCCTTTCATAGGCTAACATTAGGGCTACCCTCATTCTGTTTGAGTGGTAGATTCTGATCTGAAAGGAGTAACACAGTCATATTTAGGTTGGGCAGAATGGTAATACAAAATCCTGCTGACTGGTGAAGCTGGGTTTAATATTACTAATTTAGAAATGCCACTTTTAGAAAGAGAGCATTTCTCTGCACTTAAATCCTTCTGTGTCTTACAATCCACATCTGGCTGGGTTACTTGACAGCTCCCATGTACATTTCACTCAGACAAGCCCAAACACAGGATGCTCAGTCACACAAGCACACATCTGCATTTTGAATGGGTCTTCCTGGGCTGGGAGGGTGGAGGGCTTGACACCTACATGTCAAAGGACAGTGGCCTGCCCTCACACAATGGACTGCCACACCTCCTACTGGGGCCCTGCAGATAGGATAGAACTGAAAGGGGACCTTGTGCACTTCTAAGCCACTGTTTGATGTCTCCCCCACTTCAAAGGCACATTTGGGTATTTAAACAGGGCCTCTGACCCTACCAACTTAGATACTTCTTGACAAGATATCTACTGGGAAAGGAACTCTGAACCAGAACCTGCAACCTGTTAAGAGAAGCTGCCTGGCTTACCAAAGGACTAACCTGACTGCTTTGCTGAAAAGGACTGCTGTCTTGCTGTTGCCCTGCTGCCTTGCTGCCCTCTGGCTCTGCTGAGAAGTGCCCTCCAAGGGCTTGGATTGAGCTTGCCTTGTGTTTTCTGAAGTGCCAGGGCCAAAAATATTTCATTTCTGCAAAGACCTCATTGTGTGGTGAAAAATCGACGCACAGCCTGCAGGAATTGATTCATAGTCTGCACCGCGGTTAGAAAATCACCGCATGCTGAACTGGAATGACGCAGCCCGGCTCCCTGAGTGGAGATCGATGAAGCGTTGCGACCAGAACTCCGACGCTTAGCCCACTGGATCAACTCATTGCTGAGCCAGAACGATGCAGCCCGACTTCCTGCGAAGAGGAATCGACGCAGCGCCTGCCGTGCAACAGAAATTTCCCTGCATCACCCACTGGATCAACCCAGCTCCTGTGATCTAGACCCACACACCCAGAAGTTCTCCGTATCGTCCTTGGGGCATCCAAATACCCTTCAGCCCAAAGAGGATCCAAGTCCACGCACCAGAAATCGCCCTTGCTGCATGGAAAATATTGATGTATTGTTTGCGTGCGCCCATAGAAACCGACGCACACCTCCTAGTTTTCCATGCATCTCCTCCTCTGCGGTCCCTTGCCGATAATTTAGATGCAAACCAGATACTTTGTGATATAAGAAACACTTATTGCTTTTAAGAACTTAAGACTCTCTTTATCATTTTCTAAATTGATATCTCAACTAGTACTTGTCAAATCTTGATCGTTTCTGACCTTATTCTACTCATATAAATATCCTATAATTTTCAAAACCTATGTGTTGTATTTTTGTGGTGTTTATACTGTGTTATTGAATGATTTATTGCACAAATATATTACACATTGCCTTCTAAGTTAAGCCTGACTCCTCAGTGCCAAGCTACTAGAGGGTGAGCACAGGATAATTTGGATTGTGTGTGACTTACCCTGACTAGAAAGATGGTCCTTGCATGGACAGGGGGTAACCTGGCTGCCAACCAATGACCCCATTTCTAACACCAGGTTTTTGGACATTTTACTGTGGGTGAGTCTCACCACTGCTGCCTCTGTAATACATGGTAAACAGACTGTGTGTATTTATTGCTAGTGTCTGCTTTTTAAGAGAATGTCCCTGCGACTCAGTAAGGGTAAGGGGCACTTGTTTGGTTAGAAGTGAACATACATGCACAAGTGTGTGCACACATTTGAGGGCTGCATGTGGAAGGCTATTGTTGTGCACAGCCCAGTAACAGCACACAAAAAGCCTGGCACTATTGGGATTTTGCAGGATTAGGTATTCACGTAGGATACGCCTCATAAGGGTAGTGTACACTATTAGGGAAAGTCAGTGTGAATTACTGTTTTGTCTATAGTGGCACCCTATCATACATATAGGGAGGAAACTGCCTTAGAGTGTACTTTGACTCTTCTTTGGCCTACAGAGACCATGGGTGTCTTAAATTTCAGTGTAACCTGTGCGAGAAAACTAAATATGTAACTTTCAAAATTTTTACGCCTTATGGGTCATCCAGAGTTTCCATATTCCCTGGCTCAGCTCAGGATCAGAGTCCAGGTCTTGGGTCACCCTGCTGTGCCCAGTTAATTACATTTTCTCCAGCAGCAGGAACAAAGGCCGCCCTACACAAATAGAAGTACTTCTCCCAGTTCCTGAGGAGGAAAGGGGTGGAGAGGAATGATCTGCACCAATCACCCAGCTGTCAGTCTGTATCAGGGATGGGCCTGCCCAAGCCCACTGAACAAAGGAGAGTGCCTAGACAATTGGAGCCAACCCCCAGGAGCTTCTTTTGAAATTCCAGTGTGAAAGTTACTGGCAGTGATGTCAGTGATGGGTGGAGGTGAGACCCCAGGAGCTGATGTGGCTGTGTGCTGTGCAGGAGAGTTGGGACAAGAATGGGAAGGTGAGGTGCCACTCTAGGATTGGCCAAAGGTGCATGTCTTCTGGAACCTTCCTCTCCCCTTTAAAAGCTCTTTTCCAAGGGGGACACTCTCTCTTGCCTGTGGATTTTTCTCTGCTTTGCTGCTGGATTCTGGGATCGCCATGAAGAATTGGAAGGAGGAACCCCCTAACCCGTTCACTTAAGACCAAGGAGTCTGCCCAGTTGACTCCAGGACCAGTGAGTCTCCCCACTGTCCAGTGAGGCTTACCCCCTTACAGCCTCTGAGGAGCAGATGAGAGAAAGCCCCAGACCTCTCTGCATCCAGAAGCAAAGATCAAGAGGCGAGCTGGCATCCGGAACCAGGAAAACCAGCTTTTTAAGGACTGCACCGCTTTGGCTGTGAAAAGATTTGCTGCAATTGCCCCTAGTGGCTAGAGATTGCCACCAGAAGTAAAATGAGCCCAGAATTGTCCAAATAGGCCCAATAGGTGAGTTGTGGCATTTAAAATTTGGTGACCTTTGACCTTTTCTTTTCATCGGTGTGGGTGAAGCTCCCCCGAGTGCGGCAGAGCTCGAGGGATGGTGCAAAGAAGCTCTCCTGTAGTCTGAGGGGGAGAGGGCTTGCTTGGGGCTCCCTCCACATTCCTTCAGTTCATGCGGAGACCCCATCCACTGGGGAAAGTCCTATTCTGGGGGCCAGGACCCATTCCCAGACCCCTAAGTGCAGATCCATGCAGGGAGGGGCGGTCATGCTTCCCCCAAAACTTTGGGATGGCGGTGCAAGGGAGCACCATCCTGCTCTCCTGAATGTGGGAGACAGGGCCAGGACCCCATCTCTGAACCCCAATGCTGGAAGAAAGGAAGAGGGAGTGCCGCTGCACCCACCCCATGTGTCCCATATCCTAGTTCACCATGCCTGTGTATGGGGGAGCAGGAAGTCTAGCCACACAGTGCTGCTGACTCCCTCAGCAGTACATGGGAATGCCGCCAGCTCAGGGAGCAAGCGGGGTAGCCGGTGAGGACTCCCTGAGCTGCACTTCAATGAGTGATTTGTCCATGGGGTTCCCGAGTGGGACCGGGCACCCCCCCCGGAAAACCAAAATGCAGCGTGAGGCCACTAAACAAAGAGAAAAAATATATGGAAAACCTGGTGTGGCTCTCCCTGGTGCAGCGAGAGAGACCCTCCTAAGTAATACACTGCACTCTCAAAAATCACCCCATAAAGCCCTGCAGAGCCTTGTTTTTTGGATACATTTTACCACATATCTCTACTTGTGGTGGCCCCAGGATGACGGAACCACCACCAATCAATTCAGCTGGATCCTCCCATTCGCCTGTGTGGATCTCCTGAGTTCTCACCCTTAGTTGGGGGGACCACAAAAATATCACCTCCCCTGGATTTCTTTCAAATTTTCTAGTAGTCCCATGACTAGAGCTTTGTTCTGCAGCCGAGAGTGAGAGTGTTGTGCCTGCTGAGGGCCATGTGTATGGTGACATTCAGGAGGGTTTGAAAGGCCTAAAAATGCATGTGTGTACTGTTAATATTGTTACGCCCCCAATGCAATGATATCTCAATGTCATGCCTTCTAGGGGATTGTTTTTACATTTGCACTTTGGTATCGGATCCATGAAAGAATACATAAACACAGCTTTTATTCCAAATTAAAGCTTTGTTGGTTTACCCTAATGATTGTAAATGCCTTATTGGTACATCATACTGATTTAACATTGTTTTATTGGTAACTGCAATAATAATAATGATGTCAACAAAAAGTCTCAATGTGTTCATTACAAAAAGACAAGATTAAACTCCCTTGATATGTTTGGATTATCCCCCCTAAAGGTGTTACAAGTAGTTACACAATGTCATCTATGGTATGTTACATCTACCACTGTACATATTTGTACATTATTGCATAGTTTTTGGTAGTGTGCGTGTGTGATAAAGGTACTTCTCAGATCTCTAAAGAAAAAGTACTGCCTGGACAATCATTTATCGAGTGTTACTGTTGTGTGCCAGTGATTTGAGGTTACTAGCCTGCACCACCTACCGTGATAGCCCTCAGACTGCTCTGCTCCACTACCCTGTGAAAGTCAAGGGCAACAATGGGGTGTTTGATTCCCAGTGTTAGCGCATCTGACCTCAATAAGTAAACTTACAAGGGGGACGCCAATAGGTCAATGAACCTTTTGACTCGTTTAAGCTGTTCTCGCCATAGCTCAAATACATGAACAAATAATCAATTCACAATAATCTACAATCATTAGTAATCAATAAAACCAATAATCAATGGAGTCAGTAAATATCACGGACCATGACCTTTCAGCCATGAATAACCACACCTTTAGTAAAGTTTAAACTTTTATTTCCCTTATATTAACAATGTTAAAGTCATGTAGATTATTCTCAATATCAAATGAAACACATATAAGATTAATACTGACCGAAACGGCAGAAGAAACGCAACCTAATCAAAGCTTGAATCGCAGTGCATTCTAAGGCAACGGTGAAAATCAAAAGCAGAGTCAGTTGCAACGAAGTAATCACATACATAGAATTCAGCAAGATAACTTGTCAAAAAATGAGTCCCTGTAATTCATCAGTCATCATGTGAATACCCTCATCTAACCCAGATTAGCATCAGCATGTTGGGCTTCATGCA